>NW_008824338.1:219572-222345 GCF_000699105.1 Pygoscelis adeliae
TTCTGGACAAGGTGAAGAAATTATTTGGTGAGCCCAGTGAGAAAAATGAGGATCTCAAAAATGAGGTCCGGGGCAAGCTAGCAAACTACCACACCAAAGTTGATGATGCTCAAGATCTGCTAAGACAAGCTACGAGTAAAATTAGGGAGGCTGATCGTTTATCTGCAGTCAACCAAAAGAATATGACCATGGTAGAGGTGAGTGCTGACAGGTTGTATCCTTGATTACTTGGAGTCTGATCAAAGTTTGAAACTTTGCATGATTAAATCTTGAAACAAAAATATAAGCAAACAAAAAATATTATTAAAATATAACTATATCTGATGTAATTAAAAGGAAATGTTCTTCAGAATGAGGAAATGCATTGGCTTTTAAAAGTAGAATTACTCCACAGCTTTATCAAAATAATATCATCTGCTTTTAAACACTGAGTGGAGGGTACATGGGATTTATTATTCTGGGGGAGATTAAATGTAAATTTTAAATGTAAATTTAAATTTAATTAATGTAAAATTCAAATCCTGTGCTCAAGATTTAAATAGGAGTTCAGTTAAAATCTTTGCTGTCATATATTTACTCCTAGAAAACTTACACTTTCAACTCCCTCTCCAACCTCTGGGAAGAAGACTGAAGGGGGTATGTGGATATTGCAGAGTAATAAATCAAACTCTATCCTCTGTAGTTAGTAGCTGTTATAAATTATCTCCCTCATAGCAGAGGGGTCTGCTTGTGATTTAATTTAAATTGCAGAGACTTAAAGAGCGTATTATACTGTACATTAACATGCATTTAACCAAGACATAAAGAGCAGAGTCAACTTAATGAAGATAAATGTTCCAACTCTGTATCTTGATGAGCTTTCGCCTCATGTACAATGATGAGGTTAGAGTTCCGAGACCTCAGTTCTCAGCAAAGATGTGTGGGCTTGATGAATTAAGGAAATACAGTGCTGTAAAGAAGTTAGGTGATCTCTGTTCTGTGCATTTTTTTCCCAAACATGGATGGATAAAGGTTGGAGTTTTTAAAATATTCTCTGCATGACAGTATCAGGGTGCTGGGAGGCATCCTTTCCAGCAGTCCTGCCCACCTGGTTGTTTTGAGGAGGTTTTTTTGCTTTATTTTGACCCTGTTTTGACCAAGAAGCCATCACAGCACTCTTAACACTAGAATGCCATGGTCTCCTCTCAAACTAATCTGTGATACTCAATGGATCTTGCACAGGAAATTGCCAGTTCCTTGTACAGAAGTCCATCCTTACTACACAACATGCAGTATTTTTACTAGCTGGAAAATCAAGAATCCTAAGGTTGCTCCAAATCATCATCTTTTATTTTACATTCAGTAGTTAGTGAAACACCAGTGGATGTAAATAGGAAAGCAGCAGAATATTTTTATATATTTTGCCTTCATAGCCAGAGAAGGTGATTGTCAAAACGAGGAACTTGCACATCTGGGTAAAGATTAGGATTTCTAACTTCTTTCTGATTAATTTTGCAATAGTACTACAGTCAGTTACCGCTGTTATAAAGCAACGAAAAACCTGCTGTGTGGGAGGAGGATACAAAGCTGGGGACAGGAGGAGAAGGAACAGATATCTTACATTATATGTGCTTTATTGTTGTCACTGTCTTTGCCCTGAAAGCTAAGAGATTTCCAGAAGTGGCATTGTGGCATGGTGACAAAATGTAGTCTTGTATTGGGATGCTGGTATTTGAACTGGTATCCCTGTTGCAGTAAACAACTCACATTCTTCTTCATGTGAACGCATCCTATAGAAAAAGAAGCAAGCTGTAGAAGAGGGCAGACAAGATGTTGAGAAGAGCCTACAGGAAGGGAATGATGTCCTTAATGAAGCCAACAAACTTGCAAATGAAATTGGCTTAGCTGTAGAGGTGAGTGTTTTAACATCCTTATCTGAGAATTAGAATGAAGCATCATTATGGAAGCAAAATAGATAATTAAAGTAATACCTGATTCTTCTTCTTAGTTATCAATGTTTGAATATTTCATAGGAAGAAATCATTTTTCCATTGCTGTATGGCAGAAAAGCTAATCTGGTATATAAAAATGATTAACTTTGAGTTTTAAAGGATTCATTGGGTTACATAAAGAGCTAGCTCATAATTTTTCATGGACACTGCCTTCTTTTATAAATATGGTATTGTGATTGCGGTACTGACTTTGTCTTTAGAATTGCAGATGCAGCAGCCCCATTCACAATCTCACTGTGACTCTGTGATCTAGACGTAGATTTATCTGCACAAAAACTGTGTGTGCATATCAGACGGAAACTTCAGAAATAATTTGTTGCTTGTGGCAACAATTTTAAGTCTAGATAGATCAGGAAGAAGAGAGGATTGCACTCTCATTTTACATAACACTTTTGAAAATTCTGCCTTAAAAGTTTTATCAACAGAGTCTGAGATCAGTACCTTAGCTACAATGAAAAAAAAAAAATCTTGAAATATCATTGGTTCTGGAAATAGAATCATAGAATCATTAAGGTTGGAAGAGACCTCCAAGATCATCGAGTCCAACCGTCAACCCAACACCACCATGCCTACTAAACCATGTCCCTAAGCGCCTCATCTACCCGCCTTTTAAATACTTCCAGGGATGGTGACTCAACCATTTCCCTGGGCAGCCTGGTCCAATGTTTAACTACTCTTTCAGTAAAGAAATTTTTCCTCACATCCAATCTAAACCTCCCCTGGCGCAACTTGAGGCCATTTCCTCTCGTCCTTTCGCCAGTTACTTGGGAGAAGAGACCGAC
>NW_008824338.1:223594-242449 GCF_000699105.1 Pygoscelis adeliae
GGTGGATCCCATCCGGCCCCATAGACTTGTGAGCATCCAGGTGGCGTAGCAGGTCGTTGACCGCTTCCTCCTGGATTATGGGGGGTTCATCCTGCTCGCCATCCCTGTCTTCCAGCTCAGGGGTCCGAGTACCCTGAGGATAACCGGTCTGCCTGCTAAAGACTGAGGCAAAGAAGGCATTGAGTACCTCAGCCTTTTCCTCATCCTCAGTGACAATGTTCCCCCCCCGCATCCAATAAAGGATGGAGATTCTCCTTGGCTCTCGTCATTAATATATTTGTAAAAACTTTTTTTGTTGTCTTTAACGACAGCGGCCAGGTTGCGTTCTAGCTGGGCTTTTGCCTTTCTCATTTCCTCTCTGCACGACCTAATGAGATCCCTGTACTCTTCTTGAGTCGCCTGCCCCTTCTTCCACAAGCGGTAAACTCTCCTTTTTTTCCTGAGTCCCAAATATTTCCATCTTGCATTGAAAATTGCTATAATGAGTGGAAAAATGCCTTTTGGAGAAATGGGAAAGGAAACACTTTGAGATGGCTTATTGGAACAGGAATGGCAGGTCTTCAAAAAGTATAGTTCTTACTAAGACACTTTAATAAGCAAAAATACATTGGAGTCACTCAAAGGGTCCTGAAACATGAAACTTCTGTCATTGGTTAGTCAGCATTGTGGAGCACACGAGAATTTAGTATAACTGTGAATGCATCTACATTTAGGAAAGAAATTCAACTTAGAATTTATAAGATTTTAAACTGTGCAGTTCTTTAGTTGTAAAATAAAAACTACTAAGCTCAAGAGAGGCAACTAGCTCTTTGAGTATTGTTGTGTCTCCCCTCTGCTCTCCAGTCCAGCCATTGCTTTATTCTTTCCTTATTAGTTCCCTGAAGTGTTAATGCATGGGGAAGTTATGAGATAATTCCTCACAAGGAAAAAAAAAATATATAAAGGGCTAAAGAATGCTTGAATTCAGCCACGTAAAGACGTTTCTTTTGTCATTTTCAGTATGTAGAAGGCGTTGCAGATAAGATACAGCCAATGTCTGATCAGTTGAAGGATAAAATAGATGACTTATCACAAGAAATTCATGACAGGATGCTTCCAGAAAAGGTGTTGCAAGCTGAGAACCATGCAGCCCAGCTGAATGAATCATCTGCAATACTGGATGGGTAAGGCAGCCATTCATTGTTAATGATAAAATCATGAAGCAGGCTTGTAAAATTGCTTAACAGAAATTGAAGGGCATTCTTCTTAGACTTCGACATTTGTCACTGGGAGTATACGAATAACCAGTGATCTATGTGAGTATACAAGTATCCAGTTGGTTAATTTGCGTGTGTATCTCTTGTAAACCGTTTTTTACATCTTGTGATGTTTATAGGCTGCATTACCTGCAAACAGTGCTCTCAGATGCACTCTTAACACAGTTTAACTTACCATATGCTTACTGCTATGTTCTTGTAAAAAAAAACTGAACTTTGTCTTACAGACCCCCACTATGTGTTTTCATAAACATTTGTTAAAAACAAGCAGTATTTTTATTTTTAAGATGACCATTTTGGTAGGAGACTCTTATCATGGTTTTGTGGGTTTTGTTTACTATCAGAAATCCCCCATAGTGACAGACAGTAATCCCTCTAGTGGTTTCAAAACACTCTCCCAAAATGAGTAGATGTCATGGGCCAAAATGCTTAAACCTAAGTACAGAAACTTCAGTTTCTGTTTACTACTGTCACATTCCTAAATATAAGTGAGAATTGCAGTGCCCTTGGTTTATATGACCACAGCCCTTTCAGAGGTATGCTACTTTATAACTCATTATGAATATAGTTTCCTGGAAAGAATAGAAGGCAAGGGTTTTTTTTTGTTTTGTTTTGGGTTTGTTGGGGTTTCTTGGGGGAAGAGGGGAGTGTCTTGTTTTATTGCAGTTTTTGCATTTAAGAAAGCAAGCCATATATAGTAAGTGTAATTTGCAACAGTAATACTCAGAAATAGATCGTGGATATTCTGTCTCTTGGACCTGTCCCCAGTATAGGTTCAGAGTTTTATTTTACCAAAAGCACTGCATGAATAAAAAAGATTTTTTTTTTAACATCAACAATATGCTCCTTTTTTGCTGCTTACATCTTTTAGATCTGCCTGAAGACTTTAATATCCCAAAGACTTGTGAGCAGACACTTAACACATTTTTTTCTTGCCATCATCTGTAATTTTGAGGAAAAGGCACAGAATTATCTCTGATAAAGTGTCTGATACTTGTAAAATTACTGGCTTCATGTACAGTGTAGTCACACTACTCTAGATATTCAGTCTAATTTATGTTTTGAGGAGTACACAAAATAATGGTAGCTGTGGTTTCCTAAGTAAAAAGGATTTGAAGGGCACTGTTTCTAGAAAAACTTGGCTTTTATAAATGGTATGTGCACTGTTTGATTAGGCAATGTCAGTTTTGTGGTGCATCTCTGGGCCTAAAGTAGGTGACTAGTGTCACATCCAACCACAGTACTGAATTTGGGTATAAATATTCAAATACATGGAAAGTTGGCATGGAGGAATTAAGAAGTAGAGAAAATGTAGACAGAAAATAATATTTTGGCTCCTTAATGAAATGTTGGCAAGACATATTTTGAGATAGAGATTTTTAACGGTGCTAAATACACTTTTTTATGGGTGTGTGCGTGTGTTTCTGTCTTAAAGTAGGTTGACAGCTTGGCCTTAGGGAGCTTAGGGTAGTGTTTAAAGTCACATTCACTGTGGTATAGCAGTACCATGTATACTTCTATCTGATCCGGACATCAACCTCAGTTTCTCAAGATATACTATAAAAAATCCAGAATTGAGGACATTAAAAATTATATCTAGAAGCAAATTGTTCAAAATTAAAATTTCTAATGTGGTCAGATACATAATTTCAAAGGAGAAAGAAATACCAAGATGCTATGTAATCCTGCATCAGGATAAAGCTGTTTACTTCATGCACTGACATTAAACAGTCATACTTTACAGGAATATGCAGTCTCTATCTGTCTTAGGAATTAAGAAATGTATCTATCTTCACAACTGGCACTTGGGTGTCTTTCAGTTAATACTAAATTTGCTGAAAAGTACCATTTCGTCTTACAGGAGAAATTGAGGGAGAGACTTTTCTCTCTAATCACCCCCTGAGCCTTCAGATAGTATATTGATTGATGGTGAGGAAGTTCCTTTGAGAGTTAGAACATGGAACAGTTCATGAATTTAACCTAGAAAAAAATGTTATTTTTCCTGTATACAAGGAGGTATTAGTATAGGCTTCTCCCTTATGGGTAATCACCTGCTGACGAGTAAATATTGTTGGTATTTGGCAAATTCAGTTCAGTTCCCTCCTAACCAGGAGGGATTTGAACTATATTTCTAAGCAGTACTTGAGCTACTGGCTAGATAGCTATTCTGGGCTGCGCATTTCTCTAACAGAGCATCACAATTACTATAGCCTAGTGAGCTCCATCTGTAGTTGAGGAAGGAGATATGCTTTTCCAGGAGTGATGCAGAGGCTGCTCAGTCATGCTGTTTCTGCAGTAGCCTAAAGGGAATCTCCCTCTATTAACTACATGTGGAGTCCAGGGAGTATACCTTCCGTCCCCTTTGTCTTTCCTGTTGCGTTTTGTAGAAATCATTAAATAGTCGTTGAAGCGAGGACTGGAGCTCAGCTGTCCCCAGAGAATAGGTTAATTGCTAAGTTAGAGAATGAATTTCTCTTTCTTCCATACACACTGTCCCAATGTCTAAGTATTTTATACAAGCTGGAACAGGTCCAGCAGGAGTAATCCCTGCCTCCCTTGTGTTGCCATATACCTTGATAGCTAGAACATTTCCCAGAGAGGCAAAAATCCAAGTTCAGATCTGTTCCTGTCCAGTTCAAGCAGGGATTTTAGCCCATTTACCCTTTATTCAGGAAAAGCATCATAGGCATCAGGCATAATACATTCTGAGATAGATATCTTCAAGTTAATTCTGTAGGTGCAGTGCTTCTTTGTAGAAAATATTTGAATGTATCATACAGAGAGAGTGCAAGAAAAGTGATTTCTCCAGCCTGCTGGCTAGAAATTCCCCTGAAAGGGGGTTAGCTGAACTCCACTCCCTGCACCAGGAAATATTATTTGTTTATAATTACCTTTTAATCTAATTACAGTTATTAGAATGGAGTATTTCATGCAAAAGGGACACCCCATTCAATATGAAGCATTATTGGTTATGTTTTTCATTTTGGTCAGCAAAATTAACATTTAGTGTTTGGTTTAGACAGTGAGATCTCCTCCAAACCTGGCATTTCTGTGTTTGGCAGGCAGACCAAGAAATTAGTTGTTCATAGATTTTAGTTTAAAACATGTCTGTGATGATCCCCCCATGTTCATACAGTGCAAAATTCATTGAGTTGCCTGGCTCAACACATAACCTATAAACCCACGTTATGGATATATGTTACCTGGATTATAGTGTTAAGCACTACACTATCTTTTCTAAGTGTCTCATCCATTTTTGTCTCACAGAACCTCCTCTTTTAGCAAACATTGTTTTTTATGTCTTTCTGCACAGATAAAATGTGAATTCCATTAAACACATGATGCCAGAACTCCTGAAATCTCAAGTGTAGCATTGGTCTCTAAAGAAATGCCTTAGAAATAGCCTTAGAAATACAGGCTGTTGGGTTTGAAAAAGTAGGATACTATGTTCTGTTGAGCTCTGATAGCAGGTTTAATGGTGTGTTTACTTTTCCCATCCCAACAGAATCCTTGCTGAAGCCAAAAACCTCTCTTTCAATGCCACACTTGCTTTCAATGCTTATACTAACATCAAGGATTACACAGATGAAGCTGAAAAAGTTGCCAAGGAAGCCAAGGCTCTTGCAAATGAAGCTATGCAAGCGGTAAGAAAAATAAGTAAATTGGGAGGACGGCTTAAGATTTTCTGTGGAACTGTGCTACACTTTATCTCAGATCCATGTTTTGCCATCTTATGACTTTATTTAGAGACCCTTGCCACCATAGATTCTTGTGTTGAGATAAGAAAGCTATGCCCCTGTCAGAGCTACACATACCTTCAAACTACATCCCCATTTGCTCCTAACTCCTGTTCCTTATTTTTCTTTCCCTTTTTGTTTACTATTCTTCCTCCCTCTGTCTTCCGCCTTTCAGTCTCTGTCTATTGCTCAAGCCAACAGCTGCTGTAGGAAAGCTTTGAGTCAGGAGTGTAGGTCATTTGATACTCAGTAAAACTGGTTTATATTTAATGAATGTTTTGCACACATCTAAAGAACTCCATACCTTAATTAACTCTTCACCCTCTAGTTCCATGAAAATGCTCAGAGGCACTTCTCTGCACGTAGGATGAGCAGAATTCTAGAAATGGAGAATTGTAGGAGGGGAGTAGAAAGTTTTATTCATAGAAACCACTCAGCTTCTTTTGCGAACTCTGCCATTTTTCACAGAGAAATCTTATTCTCACTATGAGGTACTGCATGCAAATTTTCGGAGGAAATGGAGAGAACTTTTAAAAATAGGACTGTAAGGTAAAGCCAGCTCTCCAGCCTGAGTCATAATGAGGAACTCATCTCCTTAATGCGTATACTGTGAGCAGAAAATGTTCTGAGCATAGCCAGAATTATTTTTTATGTCAAATATCAAAGGAGTTAATGGCTAATTTGTGGACGTTGGTCAGAGAGCAACTGACATGCACTTCACAGGCACACAGAAACAGAAGGAAATGACAGTATAATATGAAATTGCCAGGCCCTATATTTGATACAGAAACATATAGCTGAACAGAAGCAACTTGTACTTACAGCACTTGTGCATGAATAAAGGTAGCTTGCAGAGAGCTACTTCAGTCACATGGATTACGAGAATAGCAAAAGCAATCACATGCTATAAAGGTCTGTATTTAGAAGAGGGATAAAGCCACTGCACAAAAATTTTAATATTTTTAGGCTGTTTACATTGTTAATTTCTATTTCAAATAGCACTAATTACTATATTTCTTTCTTGATGAAAAAATTTCACCTCGCATTAGTATGCGCTAGTTCTCTGTAAACAGTTATTTGTTTCAACGGAACTCCTAATTACACTGCAGAAGTAAATAAAGAGCTGTGGATTATTTTTTTTCTTCTCATTAGGATTTAATACAGATAGCTATCTTTTGCTCCTTTGATGACTCTCAGTGAGTGAGGCAGGCAGCTGTTTCAAGGATTGAGTAGGAAAAAAAGATACATACAACAGTCAAGAAACAAAGCAAGCAATTACTGTATGGCTACAAAAGAGTATGTATCAGATGGTGAACCGGCTGATTATACCATGGAGAGAAAGTGGATAGATAGTTTGAAAGGGATGGAGGTGAAGATGGACAATATGATGTAAATAGAGGTGAGTGAATAGCAAGGAAAGAGACTAAGATATTATTAAGGTGAGGTTTTAAGCATCTCCATTGCATGTATTCATTAGAGGGAGCTTGTTTTTTGTAATGAGCTGTATATGTGTAACAGGGATCTAGCTGACAAAGAAGAAAATGGAGGGAGCTACTGCCTTTTAAATGTAACTGACTTGATATAGAGTAGAGGTAATCAAATTGCTGCAGAGCAAGGTAGAATTTAACCATTATTTGGTAAATGATTGTGTGAGGATTTTGGGCCAGCTTTTAAAAATATGTTAATTGTAAAGTTCAGTCATCATTTCGCTATTCTTTTTTTTGTTTTTATGCAAAGACTGTTGAATGTTTGCTCATCCTAAGTGAAGAGCTTAACTGCTAACCAGGTAAATCAGGCTCCCTCTTTCTGCAGGCCCCAAGGAACTTACTTTTAGCTGAGCTTCAGCATGAGAGAGGGAGTGCACCCTCACTCAGGGCTGTCTGGAGCACCGTGGTTCAAGCACTCTCCTAGAAGGCAGCGTTTGTGGATTTGAGCCCCCTCAGACTGAGAAGCCCCTAGAAACTGTGTCCCCTCCTTCCTGAGAAGGTGCTCTTTGGGACCCTGCGTAGAAGACAGAGGTCACGTCTTTCCCCTCCTTTTGAAAGATGAAGCCATGTTCTCTTCTTTATGAGAGCAGTTGTGGGTGCCTATCTTCTGTAAAAGACTCTGATCTCCAGATGCTAGCAGATAACGGAGAAGAGGGATGAAGCTCACGTGCATCCCTGAGCCTAGCCTTTCCCATTGACCAATTGTAATGCTGGGGCAGGGGGAGGAAGATTTCCCAACAGCAGCAAGCTGGTGCATGAACTAGAGATGGTAGGGACAGGATTGAGTTTTAGCTTCCACCCTGCAGGTCACTGGAGAGAATAATTTACAAGAACCTTAGTGATATCTCAGTGGTTTTTTGTATTTTGGTTTGTAATGGGAAGATTACTTTGTTTTCAAATTAAGCTAATGTTGCTAAAAGCAAGAACGAAAATATGCTTAAAATCCATCGTGATTATAGGAAGCCTGATAAATGACTGGAAAAAAAGGTATTAAAAATATGACAGAAAAATTCCTCCTGAGCTTTTTATGATGGATTTGTTCTCCCCTTTAAAAACAAATTAAATTTATCACAGATGAGAAATCTCTAGCATTCAAGCAGCTTCAACATCCCATTACTTAGCCAAGGCAGTAACTGACTGAAGAGAGAAGTCATGTTAACAGATCCAGCTTGTGTCTCACAGATCAGAATCATAGTTTTACAATACATCTTGAAAAAGTGTGATTATTTTTAGGCTTTTTAGAGAGGGCTTATAGGCTAGTAACTGAAACCACAGGTGACACGTTAGGTGTTTAGGGTCCTAATTCCTTCTTTGCTTTTGACTTTCTTTGTAGTGGTACCGTGGTACCCTGACAGTTATGTTGGGTGCCTAGGTTTCCTTACATGGTAATGGCATAAAGCTGCCTAGCCATCCTCCTTGTGAGGATGTCCTGAGGTGCAAATCATTCATAACATTTTGGTACTTCAGAATGCTCAGCTATCTTCAGGACTGGTAAAAATGAGAGTAGCCCTAACTCTTGCATAGGTGAAAACTTCCCAGAATGTAAGTGTATGTGAAAAGAAAATAATTTAATTTAAGAATAAGGCAGAACTATTTTTTACTGATGTGAATTAGCACTTACGTCTGTAAAATACCTTGTACGTGTGTAAGTTCAAGTATGTGATCCTCAAAACTGTCCCAGTGCATTTACATCCATGCTTGGAGCTGTACCTCTGCATGTGACCAAAATCACCAACATGCCAGCAGGTTTGGGCAACATGGTGCCTACTTCATGTTTACATCCATTCATGAAACCTCAGAAAAAAATCCTTTCTGCAAAGTCCCCAGCAATTCTCAGTCTGATACGTGTTCAGACCATGCCCAGCCTGTGCTCTCGGGGGAGTCTTCAGCGAATGCTGTGACTACGGCTGATCTTACTCAAACTTGCAGCATGTAGCACATTTCCCTGTTCATGTGATAAGTCAGTGATTTACACAGTCATCCCTGGGAGATATAGAGAGACTTCCTCCACCCCAGCAGAGCGCCATAGCCCACCAGGCTATGGGCTGAACAGAAATCTTTCGGCCACTCCTGCAGAAACTGGGCTGTTTCACAAAAACAGCGTTCAAGATTCATTGAAATACCGGAAAAAGGAAGACAGAGGGGATATTCTTCCTAAATTCTTTCCTTACCCAAAATTATCTACTAATTATCAATTCATAGAGTTTTTCTGTCATTTGATAGATGTTTTTCTTTTGCTGTTAAACTTTGTTAAAATTTTTGCTAACCCATGAATAGGAAAAAACCAGACCGTTAAAGATGATGTATAGTTTCAGTGGCAGCATTTTGTATTATATTATTATAACAGCACTTATGCCTCTAAACCACGATTGAGATTGCATTGTTTGGATACATAATGAGATCCCACTTCTGCCACAAGATACTACAAGCAGTCAAGCTGCACAGAGTTTGCATGGGGAGGGTAGGGGGAGTGAAGAAAGGCACAGGGTGAGGAAGGTACTATTCCCAGGTTATGGATGCTCTGAAAGAGACAGAATTAGAACAAATTAGATTCCTGAGACCCTGCAGTTTTCCAATTTATCTTGAATCACAATCTTTTCTTACTTTTTTTTCTTTTTTACAGTAGGTGTCCCAATTTAGAAAATAATATCAAAGACCCTTGGCTGTCAGTCTTATTAAATCATAAAGGGGTTCATCATGACCCAGGCTTGCCACAAGCACACAAACTCACCTCACACAAAGCCAGAAAATGTTTGTTTTTTTCATTACTGACTTTGTCATAACTCAACGTCTCATGAGCCACAAGAAAAGCTAGCAAAAAAAAGTATGTTTTGCATCAGATGTCTTGATTAATCCTCCCTTTCAGAATTATTTTAAAATAAATATAAAATAAAGCTTTTAATCAGTACACATGTATTTGTCTCTGAAGGGGCTTTTCTAGTATTAATGTTATGCTGAAATCTGTTTCTGACTAATTGTCAGCACATGCCCAACTATTGTCCCTGATTTGATGAACTTCTTGGTTTTGCGTTGTAAATCTGGCCTTCCAACTTCATTGTACTGAATATAAATTGCTTTAACAGCCAGTCAACCTCATTTAATAATAATAACAATCATTATTTTTGAAGTCCGTGGCCGCAGAGTAGTCATACCCTGGGTTCTGTTGCTAATGGGAAAAGGAATGTAAAAGTATTATCTGATTTGACAGGTGCATCTGCCACAAAATCTGGCCAAACATTCTTCCTTCAGGAACTGTCTTTTGCTTAATTGGGTAGTCTTTTTTTTTTTTTTTTCTGGGTTTATATGTATTTTTTGATTACCAATGCTACTTGTATTATGTGATAAAGAATATCTGTAAGAAACTAATTTTGTTCATCTTTCAAATGTATAGTTTCTGTTGATGTTGAAAGGAATTTGTGTACACAGCTTAATATTTCAGGTGAGCTTGGAAATATGGCAATCATGTGGGCCTTCCTTCTTGAAATCACTTAGCCTATGATGAAAGCTAAGCATACATTTACATCCCATATTAATACAAGGAATCTTTAGTAGCTATATCCCTGTGACATGGCGACATATGATATGAGATATCCCATAACAAAAAACTTGGTTCTGAATTTTGCAAGTATCCAAAGCATTCCCTAAGATTTTTAAAAGAAAAAGAAATGGGCAAGTCCAATATATCTTTTTTACAGTGTCGTCGAAAAACAACAAAGATTCACTAGTATGCGAAATATCACCTCTGGGCTTGCTCATTATATAAATAATGAATAGCAATAATAACTGTGTCATTTAATTGACACATAGTTGATTTTTGAGTATATGTGTCTGCCCTGGAAAATGAAAAGTAGCTGCTTCTTAATTACATACTAGTTACAAGGCTATGACCCATGACTAATATGGAATGTTCTCTGGCTGTCAGGAGTATTCTCAAAGAAATGTATTCGGTATGATGTGTGACCTGAGTTCAGTCTTACAAACTGAACAGTAAGTGGTTCAGAACCTAGAACATTTCCTACCAACTGAAAATACTAGTCTAATTTAGAAAAATCATTCTATCTATTGATCAATCTCTGCACTGAAGATGGAGATGGATGTTTTTCAAAAGAAAGACCTTTAAGTAGCATGATATGATGAAGGATGCTTATTTAGTAATAAAAGTCTTTCAGATTAATTGCAGTTTGCCCTTCTTTTTATACTCTATTTCTTTCATATCATATTTTCTTTACTGACCTAGCAATTACAATTCGTGAATCTACCCACAAAGGCATCTCTGTTGTCGATATTAGAATTTGGATCACCAGATCCAGTCTGGCTTCTAAGGGTACTGTAGCTCCTGTTAGGAAGAAATACTGTATTGCGTGGTGTTGTGTCCGTGGCTGGAGGGAGAAACCTATGTTCAAGTTGAAATATCTTTTTGTTTGCTTGTTTGTTTTGGACAAAGTTTTGCTCCTAGAGTCAAACCTGTTTCTTTAACACTATGAACATTTTCTCTTTTTATTAAAGACATCACTGGTATTCCAAAGGAGATCTGGCTTCCCGTAAAAACAAAAGGAAATTAATTAGAGAATTTTTTTTTTTTCTCTTGTAGACCAATATAACGGCAATGGGATATAATTCAGGGCACACTGATGTTCACTTAAAATTTAGATGACTGTTCACTTAGATCATCTTCATATATCTTTTATGACTTCAGACTTTCCTGAATGTATGACACTGCTTATTTGTCTACAGACATCTGGTCCTCAAGGATCATTGAAGGATGGCGCCAAGAGCTCTCTTCAGAAAAGCTTCAGGCTCCTTAATGAAGCCAAGATGTTAGAAAATGATGTTAAAGGTATGTGCAGTATATGGCATTCAGGCCCATTAAATACAAGAAAAACATTGTGAGACTGCTATGCTTCCAGTATGAAGAAGCCATATCAGTAGAAAAAAATATAATTCATTATCTGATTTGAAATTTAACAATGTATCAATGAAAAAGATTCTCCTGTTTTGGGTCCAGGCATTATGCAGGGATGCTTGTCCCATCTGGCCGTTTCTTGGACAGGAAGGCTGAGGAGGATGGAGCCTTGGTCTTCTCTTGCTAACTGCAGTAAGGGCAAGACTAAGGGGGGAGGACAGGGGGATGGAAATACTGGTTCTGATTTACTAAATGCCCTAGCAGAAAATTAGTACAAAAACCAGCCCAGCATTAAATTTTTATTCTTGTCAATACGGAAGCAGGGTTTACAATGCCAGTCAGAGATACCACATCTCTTCAGGATGCTTATGGGATTGTGCCAGAAAAGGGAAGCATGGGGAGGTAGAATGAAGACGTTTGCCAAACAGAGAGTAATGGGAGGGAATTGCTAAGTGTTTTCTTAAAAAAAAGAAACTAAAAACATGTCTCTAGAGAAAAATTATTATTTTCACACACACAAAAAAAATACTTTTTTGTTCCTAAATCATAAAAATACGTGTCTAAATGCAGCTCAAATCATAAAGTTTGTAGATTCCAAACCAAATACTTTGGTTTCCCAGTGAAAAAATAAAACATCTTTAATTTCTATTCAATATTTTCCACTGGGGAAAAAAAAAGTTTTTGAATTATGCTGTTTGGTGACATGTAAAAGCTGGTGGTAATTCAGGTCAGACTGTGCTTATAATGTCCTTAATATTTTCTCATCAATAAATGAGAGTATTATTGGTGAATGCCATAGTGTAAGAAGGTAGGACAGTAGTCAGTACGGACACATATGAGGTGTTTCATGCACACGTGAATAATCAGCTGCAGAAATGCAGGATGAAGAACAATTGTCTGGGTAGCACTTCTCTAGAAGGAGACTAAAGAGAAGCACGGATCATGTGCTGGGTAGAGGTGGACAAGGCAGATGTCACAGAGGCATGCATGAATAGGAGGAGCACAGCTTTCCAAAACACATGAAACAATCCTTCCGCTCTGTTCAGGGTTCCTAGTGCTTTAGCTAAGTTACTGGCTACAGTCCTGGGCACTGAACTTCATGAGGGCTGAGGTGGTTTGCAGAGAGTCCTGAAGACATCATGAAGACTAATTGGAGATCTAGCAGAGGAGGGATGGGGAGGAAGGTTGGAATAATTTCAGTTTGTAGACTGAAAAAGAGACAATGAGTAGGGACTTAATATTCTTCAGTTATGTCAAGGTTTCTCCAAAGAAGATGGGACTAACATATCTCAGATGCACTGATACAGATCACATACTAGGAAAATCTTCCTTGTAATTAAAATACAGAAGTACTGAAATTGATTACTGAAGAGATTAGGGAGATTCAACCTTTGAAAATCTTTGAAAACAGCTTAGACAAACATCAGTGAGGAATGACTGTTGATCAGAAGGAGAAAAATGATCTTTGGACAAACATCTGTTCCAAGCCTATGATTCAATGATTTTCTGAGCATTGCAACCAAAAGTGGTTTATTTCTTGCGTCTTTATCCAGACAGATTGTTTTATAGGTCCTCTAAGAAAATACTTATTGCAGCACTAATGAAGCACCTGTTTAACAGTACTCAACGCTTCTTTCTCCACAGTGGTCTCAGAAAGGAATTGAAAAAATAATTCATTTCTACTAAACCTGAGGGGAAATAAGCATGATACAATTATCCACTTTCAAGTAGGCCAACACTGAGTTTCACACATCTGCCTTTGTGAAAAATGTTAAACATGACTGCTTTAATTGCTTTGGTTTTACATATAACAAAGCAAGCAACGTAGGAGCATACAGTGTTTGTGCCACTGGTATAGTAAAGTCTGAGGGGAGGATCAATTAACTGAGTCCTCTGTACAACTATTTTGAAGGTCTTTCATCCAAATACTGAGTAATATTTTGATTAGTCTAGACAGAATAAGTTCAAGTTGATAACTTTGTGGTTTATTCCAAATCAGTACATTGTAATCCCCTCCCTTTTGTAATTTGAAATTTTGTTGTGTATATTTTGAGAAGCTTGTGTCCAGTCACTGTAGTTTTTGAAAAATTCTTTCATAAGAATTATAGAATACATTATAGTTTAATCTGATTCAATTGGCTGAAGCTATAATAGGGTTAACCTGGAATTAACCACAAGGATGGGAAAAGCATAGCACTTGAAAACCTATGTGAGAAAACAGATTTAGGACTTGGAAGAAATAAAGACGAGGAGAGGAAAACAGCTATGATACGATATTTTTTGCTCATCATAGGATCTGAAAATCAAGCTGGGGTTTTTTTTTGTTTGTTTCATGCATCAGAACTAGAAAAATCACAGACAGTAAATATTTGAGGTTGAGATTTAAACTGCTTGTCACAGAGATAATGCCTAAAGCTTCCCTGTCGTGCTAGAGTAGTTAAAATACTTTTTATTAGAAACAAGACAGATTTTTATAATAGTCTTTAAGGTTTTAACATAAAAAATTTTCATTGGCCTCCTGGGAGATGCATTATGAAAAGCATACGGCGTGACGGATGAGATCCATACAACTTAGAGTCATCTTTTGGCTATTTCTACACTTCCATTTAGTTTTGGCAGCTCTAGGATTTCCAACTGCAGAACCAGTTAACAAGTAAACATAATGTTTAATAAGGTCATAATTTCATAAGGTCATTAATTACATTTCAGTGTCATACACTGTTTGAAAGTCAAAAACATCATTATTTTCTTGTAGCAGCTCTGAGAAGAAAATGCGTCTGCAGTTACTAGTAAATCTTGGATGTATATTTAGGGTATTCTTTATTGCGACTCTTCACTGCCAGATTCAGTACAGAATTAGGGCTGGAAGGGCATGTTTCAGTAAATATGTTACAGAAAATCACAAAACTCCAAGGGGAGGCCAGTGTGCAATTTAAGTAGCATGGCTGAAGTAGAACAAATAGGGATGCTGTTAGTGCCCCTTTCTGAAATGCAACCTGCTGCAGTTTGCTGTGGCTAGAGTATAGGAAACACTAAAACAGCAGCACTGCCTCTTCCCTGCCGCAGCGTTCCTCTGCGCAGACTAGGCGCCACAGAGTGGAGTCCATAGCTTTGTGTGCTCCCCAGGCAGTTTTATCAGAGTAATCATGTGTTCCACATAGCACAGTGCCCTGTTTTCAAGGACAAAATAAAATAGTGTCTGTACTTGGATATATGTCAATTCCACGTGCCCACAAGACTGTCCAATTTAACCCTGAGAAAAGATGTATTACAACCTCAGTAAGACATTACTTCAGAGAGTTTTTGAAAAAAGTATGTTATTCTCCCATTTTACACCAGTGAGAATTTAAGTTGATAACAGTTTCATAATTCAGAAGTAAAGGTCTAAACAATCTAAAGATTCATAAAGCAATCCTAATGCAAGCAGGGAGCAGTGCTTAAAATGCACGTATTAGATCTTCATCTATGTTCTTGTCCGGTACTGAAGGGTAATGAGATGGAGCTTTCTTCATGCTCCCTGAGATGTCTTAGATTTGAAGTACTTCATACAGACAAACATTCTGAACCTTTCACAGTACGCCTTTTTGCATCTGATAAAACATGGCTGTGCTCCACAGCATGACCCGCAGAGATCAGTTAATGTTGTGCCCAGAATGCAGATGCATAAGAATAAAATGCAATGACAGATTTCTTTTTTTCCCCACCCCTCTTTTGCTCCAAAGGAGTGATGTTATTAGTGTTATGAGCATAATCCCTTCTGGATGTCTTGGTGTTTCCAGGTTAGAAAGTGAGAATTGAGTGTAAAACTAAGAGAACGATATTTTCTTATGATTCTTACAAAGCCACCCTGTTCAGAGTCTCGACTGGAAGTGCAGGATGGATGGTGGGCACTCTGTAAAGATCTGGCAGACAGAAGTAATCATTAGTTTAAAATTTCTCTGTCTGCACTACAGGTAGTATATTAGTTAAAGTAATGAAGACCCGTAAGCCACTCAACTAATACACACTCCAGAAATCCAGGCTGGGCTGTGATGGAGGTGTGAGTATTTTCTTGCTAGATTATGACATTCCCCTGATTTGTAGCCAATTACCCTAGTTATAAAAGGGCTGTTAATCACAGAAATGTTTTATATTACCACCAAAAACTGCTGAAACAGTCCTTACAAAGCAAAGCTTCTGACAGAAGCCATTAAAATGGAGATTTAGTCATTTCTCTCTCTGTGGGGCTAGGAGTTAGAAAGAATAACCGTGGTGGGAGAAGCAAAATCTGTATGTAGTGCTCTGGCTAAGAAGGAGTTTTGAAAATTTGGCTACAAATGAGTGAATGCTGCTGCCTGCCAGCTTCATTCTCTCTGTGCCTTGAGGGATTTTCAGTTTGCCAGGAGCAATTTTTCTTCCTTATAATTTTGAATTTACTGTTTTAAAAATATACTTGCCCCAGTGCAGATTTGAGACTATATACAGACTTTGTCAAAACTGATCAATGAAAAGCAAAAATAAGATGTATAAACTCCTCTTCAGCTGGAGACTGGTGTCAGGTGGCTACTGAAATTCAGCTCGTGTCATTTCTTTTGCTTAAGAATTGACAAGTTGAGGGAGACTTGTCTTGTCTGACAACACGTGAATATTTTTAGCTGAAACATTTTCCAGAAGACAGGCACAGCTAAATCCCTTGTTTGTGTATTCTCCTCTGCTTTGTATTTTTGCTGATCTGGCATACTGCATTCAGCAAATTATTGCATTAGTTTGATGACCAGCATAATATTCATACAAAAACTGCAGTCAGTGCTGAAAGTAGTCTTTTTAAAAAGTTAACCATCATTAGCTGCATTTCTCTAGTTTTATCTCTTTCCCCTGTTTGTTCCTAATGCCACTTTCTAAGTCTTGCTTGTTTTAGGGGGAAAAAATTTAGCTCGTGACCCATCTTCCTCATTATAGGACAAGACTGTGGGGAGCAAGAATGCTGTTCGGAAGAAGCAAAACAAAGATAACAGAAAGGATGTGTGTAACTGCCAGTTCATTTGTCAGTATCCAATTAATAAAAGCAGCTGCATGTGTTGCTCCTTGATAGATTTCCACCTTTATTCTGGTTTTGGGGGATACGCATTGGGTAGCATAGCCCTATGATATCTTCTTGGACAGTTTCGCATGGAAAACTGCATTTGGTCATACTAACAGAAGACATCTGTTTCCACTAGCATTGCAATGGTGGCACATCATCAGTAATTAACCAGTGCCACATACGTATGTGATCCGCATACACTTGTAAATACTTGTCTCTTGTAAAAATAGATCATTGCGTATATACAGTAATTAACTAAGTTCTTAAGTGAGTTCTTAATGAAATATATGAGTGTGGGGATTTATTTTTTTTTTATTTTCATTTGACTTATTTCAGTTTATTCACTTAGAGGAAAAAGGGACGATGCTTTATTCTGAAATGCTGTGTTTAACCATGGAAATATAAACAGAAATTGAAAATCTTTGTTCATGTTAACTGAGCCAGAAAACCTAAAGGCCTATACCTGCAAAGTCCTTCAGGATCCTGCTTACTCTTTAGGGTTTAGTTTCAGTGATGCATGAATAGTTTTGTTGATTTGAACAATAAACTCCGATCCATTGATTGGATCCTGTGCCATCTCTGTGCAGTGCTAATCAAGTGGAAACAGGGTTGAGAGAAATTCCTCTGGATACTCCTCAACCTACACTTCAATGTGAATTGACAGTGCCTGCCATCTTTCAGTGCAGACCCACTAACCTCTTCCAAGTCAGATAAGCTACGTAGTTTGGAAAAACTTAAGATTGTAGCTGCCTGTATTTTGTCTAGCCTCTATGATTAACTGGAGGATCTCAGGCCTTCAAATCATAGCTCCGGCATTTTTCATAAATGCTAATAATTAAAGGATGGGGAAAAGCTGAAGTGAAGTCAGTTCAGTTCATGATTCATACACAAAATTAACTCAGTGTTTAGTGAAGAGGCCATCTGGATTACAGGATGGGAAGTTACTTCAAAATATAACTTCATGTTAATATCACTGTGCAAAATGAACAGTTTCCTTGAAAAGCTGACACGGGCCTTAGTGTCTCCTCAAATCTCTTTGTGTGAGAGCCTCCCTCGGGGCACTTATTTATGGCTTTATTATTGTAATATTTTAAATGACACAGTTAAAATATATTTGAGGAATTAAAAGAAAAAATATTAAACAGGTAGAGTCTCAGTATTCGGTTTCAGGAGTTCTAGGGAAACTTCCTTTATTAAAATCCATAAAAATCAGTTTGCTGCTGTGGTTACAAAGCTGAAAACAGAACTCTGGAAACATGATTCTTCAGAAATATAACGGGGGGATAATTAGCATAATGTTGGATCTGGCAGAGTAAAGAGGAGAAAAAGAGATAGTTTAAGACTATGCAACAAAGTTAGTACAGCACCACCGGAAATGAATCAAATATCTCAGAAATATTAACGCACTTTATAAACGCTAATATTCCAGAAGGCACCAGAGACACCAGGGAAATATCAGGCAGACCATAATTTCAGAATTAAATGGAGGAAATTAAAACAGTTTTGTTGGTGTTACTGCTTAAAAAGAAATTAACTCCGATAAAGTCTCAGAGCATTTAAGACCAGAATCTCCTGAGTTCATCCTAGTTTCACAACATCGCATTACCAGTAGCCTCATTCATCAGTGGAGACAAAACCTGTCATTTAAAATTAAAGGCGTTTTTGTGGAGAAGGGTGATTTATAATTTATATGATTCTTCTCAACTTTACTCTGGTGTTAACTGTGCCTGTTACGGTTCACACAAATGCCCTGTTCCTCTGCAGGACATTTTGCAGGAATGAAGGCTTACCTCCAGGCACTCCTGCAGTCCTGTGTGTTGCTCTAATTTAAATAAAGCAAACAGATTTCTTCCTGAATGACATTTCAAAGGGTCTAACAACAAAAGTATGATTCTCATTTAAATTCCATCCGCTATTTCAGTCTTGCTATAGTCTTGGAAAATTTAGTTAATGATTTCTTGTAGGTAATATACTTTTTGTTTGATTTTTCTCATTAAGAATTGCTTCTTGCACATCTAGTTTTAAGAAGCCTTACATTTTAGAATTTATGGAACGTGAACCACAATCCTTCATTTTAATCCATTATTCTGTTTATTCTCTCACAAAAGGGTTACAGCCCTGATGCTGTTGGAGATGCTGGAGTACCAATGATACATCTCAATATTGTCCCTTAATAAAAAGAGATGCTTTTTGTTTTTGACAAGTGTGTAACTATAATTCACCAAGAAACCTAATCTCCAGTGTGTTTTCCTATCCCAGTATCTACTTGGATAAGTATCCAAAAATTAGGTTATTATTTTCAATAACGTGTCACATATTGACATATCACTGTTTAATATCTTTATCAATGATCTGGATGAGGGGATCGAGTGCACCCTCAGTAAGTTTGCAGATGACACCAAGTTGGGCG
>NW_008824338.1:242634-246900 GCF_000699105.1 Pygoscelis adeliae
GTAACTATAAATCACTTAGAAACCTTATCTCCAGTGTGTTTTCCTATCCCAGTATCTACTTGGATAAGTATCCAAAAATTAGGTTATTATTTTCAATAACGTGTCACATATCTGAAGGCCACAATCATACTTTGTATCCTGAACTCCATCTCTACAAATTTTTCTCCTCTTCCTGCTATCAAGCACAGTGATGTTGAATTAGTTTCCCAATAGGGCATGCCTTTAAGGTAAGAAATTACCAGCTGTCTGTTCCAGAGAGTTCCATATTGATATGAAGAAATGATGAAAAATGCCCCCAAAGATAGCAGCTTAAGCATTAATTGGCATTTTCTGTGCCAAACTTTACTTCTAAATTTTGAAATAATGTCTGTTTGAATAGCCGTAAAGCTTAACTGGAATCTCACTTTTGAGAGTTTGAAAAATTATTGCTATGCTGGATATTTTTCAAAAAAACTCCAAAATTTTTATTCAAAGCAACTGCTGAAGAATAGGAACTTACCTGTAAAGGATAACACCAGTTTCATCTGTAATGTACCAAATATGACACACCTGTGCCTTTGATTTGTACTAGTTCTTCAGTTCGAACAAATTCTTAGCTTTGAGTTTTATTCACTAGGCAGGCTTTTTCCCCCCAAATTTAGTATGTTTATGTCATAATAACCTGTTGTAGTCTCCTCATACTGATGATCAGTGCTAGGGTGATCTCATGTGTTTTCCTCAGATGTTATGTCAACATTGGTTATGTTTGAGAAAATCCAAGAGAATTGGGCTCTGGCCAGTCTAATTGCAACAGTAAGCTGACCTAATTGATCTTGCCTCTCTCACACTAGGTTCAACTCATTCATCCCAGATAACCCACTTAAGAAGAAAATTTCAGTGGTAGCTTAATCTAGGAATGAAAGCTATGACTAAATATCACACTTGTTGAATCTATCAGTGGGTCATTGTGTGAATTTGCATAAATCATACCAACTGTGATTGTCATTTTTTTCTTGCTGCTCTACACCTTAGGAAAGCCCTTGATAAATACATAACAGTGCAAGGAACTCAAGCATTTAGATACCATGGAAGTAGGGAACTTAAAGAAACAGAAGATTATCAATGAACCCTACAACCAGTTTTACTGGACTTCCTTATTTACACAATACAATATCTTAATGATAAATGGCTTGCTCATTATTATGCATTTCAAATTATGTGCAAAGGAAGGATAGTGGAAACAAAGAGTTAAAGCTTCTGTACTATGTGCACTTTTTATAGAAAAGGGGAATAACCTGGAGAGCATGCAGAACAGGCTGAAAGATGCTGATGAGAAGAATTCCATTCTCCTGAGAGCTCTGAATGAAACCTTTGGAAAGCTGTCAGCCATTCCTAACGGTAAGCTGGAAAAGTGCTGCAACATTTGACTCATCCCTGCTTTTTTGTTTCATTTTCCATCACTTAACATCTGTCTGATTAATCTTGGCCTGCGTCCACACCGTGTCCACTTTGACCATTGGCCGATGTAATAAGACGAAGATGAGCAATGTGGGAGAGAACTGAACTGAAAACAGATACCTGGTATCAGTTTGTATTTTGGCACAGTAAAAGGTACCATGCTACTGCAGTTTGCAAAAGGTTTCAGAAAGAAAAAAATTATGATCCCAGGAATTATGACACAATCTGAGACAAATAGTCTTTTCTTTAAACATGAAAAGACTTTTTATGAAACTACTCTTTAATGGACCTTTATAATTTAACCAGTATAATTTAACTCAAGAAGAATAAAGACTTACTGACTTTACAGAAAAAGCAGGATGAAATTTGCTGAGTTTTGTCTTACCTTTCTACCACATTCTCATTGATTTATGCTGCATTATCGTTTCCAGTCACTGTTTGGTGTTGTATATCTTTTTTAGACTGTAAGTTGCTTAGAACTGGAACAGGCTTTCCTCAATGAACTCTGAAGTGCTATGCACATTTGTAATTCTATATAGCCAAAAAAGACTTTTAAAAAAATCTGTAGTACTCCTCAAAATCCCAGAGTCCTGGGATGTTAGCTACTTTGTGTTGTGATAGCGAGAGACAGGGAGCTACAATGTAGTTTCATTATAATGGACAGCGATAAACTGAATGTTTGTTTTAGAAAATGAAAAGTTTTTTATCAATGTAATTTGCTACGACTTTTCTCTCCAAGGAGCACTTTATAAACTGAAGATATGCCTCAAGAAAAGTCTCTAAAGAAAATCTATATTCTGTCTGATTTGTGATGGTCTGAAAGGTTCAGAATGCAAGTAAAATCTTGTCACGAAAAACAATTTACTATTCATCTTGCACATTTTTGTGGCTTTAATATTCCAGATAACTGAAAAGTTTTGGTTTAGATTTTAGTGATCCTTGAAATCAGGCATTCACAACAATTTGGTTTAATTTGTCATGCTCATCTTATGCCACTTCCCGAGTTTTGGCCACAGGTTGACATGACTGTTTCTCTTCTTGTGCACAGATAGATGTCTCAGTCAAACAAAATGGACCTCTAAGGACAGCTGACCTTAGGACACAGAATACTAAATATGAAACAAATAAAAGAAATATGAAATATACAACCCTTAGCAATGTAATAAACTCTTGTCAGATTAGAGTTACAGGGTGCTTGCTCTTGGGACAAGGACACATGTAAACAAGTGGATGTGTATTAAGAATGAAATTCAGAGCAAATAAATGGCATGGATAAGAAAATGCAGTAAATTGGTTGTCCAAGAGGGAAATAACCAATGAGGATGGAGGAGGAAATGACCCTGTCATACATCTTGTTCTTCAAGGATTCAAGAAAGCAGAGAGCAGCTTAAACTAATAATTCTTGTGTCCATGCTATACTAATAGCCAAATAAAAGCAGAAAGATTCAAAATGGGATAGAAGGGTAGATCACCTTAGGACAAGGACCCACATGTGCAACGATAGGCATAATTTAAAGTGTGGCTGAAAAGAAATATGATTTGTGTGACCAGTAGAGGGAAGTAACACAGTAACTCCAACGTTCACTCTGCCAGAAAGGTGCATGACCTCTAATAACGGCCTCAAAAAGAGATACTTAGATATGATGAAAAAAGGAAGTGAAAAAAGGCAATCAGAGCGCTCTCTTCTTTCACTTGTCAGTACTGATGATGATAATGGTTTATTAAAGGTTCGGCTCTATTTTCAAGGTGCTATTGTCTTTTGGGGGCTTTCTGAAGAGCCAAAACTTCAGAAATGAGGGTGGAGTTGTTTGGAGCACAGGTATAATATATCTTTACTCAAGAAAGTAAAAAGGGTCATGTAACTCTCCAGTGTGCAGGACAAACCCACCAATTCTCTATGGCCTTAGGAAGCATGGTGTGCTCCCCAGGCCACATGCTTGATCACATCAGATTTCCACAGAAGGAAAAGGACCTACCAAGGACACCATTTGGAAACCTATACTGTTGATCCCTTGAAATGCCGCAAATGTCTGTGTTTCCCCTGTCTCCACACAGTCATAGAATCAGGAATGTACAATCTGCTTCAAGCAAATGTTTATATAAACTCTCTCTTATCAACTATCTCTTAGTCAGAAATGGAAAGAAAACACAACCTCCTGTGCTTTCCCCACTACTGCAATGCAGTCTGTTAACTTCACGGACTAGCACAGGAAGCCCCAGTCAGTATGACAAGTGGCACTATCTCTACATGGTTGTTTCAGAGGTCTCCAAACTTCTCAGCTGCACTCCAAAATTCTCATATGACTGAGGGACATGAGGATACCTTGGAGAACACAAGGGGAAAGCAACTCCAAGAACAGTTTCACAGGAAGCAGGTGGCAAAGCAGGTTCCTGCGGGTCTCATGACTCCACTGTGGTGTGGTGGTAGAGTGGGAGTTCACATGGGTTCCCTTGCAAGCTGTAGTGTCCACCGCAACAATTTTCTGCTTGCTCACTTCCTCCTATCTGTGGGAATTCAGAAAATTTGGCAGCTCCCTAGCCCAGCACAACCTGTGCTGCTGGCTCATCATGTGATGTAATCCCAGCATGGCAACAGCACCTGAGCTGCTCAACAGCTGCATGATAAGTTTTAAAGCAATCTGATTTACTAACACGGGATTTGAATAAATGCCTACTTGATGCCTAGCTGTCTATTTTATCATTTATCAATAGCAGAATCAAAAATATTCCAGACTCGAATGTTTTCACCCCAAAGACAGAACATTCATTTCCATTTTGCAGGCAGAGGTGGGGCAGGATTAGACTGTTTTGCTTATGATTCTATGATTC
>NW_008824338.1:247173-259315 GCF_000699105.1 Pygoscelis adeliae
TCTTCCAACCTTAATGATTCTATGATTCTATGTCTATGGATGTATGTGATTAATTCAGTCAATGAACCCTTGGTCTCCTGTTTCACAAGGTTATTTGTCACAGTTTCAGCTGAAACACATGGAGTTAGATTTCTGTACTCTGTACATCAGAACATTGGAAGTCCTATTTCTATTACAAGTATCAAATGTTATATCTGACACTTGATCAGAGGTTAACCAGTGAGTCAACAGCAACAACAAAATTGCAGAAAAATTTACCTAATAAAAATTATTTGTCTTTTACATACAAATGGAGCTGGAGCATTTTCTCTTCTTCAGGTGCATTTCATGTCTCAAAAAAGATATAAAGGGCCAGCTTCTGCAATCCACGCTTACAATTAGTAATGTCTTACTACATGTGAAGTAGGAGCTCTCAAAGAACTACACAACACAATTTAAGATGGTAGAATTTTGACCCAACTTTATTCTTAAGATGTGTGAAGGAAACTTCTCTACTCTAGGCAATCATTTCATGATCCTTTTCTACCTACAGATACAGCTATAAAGGTACAGGCAGCCAAAGACAAAGCAAGACAAGCCAACGATACTGCAGATGACATCCTGGCCCAGATTAAAGACCTCAACCAGAATCTCCTGGGCTTGAGAAACAACTACAGTAAACTTGCAGACGATGTAGCAAAAACAAATGCTGTTGTGAAGGATCCTATCAAGAACAGTAAGATCTTTTTTGGGTTGTTTGGTGGTCGGTTTTTTTTCAGTTTGTGGTTTTAATTTCACATCTCAAAATCAAACAGACAGTCCAGAATTTCACTCATGTAGCATTACTGCAGTACACTGGGATAAAAGGAATCTCTATCACTTCTATTTTCTGGACTTCATATGTAAAAAGAATTTTAAATTTTAAGAACTGTTGCTGGTAGTTGGAAAAAAAGCTAATGTGAGCAGGATGAACTAATGTGAGTGGCTAGATTTATTCTGCAGACTACTTCTTAAAGTACTTAGGAGGTGAATAATCAAAGATTCTGACTGGCAATTCACCCCTTGATTCTAGCAAAATTCCATGCACTAACCCTGTCTTCAGTCAGTCAGATAATCAGTTCTGGGAGAAATGCATGACTTCTTTCACATACATTACTATTTTTGGTAGAACACTGAAGATACTTGAGAAGAAAGAGAAAAAGGAGATTCTGGGAATGGTCTTTCGTATGCTTTGTTTTCCTGACAGTGAATTCTGTTATCAAATGTGGCAATTGCTTTAGCATTTTCACTTTGGTTATGATGGATAAAATTGAATTCTAAATTACAACACATTTTATGGTACATTACTAGAACATATCATATAGGAATATACAGCCAGGGCTGACCACAAAACCAGAGTGTCTTTACAAAATTACTGAAGGACTAATTTCTCAGCTGACCTGGGCTCCCCAGATTGTCATCACCTTGATGAAGCTGGGCACCTAAAAACATCCAGTTTAGGACATTGTCATTCTTGTTCTATGGATGAATACCCTTTTCAAATTGTAGCTGTACCAGTGAAAGAAGTTAATCCCAATGGCTGTTTGTCACTGCCTGCCTATTGCAAGTTCCTGATCCTTTATCAGCTGAGACGTGTGTGAGCCCCAGGTATACTCCCCATCAGGCAGACTGATCCATCCTAGTTTAGACAATATGAAAAGTAGTTATTGATTGAAATAACTATAATGTAACTGTGGTTAGATTATGACCGGTTATGGAACAAGCAGATCTATGAGGTAATGACCTCTGGCAGGGTAGTGATGAACAATTGAGAAGTGGCCTAAAAGCAGTAATTTCTTGGCACGGGTGGATCTAGACTAGGCCATCTGTCCCAGCCCAAGTATTTTAAGACTATGTGTACGTTAGCATTTGAGTTGAGATCAGGAGCGATAATTTAGAAGTGAATCTCTTGATTGTCCCCAGTCACCATTACTTGGTTCACATTGAGGAGTGGTCTTAACACTTGCAAACTCCTTCATGTCAGATAAAGCTTAACTGGAAGATGTTATCCAGAAGTACACTTTTACCACTCTCCAACTGCTAGTGGATACTCAGATTACAGAACGAGATTAAAGTAAACGCAGAGTAAACCACTCCAAATGTATATAGTGAGTATGTTGGCACTCACGACTACCTGCTAAAGTAGACATAGCCTCTCTCGTATGTCAAAATTCAGGCTCTGAATTCTCATTATACAGATATGCAATATATAAAAGGTAATAATTTTTTCTAGACTAATCCTGTCCCTTAATTTACTTTACATTTGTGTTTAGATCTTCAAAACATTTTCTTACGTTATCTTCTGTTTTTTCTCTTTTCTTTGTCTCCATATCTTGCCTACAGAAATCAGTACGTACGTTTTCTTTCTTGCTGCTTTTCTTGTGCCTTTTCCAGTAAACGATGATTCACTGCTTACCACCAAAGCTTCTGCATGGTGCTCTACATTTCACATTCATTGAATAGTTAAATAGTTACTTTTTGAAAGCTCTGAGATAAAGTGACTTGGTTACTATTTTCACTTACATGAAACCTTAAGAAGCATCTGGAAGGTTTGATATCAGTGTCTGGGCAACTATTCAAAAACTAGATATCCAGACTTTCATGCTTTATATTATTATTATTATTATTATTATTTTAATTCAATATACATTCTTCTGGTAAATGCAGGTTTATCCCTTTAAGTGTCATCCACACAAACCCATACCCTCATGCTAGCGAAGTGTTGCAATCCTTAGATCTGCTGATGAATTGTCAAAGATAGGACATTGTTCACTGGTTGTACGTTGAGAGGTAAAAAAGTCATTTGAAGCTTAAAAAAAAAAGAGAGAAAAAATATCCTTATGAAATTATTAAGTTGACCTGAAAAAAAGAAAATATTTGCAGTGTACTGCCACTGTTTTTCAATCTGCTTTCAGTACACATACAGAATTTTAAACTTGTGACCAGAATAAAGCCTTTTTCTAGTTGTGGCCATTATAGTTAATTCAAGAATTAACTTGAAGTTAATTCTAACCCTGTTTCAGAAATTACTAATGGAAACTAACCAGTTTTCATTAATCCAGCATTTTTCTTCAAAATTGGAGTTTAAAAAAAAAGAAAGTAAATATTTTATTCATAAGCATATTTTGCTACAGGAAATGTTTTCCATTAGTATCACCCTGACGTGAAGCACAGTTAATGCTTCAAAATCCTGCTTTAACACCTGTGTTTGCTACTATTGCTACTTTAACTTGATTCTAAATATTCTTAAATTATCTTATTCTGTTCAGGTAGCTTCCTGGTCTGTGTGTACCTCATAGTGGCATACACAATCACCTGAGTATTGTGTATGCAGAATTTTCTTGGATTTTATTATCGCAATGTATAATTACTCTCTGACACTATTCTCTGAAACTCTGCCTTGTTCTTTCTTATGAAGTTGCTGATGCAGATTCCAGTATTAAAACCCTAGAAAAGGAAGCAGATCGCCTGCTAGATAAAATCAAGCCAATCAAAGAACTTCAGGATAACTTAGGGAAAAACATTTCTCAGATAAAAGAGCTGATAAACCAAGCTCGGAAGCAAGCCAATTCGGTAAGCCCTCTTTCTCAGTAAGATGACCTTTTGAGTATTGATGGGATTTTATTGTCTACTTTTCTATTTCCTTTCCACAGGATGAATCCTTTCTAATTCTAAACACGT
The DNA here is from genome assembly GCF_000699105.1 of Pygoscelis adeliae. NCBI lineage: Eukaryota > Metazoa > Chordata > Aves > Sphenisciformes > Spheniscidae > Pygoscelis > Pygoscelis adeliae. Next base: position 250,873 of record NW_008824338.1, read on the forward strand.
GTAAAGAGAGCAAATAATGGAGTATAATTTCTCACATAAACAGAGAATATTCTGATGATTTTCACTCTGTGTCTTCTTTCTTCCTTTAAAACATGCCCTTGTTAAATGGATAACATCTGTAGGAATGTATCTGGAAAGGTTATTATTTAAGAAGTATTGTGGATGGTAGTACAGCAGAAGAGTCACAACGTCATTGATTTTTTTGTGAAAACCAAAATATTTTTCTGCCTCAGTGCTGATATTAAGCCCCTGATTTCATTTCATAGAACTTACATTACCTGAGAATGACACCATCTCAAACTCATTGAAATTGCTGAGTGTATTTGCTTTTCCCATATTCTTGACTTTCTTTGTCCAGTAGCAGTTCTGAGGACTCGAACTTGAGTTAAGAATATATTTCTAGTCCATTTAATGGGTTTGGAGTCCATCTCCCTGACACAGTAATACTCTAAACTCGAGGATCATCTGGTTAACACTAAGGTTATTCAGCTTGTGACCTAATGTAGCAAAGGAAAAAAATTCTTGAAGATGGTACTTACATAAACTTGTCTAGCTGGATTTAAATACCATTGTACTGTCATTATGTCTATGCTGGCATTATGAAAGCAAACAGTGTACCGTTTTTATCTGTGCTCAGAGCCTGAGGAAACTCGCACACATAGCCAAATGTGTATGTCACTCAGCTGTGAAAATGAAACTTCGTTATGAATACCAACTCCATTAGGGGCTATGTAAAAGCAGTGATAGACACAACTGTTGTTTTAAAAATAATTGTTAAAAGGTATCTTAAATTGGCATAATCATATATATCACAAGGAAAAAATAGATCATCCTGTCTATCCGATAGCAATGTGCTGTGATCCCTTCAGGAGTGCTGCTTATTTTCCTGGCTGCATATTCTACTTATAGACTATCTCTATGGCTAGAATTCCACTGCTGCTTGCAGTAGACCAGTATATAATCTAGCTATTTTTAATCCATACAGTTCATCCTTTCAAATCTGAATGCCAGAAAGAGTTTTATTTCCTTCTAATAAACAATCCCAGAAAGAAAATTCCATTTCTACCTCCTGTGCATATCCAAGCAATTCCCTGGTACATGTAACACAGAAATGGGAAGGAAGAAAAAAAAAAGTACAGTATTCTTATAATTATTTGGAAGCATCTAAAGTTATTTCTGGAATAATAAGCAGTAAACGGAATTCTTTCTGCTATGCTTTTTTTGAAGATCAAAGTGTCCGTGTCCTCTGGAGGCAATTGTATTCGCACATACAGACCAGAAATAAAGAAGGGAACATACAACACTGTCATTGTCAATGTGAAGACTGCAGTTGCTGACAATCTGCTTTTTTACCTTGGAAGTGCCAAGTTTGTAAGTCTGTCTCCTGCTTTTCATGTCAGGGTTGCTCGATCAAATCAGACTACTGACAAATACAGATGAGAAAAGCTTTTTTTTTCCTCCTAGAGGCTTCAAAGCAGTAGTAGAGGGCCTAAGATAATCTAGACATTTACTGTCTTTGGTATTAATATAGGGACTGCTAAAATATGACCAGCAAATATTTTTTAATATTTTTTTATTTAAACTAGATGTGAAATGGGAGACTTGTACATGGACTACATTAGAGCTTTAAAATTCACAGTGCAACTGGGGTAATTTTTGTGTTGGTTGTGGGTTTTCCCTTGGGAATGAAGTAACTAATCATCTTGCATCTGTCAAAGCTCCTATTTATTGTAATTTTAAGTCAAGACTACAATTCCAAGCATAATAATGATGAATTATTCCATTTCCCATGAGCCCTATAGCAGACAGACTTCTAGAATAATCAATAAAAATTTAGTAAATGGGAAAAGTTTCTAACATTTTGAACTGTATATTTTATTTACCTAATATAAAATGAAGAGGCTAGATGGCATGATGTATTAGCCTAGAATCCTGACATCTTTCTGCTATCCAATGGATGTTTTACAAACAACGTTACTCTGAGTTAAATCCTTCTCTTGATGGCTACAATATTAACATTTCTGTAAGTCTGGCAGCCATTTACTGCATATCAGTGACAGAAGTCATTTGCCATCTTTGGCTTCAGATTCCTTGTTTGAACCAACAAAAGCAGGGAAAAGAGAATCTCATTTTAGATCACTGTGAGAATTAATGTTCATAGTTTACTGTCTATATATGGGTTTCCGATGCCTCATTAGACCTTCTGAAATGTGAAGAGTTCTGGAAAACTTCCTTTGATTAAAGAATGAGATTGCTTCTATTTTCATATTTTACATGTAGACTGACTTCTTGGCCATAGAGATGCGCAAAGGCAAGGTGAGCTTCCTGTGGGATGTGGGATCTGGTGTTGGACGGGTAGAGTATCCAGATCTGACCATTGATGATGGGTTTTGGTACCGGATTGAAGCCTCTAGGCAAGTATATGTTTCACTTCCAAGATTTGGTTCCTAAAGAAAAAATAGTCACATTTAACAAGTTCTGCTTCTAATCCACTGTCCTCAAGTTGGCATACCTCAGGTTTACATGGAAATGTTTACTACATTTGAAACATGGATTTTTTAAAAGAAGGTGATGTTATAAATATGAGAAATTCTAGTCTGGTTTAATGAAAGCTTTTGAACCTACATCCAGTAGTGCCAAAATTGTATACAGTACAATTACTATTGAAATGTGAATTGTTCTGTGTCAAGAATTTATTTTCATCACATATTTCCCCTCTAGCATCAACAATCTATGACTGCTTATATTCCCTTCTGTTTATCTACCACTCTATCGATTCTCTTCTTCAACTAGCTTCCTTTTAAAATCAGTTACAGGTTTTGGCACTCAAACAGATAACTACTATTCTTTTCTCCTTGAATTTCAAAGAGGAGCAGCTTTTCTGAATTTCTGGTCTTGATACAGTACTGCAGATGAATGGTCTGTCATACACCAGTATCTTGATTCTTACTCAAAATGCCTTTTCCATAGGCAGAATGTCTCTTCAAACTGGAGATATTTAAAAATATATAGTTTATGAAAACTCAAGGATGAAATATTCTGGAAAGATAAACTATACTTTGCAATTTGAAATCAGCTGTTGAATGCTTTTGAACTTTAGAAATATAGATACCTTAATATCCAAATCTCACATTTGTTAGTTGAAGCTTATACCTTCCATTCAAATAGCAAACACATGACATATGGTGTAGTAATTACAGCATAAGGTTTACATAACTTTATATCCTTTATCTTCTACTTCTGAACAGATCTTAGTAATTTAGATAACATCATCTGTATTGCAATTTGATATGAAGCTGAGTAATTCCTCCTGCATCATTACAGTTAATTTCACATAGTATTAAACATAGAACCGATAATATAGTCAGAAAATGAGGGAAAGAAAGAGAAGAAAACAAAGCACTCCAATTCTGGTTACCTCCATAGCTCTCAGAGGAGGAAATGGCATCCAGTTTAAATAATTCAGTGAAATCACAGAAATGAGCCATTCAGAGCAGAGAATTAAATAAAATTATGGCACCGTCTCCAGAAGCTGGCTTAATGAAACCTTATTGCTAGGAAAATACAAACTGGGGTACGATGTGAATTGTTGAAATCTTCACCAGTTCATATTATGCATACTAAAATAGCTTTGTGGCACAGTAATGCCAGACTTGCATTTACAAGAAAGCTGTTTCAGCAGAATATGGAGCCAGGACATGGTATAAAAATTCACACATCCTACAAAAGCGCATTGCCTATTAAGCTGTTTGTTCTGGATATATAGGGTGTGCATGCCATTAGTTTTGAACAAACTGCTGGATCAGCAATTTAGAACAATTACAGCTGCACAAATCTGAAGTACAGAGCAGTGTTTAGGAGAATTACATTGCAGAGATATTAGTTGGATTTGTGGGATTAAGATGAAGAGCTCGGGACTGATTTTGCATTCTTAAGGCAGACTTCATAAATCACATACCTACTGAAGATTCTTCAACTTTGAACATTTTAGTCCATTTGATAACTCTCCTCTGACTCGCTTCATAAGCTGTTGGAGTGTTCTACTCATTTCATTCCCTCACCTTTTTTCCTCCAAATTTTTGCTCAGTTCCAGCCACAGACTTTTTCAGCAACCTGGCAGAGCTGCCTGAACAGCTGGAGCAGGGCATCCACTTAGAATGGGGACATAAGATGAAATTCTGGCCTTGCTGAATTTTGCCGTAGATTTCAGTGGTGACAGGCATTGACACACAATAATAATGATACGGTATGTTTAAAGGTTGATAGCAGTTATTAATCAAGGATCCCAAAGGGCCTTAAAAAGAGGAGATGTGGTGGCACAGAGGGTGTGAAATTCTGAAGGTCACTCAGCATACTGAATGAAATCTAAATATTAAAAAGCTGACTGTTGAGTAATGATCAGAGATGTTCAGTTCAGTTAACGTCTGTGCCAAAATTTCCAGTGTGTTAAGACTAAATTGATAATTACTACATCTGTTTTCCAGGGACGCTTTTAATTTTCATCACCTTTTTATTTAAAGCATGCTAATACTTTGCATTTTATTGTATATGCAGAGGTTATCATGGAAATATTTTAATTTTTTTTTATGGAATATCATGGAAATATTTTAATTTTTTTTTATGGAATTGAAGTAAAATTTGCTTATTCCTATAGGAATTCCCTATACCTTGATGGTACAGGAATTTAATATATGTCACCTACAGAGTTACTTACCTGCTTACAGAGGCAAATCTGATCGGCATCAAGAACTGCAATCAATCAGAGTATCAATTAACAAAGGAAAATCTGGCATAACAGTATGTGACAAAATTATTTAAAGCAGGTTTGCAACATGCAAACGATGTCAATTTTGTGAAACAGTCAAATGGATGACAATATTTTTGAGACTTGCTAGATCAGTGAAACAATGTCACTTGACTTCAGCAGGCCTCAGGAGCAGGACCTGATTAGTTGTGATTTTAATCGTGTGATTTAAGTATTACCTTTATTTTAATTGCCAATGACAGAGTTTAAACAGCACCCTTCCTTTGAGGACAAAGGACACTTGAATCACAGGTTCACTGTAGACACATCCAGCCCAGCCCACAAGAATTCAGTTTTAAACTAATGTGGCAAATCTAAGCCATACTTTCCAATGAAGATTTTCTGTGCTTTCAAGGTGTCAAGGAGCAGAGATTTCTACATGGAATTTTGTAATCTAATGTTGATGACTTGCAAAAGTCATCTAATTTACATCATGCATCTCCTAAAGAGCAAACCCTGCATGCATGGCATTACGTACATTTTTCGGATGATGAGCCACAAAGTGCTGATACGTCGTCTATAATCCACCAGTTTTGCAAGAACTGACTATCACTAGAACAATATCTTCTAACCTGATGACTTGTCATGCACAGGACAGTTTGCTGTCAAGTTAGCCAAGTTCTTTCTTCAAGCTCAGTTGTCCTCCCTAAATAAGAGAGAATTATTTATGGAAGAGACTCCATTGTTAGCATTTCAGTGTGTTGGAAGATGAAACACATCTGTGCTATTTGTGACATATTAGACACCCTAAAAAGTGTCAGTCTGCTCAGTGACTTCTGCATTATTGCCCTTGGATGTTTTTAAACTGGAATCTTGATTTCAGCACAACATAGATGGAAAGTGCCAATGATTTTCTTTCAGAGAGCATCAAACTTACGCAGTTTAAAAAAAAGCCTTTAGCAGCTGTTAGTCTTTCAACAATTACTACATTGAGAACTTTTATCCTTTAAAGGGCTTCACATCAATAAACCTTCTGAAAAAAATAAAGTAAAAATTTGGAATTTCTGCTGCATAGAAATGTATAGCTATCTACGTAGCATTCAGTTGATTTTGGAATAAAAGGTAAAATATTGTCATTAAAAGGAAATTAAAAAAAAATCCTTTAGAGTAATGTGGATGGCTTTAGCCAACTTCTTTAAAATGATTTGGAGCAACTACGTGTTTGCATACCCCAGAGGTCACTTAGGAGATTCCCTGGGAAACTGAGAGTCCCATCCATGTGGTTTCCAGAGCTGCCGGATTAAGGTAAGGGTGGGTAATTGAAGAGCTCCAGTGTTTTTTTGCAAATAGGTATTTTTCGCATTGAAAGCCTTGAGGATCCCTGACTGCAAAGCAGGCAAGATGGCATAGATCTACAGAGGTATTCCCCATTGATTGGAAACCCTCAAAATTGCTTTGCAACCCTGCTTCACAGTTCAGGAGAAATTTATCAAAACTGAAATGTCTCAACTAAATCTTTTTTTTTTTTTTTTTTTTTTTTTTTTTTTTTTTTTTTTTTTTTTTTAATTTAAGTGACTTCTTTAATTTAAGTGACTTCTTTCCAGTTCTATGTTATTTCATAAGAACTCTCAACTCGTTCTGGTTTTTGGGTTATAGGTTTTGAGCCAAAGGAATTTCTGAAGAGTGTTTTTTAGACATAAAATGAATAGTCTTACAGGATTTTTCCACCCTCTAGAGCCCTGGTCCAGTAAACTTTCTAAATCCAGGAATTCTGTAAGTACAGGATAGCAATGTCTTCATTTAGCTTACTCAGTAGCCTAAGTTATGCAGTCTTCCTTGCTGTGCTCCAAATGTAAGTTCTTCAGGTAAAGCTTCATTTAACAGAAATTACAGTTCTTCCTGAAACGTATGCTTTTAACTTTTAGTTTGCTTGTTACTTCAATACCTCAAGCCAATCTTTTTTTTTTTTCAAATTAGACAAAAAGGATTTTTGTATCTTTGCATGCAGCAAAGTTCAGGACTTTAGAAAATCAAAGGAACTTTTTTTTTTTTTTTTTACTTTCTGGCTGTGTCTTGACGATATCTTGATAGGATGAGTATGTAACTTTTCATCTAGAAAAGCTACATGTGGAAATTTTTGATGAATTTTATCACCCCTATTTAATCGGCTTCCTTCCTTTCCCTAGAAACCTTTTTCACAAATACAGATATTAAATCTGTTTTCTGAGAAAAATTCGTTTTGTCTAGCTTGTGAATAGGCACCAAGTAATTTTTAGAGGCTAATCAGGTAGCCAGCGAAATACTGTTCGCAATCTAAAAACTGGGTGGCCCCATATGAAATTATTTGTGTTGATTATGGTCCATCTGTCTGGGAGGAACCACTAATTCATGGTGTGACTATAAATACCTAATAGTTTACTTCTATTAGGTAACTAGTAAGCTTTCCATGGAAAACTACTATCCTTACTGCTGTAAGTGAAAGTAATGTTAAGCAAATGATTGCAAAGGATTCAAAATTATTCAGGTTTCCTTGAAATACCTTTCTATACACCTGAAAGACTAGGAGGAATCATCTCTCTCCACATTCTGTTCCTTCTATTGTAAAAATGTCAGCAAACCCTTTCCATGCTAGTTACTACATTAATATAACCTAAGGAGTAGAAAACGAACTGCTGCAGAAACTATTAACAAACAGTAAATTTTTCTGTTGTTGTTGTTACCATCAATATTGGATATGGTTCAGAGGACAATGAGGTGCCATCCTTAAACATAATGGAGTTTGTGCCTGTTTGATAAGCAACCGGAGAGCTCCACTGCAGAAAATGCAAACTCTGTGCATCACAGTGGAGCAAACTGAAGTACTTTATCACATGATCATTCATTTCCGTTCAAATATAATCTAATAAACCTTCTGCAATTCAGAAATTTAATTTGGAACCTTGCCTGCATCATTTGTTACGTCAAAAAACAATTACTTAACACTAATTTCATGACAATAATTTAAAAAATACAACTTGTTTTAGTCAATGAAAGTTCCACTTCATCTGTATAGTGAATTTTGTTCAAAAAGGACATTGAGGTGAGAAAAAAAAACCTGGTTCTGTGATCATGTCTTTAACTTATGCAGGCATAAGAGCCTATTCATTTGTATCAAAATGGAACATAATCAAATCAGTAATACATGCCTCTATTATAAGATGCCATCTAAAATAGACTTTTCCTATGTTTGGTTTAACTACTGACTCTGTATGCTTAAATTATTTTGTTAAAATCTCTAGGACTGGGAAAAATGGCACAATATCAGTGCGAGCTCTGGATGGTCCTAAAGCCAGCATTGTGCCAGCCACATTCAGTGCTGTCTCTCCACCTGGATATACCATTCTGGATGTAGATGCTAATGCCGTGCTCTTTGTTGGTGGTTTAACCGAAAAAATAAAGGTAATGTCTCGTCTGGTGCTCCTGCATTAACTGGCTCTTTATGTGGACAATTTTCATTATTGCTTAGAGTAGAAATAGTAAACTTTAATACGCTGGCGTCATTGTAGTAGGTGCTTTAGTAGCAAAGAGTACACCTGCACTCTTGAAGGATTCTTAGGATTTGCCTAGACACGTAGGTGCACAGATCTGAAGTTTCTCTGCCCGTGCTGTTAACTATTTCTAATCAGAAGCCTGGTGGCTGGCTGTATGGATGCAGCATTT
>NW_008824338.1:259352-291742 GCF_000699105.1 Pygoscelis adeliae
GCCTTGGACATACCGCTGCCCCAGCAGGCTTTCGGTATCAGTGACAGGAACTCACTTCTGTTTCCATACATTCCTGGTCTCCTAACAATGTATATAACAATATATATTCCTTTGCATTCAGGGTTTTTTTCTTTGTCATGTACCCGCAGTATCACTTCCTCCTTTGCAGTGTACTGTTGGCGTTTCTGCTTTGTTTTCTTGATTTTTGTTCCTGTTTCCCCCCCCATACTACCACTCTTTTTAACAGCTACCTGCATCAGATCCTCAATCTGTTTTCTTTTCTTTTTGCCCGTTCATTTTTGTGGTGACTGCTTCTACATTGCTTAACTTAGTGGGAATGAATAGAAGATTTATGCCAAATAGAATGGATGGAAATCTTTCAGCAAAAAAATGTTCTCCCATAGGTAGTAGTTAGGATATATTTTCCAGTGGAATTCATTACAAAACAATTTAAATGAACTATTTCATTCCTGATAATATTTTTATTTTTTTAATGTTAATGTTACCAAAAAATCATCATTTAACATTAAAAAAAAAGCTAACAGATAGACTTTCCCAAACAGTGAACTCAAAGAACTTTTTTTTTACACTAAAGTTTGTATATGTCCTCAAGTGTTGAAATAGCACAATATTTTATGGCCCAACTTTCTAGTTTTTAGAAAGTTCAACTTTCTAGATGGTTCTGGTTTGGGAATATGCGGATAGACATATTCCTTTCTTACAAAGAATAGTGTGGGTGCGCATTTGCAGACAGACAAAGACAAAATCAGAGGATACAGGAGGAACAGAAAATGTAGATTCCACTTGCTTGAAACCAGTGTCTTGAAGTCCAGCTTTAACTTCAAAGATATCCATGAGTTTTGGAACACAGTCAGGTAACTTCATTTTAGAACTTGATCAGGCTCGTAACTCAGGGCTTCTGCACACAGAAAAAAGCAAGACTGAGCAGACTTGCACAACTGCCAGCTAACTTAACTGAGATATATCTGACCGGCAGGCATTCACAGGAACAGGAAAAAATTTCATGAGATTTCGGGCTAGGAAATTGCAAGTCAGTCCGTATTAGTAGAACTCAGATCTGCGTGCTCTGCTTTGTCTGAAATGGATCCACAAAAAGTCACGAACATTTTCAAGTTTTGAAGATGCAGATGCAATGAATCTTGACATTTCTTGTTGAACTTCAAGGGTGTAAATAACTGCCATGCACATTTTTTTATGTCATTTGATTTCATATGGGAAATAGACAAGGAAGTCAATTGAAGAATTTCTTGGAGAATTACATATTAGATAAAGCAGACTTTGTCATCTTTTTCTATGTTCTCCTTACAGCCTTTTGCAGAGGTTCTGGTTTGCTCTCTACCTTCCGGCTTTCTATCCAGAGGCAACTAAAGGTGTTTGCTTTCTTTTGTTAGCCATAAACAAGACCCCTTGAAAAATATTTCTAAAATTATGAATCATCAGTTGCCAAAAGTGATACTGCAGAGATCAGTGACCCTTAGAAAACCAGAATGGCCTCACTGGCTTTCTGTACTCTGTCCCTTTGATCTGCTTTTTCAAAGGGAATGGAAATAAACCGGGGAGAGGTACTTTATCTCCCACACCTAATAATTCTTCTCAGCTTTCTTTCATTCTTGGATTTTTGCTATGTCAGGTAAGTTTTAGTTTCTACTGTTGTTTTCACCAGTAAGAAATTTAATTCCGTCGGCATTATGTCCTTTTTTTCACTCGCCATAATAACTCAGTGGAATACTCCTGACTGCTCAGGGCTTGCAGTGCTGCGTAGCTGTAATGACCAAAGGCCCAAACACACGCGAGTCCATTAGAGGCTGTAGGGTTGTGTCTGCCCGCCTCACTAAAATGCTGAACTGTCAGAATTTGACTGCAGGCTCAGGAAGACAGACTGGTTCAGGTAACAATCATAAGTGCCGGAATTATGATTAAAAGAATAATGTCATCATTCTGCATTTAGAAAAGCACTTGAGAGTTTGGTTTGTACAATATTTAAATTTCGTTGACTCAGTCGAGTCCCTAGAAAATGTGTGGTCAAGCAGTTTTTGGCTTGTTGTCTTTGGGTGATCCCCCAAAGGAGTCACGAAACTTCAAACTCAAATGCCAGCCTAAACCCAAACCTTATTTGAATTTTATTTTAGATATCACTTTTGAGTTATCAGAAGGCAAGTGGGGCAAGTACTGAAACATAATAATACCATTTATATTTGCACAGCTCTAGAACATCAAACCTCCCAGACCAGAGCTTCACCTGAATTCTACTTCATAAAAAATGCTTGTTTACATTAAGAAACCAGAGACTCAAAGATGATACAGAAATTCAGCAACAGCTGTTCTGTGGCACAGCATAAAGTAGTCTTGTGCCTAGTCCTAATTTGCACAGCAAAGCTGTTACATTAGACTAATAAAAATGTATGTTTTACTTGATGTCATCTCTAGGTTTAAGTGTTATGAATGTTTTATTGTTAAATAAAAAACTCTTGGTATTACAGCCTGATGGTAGAAAAAGTGAGGCAAAGGTGTAAAGAGAGATCATACGTACTATTTGAGTAACCAGGCCCCAAAGCTAGTACCTACCACTCCAATAAAAGATGTCACCACTCCTAACAAAGGTCATCTCGCTTAAATTGCATTGTCAGAGGAAAAATTAGTTTGAATTTTAAAATATTTAATATTATATCTAATTCTTTTACTTCAAGTTTATTAGTAGTAGTACTTATTTGGGGTATTTATTTAATATTTAAATACTAATGGTATTTGAATAATACTTAGTCAAGAAGAATTACTTAACAATGAAGCTTCATGAAGTATGTATTTAGGAAGAAGTTAGAGATTTAGGAGAATCTCTAGAGGGAAAAGGGTTCAAGGGCTCTTGATGTTTCAGGATAAACAAAAGGACCTGGAACACAGTAACGTTTAAATCTGAACCCTTTTCTGAATGTTTTTCTTTTTTTCCTTTAGTTAGATACAGTGAGGCAGAGGTGAGTAGTGAGCACAATTCAGCACGTAAGACAGTTGTAGGATCGAGTATGAGGTGCGATGCTGAACTGGAACAAGAATTATGGATGCTGCAAAAGTCTGATTTTGTCTGATTCTCCAGAAAATATCTGGAGAATTCTGCATTTTTTCATTTTAGTCAGGAAAACCAACCTGCATTTTTTTTTTTTTATTTCTCCAGATAAATAAAGACAAGGGCAGAGGTAGGAAGACAGTGCATTGTAAGTTTGGTATGCCTGATATATTTGCAATACAGGGTTTTAAACACTACCAGACTTGCTCTGTTCAGACACAGTCTGTGAATTAAAAGATAAATAAGTTTACTTTTGGGCGAATTTTTGTCATTATGAGGTACAGTTGTCAGGCTCACAAAATGAAGACCTTAACTGACACTCTTTTCTAAAACCATGAAGCTCTTTGGCCATTTACCAAGGTCACTGATATTTTTTAAATCTTTGTCTCAGAAATCTGCTTTTTCATATTATTGGGTTTTGGAGTGCTTTAGATTTGTCCTGGGATTCTGTCCACATCCCTTTCTGCATGCATCTGTGCAGTGTGTTCAAAAAGAAGGCTCATTTTCAGTTTTTAGAACCATCTTTCATCTGACTTGAGTAGAAGGCTATGATACTTAGATGTCATGAATTTCTCAGAAGTGACATTAAGTTCATACTTGTTGCTAATTAAAACCTTCCCAATTATCTTGGGAAATATCACCAGCACATTAGGTCTTTTGAGTCATACTTTTCCTTTAATATTTTCAAGTTGCACTTCTCCATATTCTCTTGCAAGATCTTAATATTCGTAATTGCTGTATGGAAAACAGCAGGTGCTTGTCTATCTCAAATAGCTAAGTATATAGATTTTCAATCAGCTCATATTGATGAAGTGAAATTTAAATGAAACTAGGTATTTTTAGAAGGATAATTTTGAGCTGAGTACTCTGTGTACTGTCAAATATTACTACCTTGATCATGGTACCATGTTATGATCTAATGAGCATTACCCCATGTGCGTGACCCAAGCTTAATGAGTTTTGATGGGACTTGAGTTTTAATTGCTTTTCCATCTGCACTTTTTTCTGCATCCAAAACTTAGCATAAATTTTACAGGTGTAGCCAGCTGAGGTCTAACTTGGTCTTCTAACTTGGACGATCTGCTCAATTTGCAGGCTTTTGAGCATTAAGTACAGTAGAAACATTTTCCTTATTGTACTGTGGGCAAGATTCCTCACAGTCCTTTCTATGAAAAAAAAAAATCCAGATAGACCTTGAACAAGTGGGAGCAGGCAGCTCTCTATAAATAGCCAGGAAAGCTGACGGTGACATGGAAGTCAGGGCACCTCCTCGTTCTCCAGGAATCGTTTTGCCTAGGCCTTCCCCAGAGTCTCAAATATAAATGGGATTTTCCATCCTGACTGATAGAAAGTTTAGCTCACATTTTCGCTGATCAGTTGTTCGATAGGAGGGCTTCTCGGATTAAATATTACTCTTGATATTTAGACTATTAAGAAGCATCTTCTGGTATTTGTGATTTTCATACCAGCTATGCTTTCAGACACAGTAGATCACTTCAAATTGAATTCGAATGAGGTTTGTGTTTTCTCTTGCAGAAGTCAGATGCTGTAAGAGTCACCACCTTCACTGGCTGCATGGGTGAAACCTTTCTAGACAGCAAACCCATAGGACTGTGGAATTTCAGGGATATCGAAGGTGACTGCAAAGGATGTGCCGTCAGGTAGGTAAAAGCCCTGATTGTTTCTTATGCTCCTTCAGGAACCTGTCTGCGGTGACACCGCGTTCTGTGGTAATTTCCACAGCAGCCATCAAGTTCCGGTAGAGAGCTGTGATCTGTATGGAATGCTGAGAGTTGTAGGAAATACAAAGTTAGGTTGCAATTACACCGAGAGGGAAAGCACCCAATCTCGGTCGTAAATGTGGTTGGTGTCTTAGCAGAATTAAGACGGCCTAACAGTGCTGTGATGGAAAGACTCCTGCTAACCAGTAACCAGGATTAGTCAAAACATAAGAGAGGGTGAGATCCACAGTGGGACCGAGTCTGGCTCATGGACAGCTGTAGTGTGGGTGCCTGCAGCTCTCATGCAGCATGGGGTAGAGTCAGGTGCCTCAAGGTGGCTTTCACAGCCACCAGCGTAGTGAGCAGAGACCCCCACAAGAGAAAGGCGTTTCCATTCTCAAAAGAGAATGGGAAATCCTGTCCCTGTCAGTGACCTGTGGTTCCAGACAGGGTAAATGGCCCATCCAGGCAGGACCAGGATTCACATATGTAGGCTCAGAACTCTCTGCAGGAATTTTAAAACAACATAAGTTACTTCCTTTCCAGATGCGTCCTTGTCCTTAGAGAGCTGTGACCCATCTTCATTCCTCTTTCCCACCAAACTAATCTCAAACACTTTCCTGTGCCATGTCTCAGCTTCAAAAGCTGAGGGCCTTTATGCAGAGGCACCACCTGATACTATAGCACAGTCCTGGGAATTGCCATGTAAAGAAGACAGACTCTGGGGCTCTCACAACCTTGTTTATGGTTTATGACTTTCACAGTGACCCACTGCATGAAAGCAGCACTGTCCTCTTAGATGCTCTCTTAGGGAATTCGGCAGCGTCATTGTATGATATAGAGCTCACGCTGCATTAGGTAAAATAATTGTAGACCCAGTCAGGGAAGTTAAGAGTAGGCTAGTTTTCAAACTAGGCTGCTAGTTTGACAGCCTACTAAGGCTTAGCCCTTTGAAAATGATGGAAATTCCAGTTGTGAACAAAAACGATTTTGGAAATACCAGAGGATTTCCTTGACTACAGATGTAGGCCCTTGACACTTAGGTGGAAATTTGAGGAGCGTGATGATGGATATATGCATTTCAGTTCCAAGCAAGTCCTAATGGAAATGCCTAAACCTTTATGTGCATCTGTCCCTAAATTTAATTTTCTCATTCATTAGTGATAGTGTAGATCTGCTTGTTTGGAGTGGGGGTGGGTGAGAGGGAGATTAAAAAAAAGAATACTAGATTTGAGATTTGTAGAAAACTGCATTAAAAGCTCCCTTTTACCTTAACCCATTGGTCCAGTACCAGAAAGTCCTTTTCCCCTGCAAAATCTAATTGCAAAAACTTAACTGTTAAATGTAGCTATGGAAGGTGAGCGGAGTACATTCAAGATCCTTGTACGTGTGGCAGGATAAATGGGAAACATGTTCCTGGCCAATATTTCACATGTAGGTCCCTTGTTCAAATTCAGTTATGTCTGTGATTAAACCAAAAGATTGCTGTCTTGCAGCTATCTGATCTGTGTGACAGAAATGGACAAGAGTCTATCATAAAACTCAAAGCCTGAACTTTTCTGTTCTGTAATGGCAGGGATGCAAAAAACTGTGGAGGGACTGATGCTTCTGCTCTCGCGGTGTTAGTAATTTGTGGGTAAACAGAGAATCACAGTTTCCAGGGTTTTCAGTCTGGGACCCTCCAAAAGTTGTAAAATCACTAACAATAACAAAACCAAGATTTATTACAAGATGAAAGAGTACATAATGCTATTTTATATTGAGGACTGCAAAATGAGTCATTACAGACCATGAGGTATATGCGACATATTCCTCCTCCATCTTCCTCCCAGATATGCTTTTGTGTTGGACAGCCGGTGAGCTGACCTTACAGCTTCACTTGTCAGAACGGGGGTTTGATATGAAATCAAACCAAGTTCAGGAAGACTCCCAAGAGGTGTCCCCTCACTCCCCTCGCCCCCCACTTCTTTTTCTTTTAACCTCACACGGCAAAGGAAACTGGTTGGAATTGCCCCTTTTCAGCCCACAGGTGGCAGACGGTGAAGGGACGGTCCAGTTTGATGGTGACAGCTACGCCATGGTGAGCCGCCCGATCCGCTGGAACCCCAATATTTCCACAGTCATGTTCAAATTCAGGACCTTCTCGTCGAATGCCCTGCTGATGTATCTTGCTACTGACGACTTGGTGAGAAAAACCAGCTAACCTCCAGTCTCCTTACAGGTTTCATGCCACCTTTACAGTGGCTGAATTCATCATATGATGAAAACAAATAGTAATTTAATGTAGCACTGTCCTGGTATGATGTTGCCTGGTATGATGTTTCACTGCTTTCCAAGTGAAGACAATGTTATAGTGTGGAAGTTGACTACCTAGTGCTTACTGACTGGGGAGCATTATGTTAGACCAAGGGGAATTCCAGCTTTTATGAAAATATTAATTAATTTTCATTTTTCCCAAATGTTTACCAAATGTGCAAACATTGCCAGTTGTGGTTGTACATTCATAGTTTAAAATACATAGTGTGAGGGCAGGGAGAATATGGGAAAAGACAAGTCTTGGATAGAAGTCCTGCTCATATAAAGAAAAAGTTTGTTTAATGTGAGTGGCATTAAAGGGGAACTGAATGGTGCAACAAACAGGATGTGATGGTGATGACGTTTTTACAAGGCCTACAAATGGTGCCTTTTACAGCTAAAATAGAGAATAGAAACATTAGTTGTAAAGCTGTTCAAGGTTTTTATTCACACACACTATCAAACGTGTGTGGATAACAGGGAGAAGTTATTTATAAAGACATCTGGCCAGATCCTCACATGAATCAGGAATAACTCAGCTTCAGAATCTCTGATCCAGATTGATTTGCATGCCTAACTGGGAACAGAGTCCTTTCTTTAGCCTTTCTTTCATTTGGGCCAGAAATGATGTACAGCAGTTCTCACTGACGTCTTGAAGAATTACTGAGCACTCACTATTTTACAAAAACTGTGTTTGTGTAAATCAGTCTTATTTTAGATTCCTATATTTTGGGAAAAATTATCAGAATTGCTGGAATTATCAAGGAGGAGGGTGCTTCTCCTGACTGACTACAGTAAAAGATAACATTTTATTATGTTAAGGAAGTACTTACGTAGTTTTTCTAGTTAATTTTTATAATTGAAAGTATAATTAATGTAATTATTTTAGATTATTTTGTATAATTATTATTAATTTATGTAGTTTTCTAGAAAAAATTGTTTACTTGAACTTCTGAAAAACACTGGGAACTGGAAGGCAACTAGTCCCTGACACAATTTATCTCTTAAGATATTGTCCCATTGTATAAAAACTTTGAGGATGCTCTTTCTAGTGATGCATGGATAGACATGCGTAAGCATCTAGAATACTGAGTTTGTTAAATTTTACTCTTTTCTTCTCAACATAAATTTATGTTCATATACATAACATTATTATCACAGTTTTGCATAAGTATTCAGCACATGGTAAAGTATTTTCATTCCCCCTAGATCTGAGCACAGGTGAAACTGGCCATGAGCAAAATGAGAATTAAACTTAAAATTTCTCTGGTACGTTTATGTCCTGGGTCATAGTTCCACCATCACTTACTTAATACCTTTCATGCTATCCAGTTCCCTGGCTATTTGTTTTGCTCTTTGCATCCTGCCAGCTCTTCTTCTGTAGATACTGCAGCATATACCATGGCTCCAGTCAGCCATCTCCAGTTACGGCTTAGATATTGGTGTCAGTGGTTCACGAGGATAACAGTTCATAGCTCTCTGCTGCTCCCTCAGTACAGATTACTCTCTGGAAACCCTGGTAAAACAAGCCCGTTTTACCATCTTTACTATTCTTGTTTTCTACCTTGCAAGTTTAAATCTAGCTGAGGTGTGTAGTAAATGCACTAACTGTAGTACAGACAAATACTCAAAGCTGAGTAATAGTTTCAGGTAATTATAATGTGTATTTCTGTCTTCAATCTAAGAAAATAAAAGTACAGACATCCCATCAAAACTCCAGCTAAGTTGTTAGCAAAATGCCAAATAAATTTGCAATCCAAAGGAGAAGAAAAGGGGGAAAAAGAACTTGTTGGCAGCAGACTTTTGTACTTTACAGTCCTGGGCAGCAAATGCCTAAGTAGATTTTTTTTAAAAAGCTTGAAAAAAGTTGTCTATTGTCACCCAGGAAAAGAAGGTGTTTATTTAATGTCATATGCCTCTTACCAAAATGAACAAGAATCATAATTTGTGTATCTAATCCTTTTCTTTAACAGAAGGATTTCATGAGTGTAGAACTCAGTGGTGGGCATATAAAAGTCAGCTACGATCTGGGTTCAGGTACAGCTTCTGTTATCAGCAACCAAAATCATAATGATGGCAAATGGAAATCTTTCACCCTGTCAAGAATTCTAAAGCAAGGTGAGTTCCTGTGGTGTCAACACCATGACTTTCCCAGTTACCTGTGCAGTACAGCTAACCATCTAATCATGGGGAAGATGTTGTGCAAAACTGCTAGAATTATAAAGTTCTAGTGATTTAGCAACTTCTTTTGCTTAGATTACAGGTGTGTTGAGTTGCATGTGAGTGACTGCACTGTCAAACAGGCCTTTTATGAACAGGTAGCTTAATTTTCAGGCATAATTCTGCTTTACAGTTGCATTCTAAAATTACATTCTAAATTACATTCTAAAACGCTTCTGAGTGGGGAAAAAGGAAGCTTTTTCATCAGTTCCCTGATGTTGTTCAAAATCATAAAACAAACCTGTGTGATTTTTGTTAGGACAGCATTAGCTTTCATGCTGTACAGTCCTCTCATGCTCAGCATATCCCAAAGCGCTTAAAAAAGCAATGACTTCAGTACTGATAGTATAGTATCTCAGTAGACAAACACAACTATTTTATATTCCCTAATGATATGCAGAGTGGCATGATCTGGATCTGCTTGGAAACAACTGGGATCATCTTCAAAAGTGCTACTAATTCTTTAACCTGTTACTGGTGCAAAATGTGAAATGGTGGCATTTGATAAGATCGCAGAGAATGCTGGCTATTGTGCTGGCAAAACTCTTTTTTTTGTTTGTTTTTAATCCAGTTATAGGACTGGTAGGACCTTCCCTGAGCCAAATTAATTTTATTTATGGCATCTGTGATATTCTCTATGCCTTTGTATGCTGAAGTCTTACTGCATTCTGAATTTTCAGGGTCACCACGAGCCCCTGAACACACTCCTCCTCCTCTGCCCTCTGCAGTGCCAGCTCTTTACCTGACCTTCGCATCTCAAACACAGACCCACTCTCTTGTCATTTGGCTGAAGTAGACTTAGGAGCCGGGACACTGGCCAAAAAACCTCAGAGCTCTCACTTGTAGCTTTGCTGAACCTTTAGAGGAGGAATGCCTTGTTGCTAGCCAGTTATCTTAGTTCATACTTAAGTCAGGAGGTATTGAGATAAAATATAATGTCACATAATTGTAATTTATTCATACCATTCAAACATATCATGTGCTTATAAAGAAGATACAGGTATAGAAATGAAAGGAAAATTAGTCTATTTACAGTAAGGTACAGCAGGAAAGTCTGTCCCCTATTCAATTCTCTTTCACTCCTAAAAACGGTAGTTTGGTTTCAGGTTTTGCACGTTCATTCTCTCTTTTAAGGCATTTATTTAGTCGGCTGCTGCCACAAGAGACTCACCTGTGGGGAGAGCTTCTATCAGAGAACACTCTTCTTCCCATCCTCCCATCGCTTCTGCCTCTCCACAGAGTATAGATTACCTCTTCTAGCCAGTCCTCCCTTGGAAATCTCCTAAGAGGTTGACAGGTCTTTCATCTCCAAACTTACTCTATTCCATCTTTAACCAGAAATCAGGCTAGTCACTTTTTAAATTAAAATAAAGGTTCATTTCATTCCTTAGGTATGTAGACTGGGGGCAGGGGGAGAGTGTAGATTATAAGCAATCTCTTGCATTTAACTGTCTCAAGAAAAAAAAAAAAGGAAGGAAGAAAGGAGGAAAGAAGGACAGAACCCTTTCTTTGCATCCCTATGGTAGAATATCCCCTTCTTCCTTGGGGGCTGCTCAGCATTTTTCAGCATCTTGTCTCTCTCATTGAGCTTTATATTCTGTATTAATCCATACATTAAAAATATACATGGAACAAGCATTTAAATGGATGGTTGTATGTAGCATATCACTGACTCCAGATTGAGATTAGACATGACAGCAACTGACTGCTTTGGGTTTGAAAATGGTTTAGAGTGACTGAACACCAATCTCTAATGTTATTATTGTCATAATGACAACGCTTAACAAACTTTTACACTAAAAAAGTCCTGCTCAGGTGACAACCTTTGGACTGAAATCACAAATTAGATGTAAAATGATCCTTGAATTTGTCCTGAAGTGTTAGCTCCAAATTACATTGACACAAAGAACATACCAAGTTGAAACAGGTTTAGAAAATATATAAAAATAAAGCATACAGAACTGCTATAGCTTTTCAGGTTGTTATGGAAACAGAGGAAAGTGCGGGCCTCTCCCTCTGCCCATAATTGACAATTTGGAAATCCAGCGTCTTAATTGGAAAATACAGACCTCCTTGCCTCTCTCCTCCCTGCTAACCCTCCAAATATTTCTCTGTTGGTTTCTTACACTAAGACATCATTGTTCCTGTCTGATATTTTGAAACTAATCTCAAATCTCTTCCAGCCAACATATCAATTGTAGACATCGACACCAATGAAGAAGAGACCATAGCAACAACTTCTACAGGCAGCCACTTTGGGCTCAACTTAAAAGGGCATGAGAAAATATATTTTGGGGGATTGCCAACCCTGAGAAATCTAAGGTAACGTGGCTCAAACCAATTTCTTTATCTTTGGTAAGGCGATGTAAATGCAGTGTAAACTTATTCTATTTCTCAAGTTCACTTGCAGTCAGTGAATGGCGAGTTCTCAACGTACCCGACACTGCCACAGCAGACCAACGCTTTATTTACATATGTTGTGTATTTCAATGTATTCCACGCAGCTTACATTACACAAATACAATGGAAATCGTGGTAAAGGTGCAGTACAGCGTTCTGATGCTGTGCAGAACTATGATGTAGCTGCCTTTATCTTTTTAAGTATTTTTTTATTTGATGAATAGAATTTGTGACTCCAAACTTACAGACATGGCTCCATACCGCCACAAAATTAAGCACAAGTGTTTACCTTGTGCATGAGTAGAAAAATTGAACTACAGACTACTCTGCACAGGATCAGTTAAATGGGTATGCATGTCTGCATAATCAGGGTCAGTATACTTTCAATAGGTATAAAAATTTTGTGTTTAGATATCATTTAAAATTATTTGTAGACATAAGTTCCTGGACTCCTTAGATTAAATTCCTCCGTATTCAGGAATTAAAGTATATGATTCAATACTCTTGATATATTTAATGTAAGTAGAATGAAATATGGCAATCTTTTCCCTTCAGAAGCCTGATCCTGAATTTCTTACTCAAATAAAATTCCCATTATTTATTTTTTAAATATCGCATATTATTCTTGATAAACTTTAAGTTAAGCTTTAATAAACTAAATAAATGGGATAACAGATACTTGAATTTAGTGACTGTATTACACAGTTTTAAATAGACAAAAAAACTTACTTGTGGTTTAAATGAATATTCAACAGTTTTGCAATGACAAGAACAAGAGAATTCTCTGCTACAATGAACAGATGAGCAACACAGAAACAAGCCCATTAATCTATGTCAGCTTTAGCTACATGGCATAATGACAGCCTTGAAGTGGTCTTGTGCACAAGGAACTGTTCTTGTGCACAAGGAACTGTTGTCATTAGTCTACATGCTGTTCTGCAACTAAAAGAAAGGACATATTTGTTAATTTATTAGGTTAATAACTGACCTCTGATGTCAGATCACCCAGCAATAAAAAGGTCTATTTTACTCATGAAATATAAGACTATATTATGTAATTGTGAAATCACACTAGTGCATAACAAAATGTCTAGAGCAATTATCTTCCAGCAAATCCTTTGTGGTTGCTTAGAAAATCAGTGTACCACAGTTACTTGGACCTGTGGTAACTGTTTTGCCTACAGCTATGATTCATCAGTCACTGGGGCAAGATGAATGTTGTGGTAAATTAGAAACAAAAATAGTGAAAGGGGGATTAGGGCAAAGCTGAGCTACTGCAAACAATAGGCACTGAGATACCCGTGACTTTGTAATTATCAGGTCGTGTCGGTTCTGCCAAATTCTTCTACGTGGTTTGCTTTTACTCACGGCCAAGTATAGCAACAAATTATAAAAGCTCTCTGATATAGTACATTTTAAGGTAGCTTTTTGCAGAGTAACCCTGTTATTATAGCTTGGTAATGTATATAGAATCTCACCATCCATAATGTGTTGTTTGTAAACGATGTGTATCTGCTTCACTGTGAAATATTTTGAACCTTGCTAATAAGTATCATTTGCTACAATTAATGTAATTTTGATTTTTTTTTTTTGTCTTTCTCTCTCACCCTAGTATGAAAGCAAGGTAAAAATAATCAGATTACTTGCATGACTTGCATGTGTCTAGTAAGTGCAGCTTGAAAGCACAGGCGGCAACGCAGAAGCAGCGCGTGGGCAGTATTTATACCAGCTGTTACGCTAAGGCTGTTAATTCAGCGAGTTGCTCCTGCTGCAACAAGCAAAGCTGCTCCCAAGTGCTTAACGCTGTCACCTTACATGCTGCGCACACACCTACACAAACGACTTTTATTTTCTTCACACAGCTGCTTACTTCAGCTGTGTTTGTTTATGACACGGGAATGCCTCGGAAGCAAAGCTACGGCAAGCTGTATTGCCGAGTTTGGTTCTGACCTCCAGGCTGTAAGAGCAACATAGTCCCGGGTCAGGCGAGGAGCGCTGCACTCCGAGGCAGTGAAGTAGTTACTGAGGAGGGTATGAAAGCGAGGTGCAGATTTTTGTCAAATTTGCCACTTCTGAGTTTAAGAACAGGAGGATGGGGGGGTGCACAGGGGAGGTCACCTATTTCTGACTGTGTTTTCAGTTTGCAACTACTTGTGTCCGTTACTTTTGCTTTGGTATGCTCAGATACGAACTGAACTTCACCATCTTTTGCAGCTTAATTCCTGGCTTGAATTAGAAAAATGCAACTTCACCCCTCCTCCCCCGATCCTGAGAAAGATTATTTCCTCCAAAGCTCCAGAAATCTTTGCGTGTGTTCCCTTGAAACTGATCATAGTTTGGCAAAACAAAAAGGCCAAGAATTTGTGCAAGATCTGAATGAACTTGGACCTTGTTTTGTATGTTTTGGAAGGGAACAAGGGAAAAAGGAAGTCTTTTAAGGAAACATCAAGCAAGTGTTCAATGTTTGCAAGGATGTAGAGTTCATACGGGTTGGGAATTATAACAGCAACTGCTTGTAACGGGGCAGCATGAGGGCAGTCTGTAACTGGACAGGGCAGGAGGGGGGTAGGAACATGGATGGTTTCTGGATAGCAGAGACAGGGGACTGTGGGCACTGCTGATAATGACGTGGCTAAACTGTTCTGCTGCTGGGAAAATGAGTCTATAAAGGAACCGGGGAAGAGCTAGGAAATAAAAAATCAAAAATGAAAGGTGACCATAACCACGTGACTATAAACAAAGCAGAATATGGATTATTTTAGTAAACCAGATGCTTACTTTAACTTATGCAGGGGATGCTAATTTGCCAGAGAATACACCACGCTTGCTAGGATGGCTATAATGCAAAGAATGGCTTTCAGTACCAAAACATGCAGCTGAACAGTATCTGTGCAACATGTTTTTATTTTGTAATTAATATTCTTTAAAATCTTTTCTTTCCTTCCAGGGAGCTGAAGTGTTTGGTTGGGTTTTTTTCTCCCCACAAATCACTCCTTATTTATTTTCCAAATTCATTTTTCTTCCTTTGGGCTGTTCATATTATTCAGATATTCTACTAAGCACTCATGGGTAATATTGTGAGTGAAATAACTAGTGCTTTTTTTCTTTTTGGATTTACTCTCCATGGTATGAATGGAGAGTAATGGCAACTTTTTTTCCGAAGTGACTTATAAGGCTTTTCTTCTTGCAAGCCTGGTTCAGATGATGCCAGCAGTTATGGTCTCACTCTGGTGAGATTTTCCAGGCCTGGGAAATCATACTTTTGCATTCAAGCATGCTAGCTTTGGTGTTACTTTCAGGAGTTTTCTCATTTCTTCTGGCAACAAGCTGATAAGCCAAACCATGGAACTTTGCAATTCTATTACAATATTTTCCTGTTCTGGATGGATAGTCAGACTCTGTTACAAACCCAAGTGTTTCGTTTTCTTTAACTGCCTGAGAAAGTCAAATATATTGCTGTGTCACAAGAAAATATGCAGCAGTTTTCATAAGAAAGATACTGGGATTATAAAATACATAGAAAAGAAATGTCAGTCCACCTGAATATAAAGAATTCCTAAAGCATTAAAAAAAAAAAAATCAAATGAAGATTTTTTTCTGTCTTTGGCAAAGACTTTATCCAAAATGTTTGTATGCTGCTAAAGTTCCTCTTTCATTAGGATCTAGCATGCAAAAAGAAGAATGAAACATCTGTCTTCCAGTTAAGGTCTCTCCTTATTGTTATGATTTCCTAGCTTGCATCTTTCTGCTTTGCCTAAGGAACAACTACTTACTTCATAGCTCACTGCATTTAAACACCAAAGGTGACAGCACTCCTTTACAAAAAAAAAAAAAAAAAAAAAAAGACTTGTCAATTGGAGATGAGATTAATCTACTGTTACGCCTTTGAGTGATGGAAGGCAGAGTGCAATATGTGCTGATAGGTGGTAGAAGGCAAGATGTATTCATTTGAGTGTATGTGTGTATTTAAAAAAAAAAACAAGCAAGCATCTGTGCATCTGAAAGTGCATATGTGTGTGTCTGGCTGACTGTGTTCTACCTAAACTATATTTTTGAAAATACATTGTACTTCTAAACTTTTTTTAGGCCTGAAGTGAACTTAAAGAAATATACAGGTTGCCTCAAAGAGATCGAAATTTCAAGGACACCGTATAATATATTGAGTAGTCCCGATTTTGTTGGTCTAACCAAAGGATGCACACTAGAGGTTAGTCTGACGTCCATGTATTTTGGTCTTAATGGGTATAAATGTTTTCTGGTTTCTGATTTTATGGCATAACATGTTAATTGTATAAGGCATATTCAGACACACATAGGGATCTAACCTGAAAATCAGAACAATTATATTTAAGAGAAGGAAAGATGAATGAGTCTGATCAGCAAGTAGACCAGTTTTTCAGATCCTAACTTCTTGGACAGTATCCCTGGACAGTTGTGATATCCCTATCCCTAAAGGGTAGGATTTTCTGAAATGCTTAGCAACACTCTAGCTTTGTTTCAGCTGACTAAAGTGGGAATTATTGACATTAATGAGGATAGAATTAGGCACTGACAATATTGCAAAAACCTTAAAAAATTTTGATGCACATAAAATCCAAGG
The DNA here is from genome assembly GCF_000699105.1 of Pygoscelis adeliae. Lineage (NCBI taxonomy): Eukaryota > Metazoa > Chordata > Aves > Sphenisciformes > Spheniscidae > Pygoscelis > Pygoscelis adeliae. The sequence goes on from NW_008824338.1 coordinate 275,668, forward strand.
ATTTAAATTATTTTTTTTTAAATTGTTATTATAAAATCTTTCACTACAGAAAACCTGAGCTACTTCGAAAATCACAGTATATTTGGGGGCAACTGAAACAAAGTCACCTTTAGGATAGGAACTGTAGAGCACTTACTGTTATGAGCTACCACTGAGCTGGAAGGCACATTTCTTACTGATCACTAAGAATGTGCAAAGTTTGTATCATTATTTTAACTTTAAATACAACTCAAGTTTTCAATTGTTGCTGCTTCTAATTAACAGGCTTTCAATGCATATAAAATTCAAGGAATCTGATCCTAAGTTTGGAGAGACTATAGTAATTTTTCATGGAAAAGAAGAGTCTTCATATGTAAAAAAATACTTCCAGTGATGTTTGTCTCCCAATAAATAGTTTGTATTTCTTCCCTGGAAATGTATGCTATTTAAGATAGTTTTGCAAGCAGATGTATGATCTAGAGTTCCATATCAGATACCACTACGGCAAATCCAAATGAGTTGTTGTAAAACAGATGCTGTCCAAACATTTTTCTCCAAAACATTGAAAATTTCCATTGAACAGTGACTGGAATCTGGCCAGGCCAAAATAAAGATGAGTACCCTCTTCTGCTGTCTTTATCGCTTCTATCTCTGGCCTTCATCAGAGCAAAAAAGTACACAACAATAGACTTTCAGACAGGATATTAGGCCAGATGGATCTGTCATGAGATGTCCTTTTTTAAGTTTTCAGGTTGGTGACAAAGCTAAACTGTAAACAACCAGATTGCTCAAATGCTTTTAAATCTTACAAATTTGGGTTCAGCAAAAATTTTCTACAGAAGTTCATATTTGTTTGCATTTATTGTAGATTCTTTCCTGAACAGGAAAGAAGGATAGTTGTGTTGATTTTCTTCTGTTGCTATGAATCTTAGAAAGAACATTGTTTTTCATGTTATTTTGTAACTCTTGAGGTTTCAGAATTTGAAAACTTAATTGGATTAACCATTTTGTTGAGGAATTACATAAAATATCCTAATTGTACAAAACAGAATATGTAGGATAATTAAAAAGAAGTGAAGTAAAAGCAAAAGATAAAGACTGGATATACGCTCAATTATTTAAATGCCCTCAGATTTCAGAGAAAGGTGAACATCATCATCAATGGTTTTATCTAGCATAATCTATTATCTCTATACCTGAAAACAGTTCTACTGTACTCAAAAAATGCTGAGTTATTTTAGAAAAAGTCACTGTTTCTATAGACCGGTCTTCCCCGGCTAGAACAATACAAGAATTGGCAGTGATTACAGAAAATCTTCAGGACTACGCACTGATTTATTATTTGATGACATATTCTACTCTTTAAATTGTGTTAATGGCTACCAATGTCCAAAGAGCTGGGCCATGCGCAACAAGTGCTTCATTTATGAGCCGGAGTCATCAAGAAAGCAGTGGTGCTTAGTGAAGCAATAATGATGAAGTAATAATGACCAATTAATGGAAAGTATTTTCTGGGCACATTTGAGAAATAATAGAATCTAGTTCATGTTCATATTGGCTGTTGTTATCTGTTGTATTGATTTAAAAGCAAAATCCCACTGTATTAACTCAATGGAAAACATTAGTATAAAAAACCACCTGCGAGAAGTTATTTTTAATCCAAGAGGATATGCCGAAATAAGACTGGAAGTTTGCCTTCCTGTAAGACAGGATTCCAGAAATACTCTAATGATGCCAGATGTAAACAGGTAAATTAGTGTTTGCACAACACTTCAAGAAGTAAATTGCTTAGTGTTTATTACTACTTTCCATCTCTTCACACTACTTCTATTTACATAGTTTATTATTTTAGTTAAGAAATCTTTCTGCATGTTCATACTCTTACTTTTAATCCTGCTAATGCACTTTCCTGTCCTCTTCTTCCTACAGAACATTTATACGGTTAGCTTCCCCAAGCCAGGTTTTGTGGAACTGCAGCCTGTCTCCTTTGACGTGGGCACAGAAATCAACCTCTCCTTCAGCACCAAGAATGAGTCTGGGATCATCTTGTTTGGCACAAGTGGCACAGTTGTCCCCCCCAGGAGAAAGCGCAGGTTCACTGGGAGGAAAGCTGCCCCTCTGAGGAGAAAGCGCAGACAGACGGGACAGGTATGAGGAACCTAGCAAAAGATAAAGAAAACCCACAATTTTACTGAACTTCTTCCACTTGGTTTGTTTCAAGACAGTCAGATTTTTATACTTTCAGTGCTAGGGAATAAATTATTTCTAATGTTATCCTTTATCTGATGGAGAATCTGATAGAGGCTCAGAATTGGTTTTTTGCATTGGAGTAACTGTTTCTCGTAAAGATTTACAGTAAGGCATCCATTGCTTGTTGCTAAACAAGAACAGATTTGGTTTTCTATCATATAGACGCTTCCATGTTGTTTTTTTCATCAAACCGAAATATTAGAGAATACTGTCCTTCACTCATTCTGATAAGCCCCTTGTTTGGGATCACTGCTGTGGGATATAAGACTTAAGAGTGCTCCAACCTCTCCTTCTCTCCCATAAAATACAAATCTGCAGTATAAATCCTCTCTGAAGAAGAGGGTAGAGTCAGTCTGTTCAGAGGAAGTACCTACAGAGTCCAAGTGACTAACTGGTAAAAGTGTGATTGCTGTTAGAAATTATTCAAATCGTGATTAACTAAAACCTGACAGACAGACATACTACAACAGAGATAAACAGGATGTTTTGGTGCTTTCTTTGTTCAGGACTTCTGGGAAATGATATTGCGTTATTCTCCTTCCTGCCTGTTTTGAAAGAGAGCCCTCAGTGACCTGGAGGAACGCGCTCCAGGGACAGCACATTTTAATGGCTCACCCACATGACATTAACTTCAGGGTAGGGGCTCCTTTATCATTACCCAGCTCTTCAGGTCACAGAAGTGAGCATGATACTCATTGCTATAGTAACTGGAGGTTAGATCGTGAAATCCGCTACAACATGATATTGGTTGCTAGAGTAACTACTAGTGTGATTTGCCAGCCCTCCAAATGCAGAACTCATGCTGAGATCAATGGTATTCAGGGCTTGATGGGTTTAAGACCAGGCCTTGTGACAGCAAAAATCAGAAGAATTGTAGGTTAGAAGTCTCCATCCTTCCCTGCAAATAGGTATGCAGAGAGTTAGATCTTTTGATGAGGCTTTCCAGCATGACCTCATTTTACCCATTCCTCATTACAAAAATACAAGAGTCTGAATGTAGCAGCAGCAGCAGAACTGAAACTACAGTATCTTGTCTATGGTGAGCAAATCGAAAACTGGTGTAAGAAAATAAAACATATGCACTAATGTAAAACTAAGTGAAATAATTTCTTTCCAAATGTAAATTACCTTCTTATACCAACATATACATTGCAGGCCTACTATGCAGTGTTCCTGAACAGAGGTCGACTAGAAGTACATATCTCCACTGGGGTACGGGATCCCCACAGAATCACCATCAAACCAGAAGCTGGCGAGTTTCACGACGGCAGAGCACACTCCATCCGGATAGAACGAGCTAAAGGGTAACAAATACGTAGTATTTGTTACTACAGACCACACAGCACAGCTAATTCAACAAAGCAAATGTACCGATGTCTTTAGCAACCCATGTAAATGCTTCTGCTGAGGCAAAGAATTCAGTGTAATTCCATCCTTATCCAAAAATTTTTAGAAGTTAGTTTCTGACCGTGTTTATTATTCTGCGGAGCTGGGTTTACATGCTTTCCTAGGCTATCAGCCTGTTTCTCCAGAGACCTGCATTTGTCTGAATTGGCATCTTAACCTTCTGGTTCTTGGCAAATGTATTTTATTAATCAAATTTGTGGATGAGAAATACTGCTGCAGTGCAGTAAATCACCTTTTCAAGACATGTAGAAAAAGACCATTTTCAAAGTATATAAACAGCAACAGCACAGCAGCCTGTAGCATTTTTGAGATGCCATGTGCTGGTGTATATACATGGGGTTAAGGTGGTGCCCAGTGAGATATGGTAAAACAATGAAGACACACAGTCCCAGGTAAATGGCAGTCACTCTTATTGCTGGAAAGCCATTGCAGTCCTTCTCAGACCATGTTGTTTTAAACAGAATTTCACTTAAATTCCTTTGCCCTTTCTCAGACATTGTAAAAAAATGCTAATTACACTTCACCATTCAGAAAGTGATTAGAAACAGCACTACTGTAGTGTGTAGGACTCAGGCAGACAGTATTATTTATGGCCTGGAATAGCCTTTGTTCCAAGTAGGGTTTGTTGTGGACATTTGGTTATACAAATGTGTACATACTGTACAGACATTCAGTGGATTAGTGCACTATGCACAATGTTGTTCTGTTTTGTTTTAAAAAAAAAATCAGAAAGAAGATGTGACATCCAGCATGTTACGAAATGTACTTATCCAAGCACACTGAACACCAGGCTTCACCCTCTTACCCCCACAACACTGCAGCCTTCTTGAGCAACAATTCCTGTCTGTCTGGTCCCGGGGTGCCCTTCTGTCCTCTCTGTAATTTGCTTTGCTTTGCTTTGTCCTTTGTCAGTATAATTTTCTGACTGAATTTCTATTGTACCATTAAAAAAAACCTTGTAAATAATGCCTTCAGACAGTATCTCTCCCCAGCTTCAATGACTAGTTCGAGGTAAAACTGTAAATTCTTTGGGAGAAAAAGTTACTTTGGAAATGGATGACTGCATTTTGCGAAACATTTTGTGTCACTGTGACAGAACACAAATATGCAGATGATAATAAGAAGCTCTAAACAACAAAGAAATTTCTTTTATGCAGTGTTATAGCAAGTACAGTAGCTTGACCTGTGAGAGTACATCAAGACACAATTGCTGTACAATGCCATCCAGTGATGATGCTTGTTCAGATGAAACCTCTGTGCTTTCAAAGTAGTTCTGTTACAAAACAAATTGTCTGAACTCTGCAGTTTCTGTAACCTGAAATGGATGTAAAAAGATATAAATTAAGATTAACCCCTCCTTTGCTCGTCACAAACTCAAGCTTTATTTGATTAAATATGAGGAACACCCTTTGAAAACACTTCAGAGAGATAATTGTCCATATAATTGCGAAGTATGTGCTTTCTCTTCCAAGGTAATTATAGGATACTGTTGAAGGCTAATGCACATCATTGTATGGTTCTGCTTGGAGCCAAAATGTTTACTATGGTAATGGCTAAAGATGAGATGAAATATTGCATGCTGATGAAAATATTGACAATCAGTAGCCATGGCTAACATGCAGCAGCACAAAGGATAACTTGAGTCTTTTCAGTCTGATTTGCCTACGCTGCCTCTGAAGGCAGTGAAGAGAAGTGTCCTCTCTGGGACACTTCACAGAACCTAAATTAATCTGTTGCTCGGAACTGCCCCCCAAGAAATCTCTCTCCTGTTTCCACTGCTGAAGGGTCTGGGGGAAATCCCAGAGATTGTCCCAAAAGATAAGTCTTTTAATACCCGCTTCCTCCAATCCTTTGAAAAATGAATCACTTTCTTACTCTACAGCTTTCTAGATCAAAAGAATCCATCCAAAACTATGAGGAAATTGGACATTTTGCATGTAGTACAACTTCTTATTCAGGTGCTTAAGTCACTATCCAGTTCTGTCTAGGACTTGTGTAAATAACAAAGCCAAGCGTTTTATATGTGAAAACTGGCCTCTTGTCAATAAACATTTTCAATATTCAGTTGCTAACATTTGTAATGATTGTTAAAGAAGAGTATTGGAGTTCAATATAATTTTGCAGTTGAAAAAAGTGAGGTTATTTGCCAGAAACTGATTGTTTCTGATATGTTGTCAGGATGCTCAGTAATTCTGAAAAATCAAGCTACTTACTTACAGATACCCAACTTGGGTTTAGATAACTAATTGTAGTCAAAGATGCTTGAATAGTTAGGTCCTGATCTTTAGCATGACTGTAAGATATTTGAAATAAAAACTGCACTTCATAAATCATACCAGAGTTTACCAGAGACACATACAGCTTTTTTTGTGGTCCTGATTCTCTCCTGGCTAAATTCTATTAAATATAGTCTAACAACATAAAGAAATTATGCCAACTAGCATTCTACATTCACCTTCAAAAACGCTGACGTTCTTATCCATCCTTGCAACTCAGCTCACTTTGAGCTGGATTTGTTCAGAAGTTGGAGATTTTCTATGTTTCATCAATGGTAAATTGTCCCAAAGACAGCAGTTAAACTTTTGACTCTTGTTGCTATACCCTGTTATGTATGTTACCCATCAAAATAATCCACTGTCTCTCAATTCAACAGCCCTTACATTAATGCTGCTTTCTCAGTAAATGCAACGTGTGGCTTGGCAAACCAGTTTTTCACTTTCTGTCCCCTTTACAATGTTTCCTTGTAAACGTGGTACAAACCCGCAACATTTGCATCTCAGTAGCTTTGACAGGCGAGAGCATTCAGCTTTTCTCTCACATCTGGATTCTTGCTTTTACCAGAATAATGCCCTTCACCACATTTACCCCTTTCCTCTTCGCTCGTTTTCCCATGCTTTGACTTGGCTTGGTCAGCCAGCGGTGCTGTGCTTCAGAGGCTTCTACCTTCCTCTGTTCAACCTTAACTGTATCTTCCACGGGACTGCTTTGTCTTTAACTTGTAGCATGTGCATTACCCATGAGAATGAATTATAGCACTTGTATCAGTACATGGTGAACAATCAGCACTTTTCCTACTCTGCTGTCTCCCACAGAAAAAAGCTACCAGATCTTTTAAAAAGTCTACAGTCTGTATCTGTGGTTGATTCTGCAATCAGAGCAGTCTGTAGCACTGTTTGTCCCCCTGCAAGAAGATAATAACTTGTACAAACCAGGAAATAAGGAGCCCAAACAAAATGTGACCCCATGCTGTTCCCATCCTGCTGAGCACTGGATGATTATACCTACCATCACAGTGCAGCAGGCTGGGCCCTTACCATGTCAGCGTTGCCATACTACAAACCGCCTCTCCGCAGCACGGCTTTGCTAAGCTCTGTCAAGAGAACTACCAAGGAAGCACAGCAGTAGCTCAAAACCTTCTAGTGGTTAATATGCATTTAATGTGAGCTGCTAATTACGTAATTTGGGTTGCTCAGTGTTATAGCTGGTGTAGGAGTAAATGGGGCCTGCAAAGTGGTGATTTCAATACAAGTAATAACCAGAGTAAAATATGGATTTCTTTGCTTTCAAATCTTTTTCGCAGGATGTTCACTGTTCAAGTAGATGAAGACAAAGGCCAGACTCGGAGATTGCCAACAGACCAGCCCATCTCTGTTAAGAAACTCTTTGTGGGGGGTACTTCTTCTCAGTTTCAGACTGCACCTCTCAGAAACATACCACCATTTGAGGGCTGTATATGGAATCTTGTCATTAATGCCACGTAAGTCTCACCGATGCCAACAAATGTCCAGTTAATGAGGTCTGGTTAACTACCTTGGCTGCCAAAAGAAAATTCTTTATTGCAAGGAATCATACTAACAGCAAATCCTAGAATATGTTCTGTTTTCTTAATATGCCCTTCCTTTTTTTGTCTACAATATACGCTCCATAGGCTATGCAATTAATGAACTGTTTTACAGACAAGCCAACACCTGTCTTTTTACCCATAAAATCAGAGAAATTCAACCGTAATGCTGCAGTAAGACTTGCCTCAGTGATAGGTGTTTATGGTGTACTACAACACTTTATTTTAAGTAAGGCTGATCTCCAAGAGTATACAAATTCTGAGAACCACCGTGGGAATTAATTTGCTTTGTGGAAAGCGCATGCTGCAGTAATCTGGAAGGAACATTTAAGTAAAAAGAAAGGGAATGGTGAACAAAGTAAAATCTCTATAGAAAGTTCCCGTCTAAATCTTTCTTTCACATAACTGAAGTACCTAAATTAGGATCTCATCACCCCACACTCCATCAGTGTACATCAGAGAGAAGGACTTCTCCGCAGTGTGATTCAGCCTACCTAGGCTGGTAAAGCTTGCCAAAGAGGATGCCTGTCTCTCTGCGCTGACTGCAGGAAGGAAAGCCAATGGTGCCTATCACCTCTAATTTATGTGTCCCACTTCTGTACCTAAAACAGACGGGATGAATCCTGGCTCTTGTGTCCTGTGAAGTGGAATGACACCACAGCATATAGCTATTCTTTAGAAATGGGTGGTAAAAAGGCAGAAAAAACTAATAACAGACATCAATTTCTTTGTGTGTTCTCAGCCCCATGGACTTTGCTCAACCCGTGTCCTTTGAAAATGCAGATATTGGCCGATGTCCCTCTCTAGAACCAGAGGTTAGGCCACCTGAGGATGAAGATAAACCAATCCACACAACAGTCGTGATCCAGCCTGAACCAGACACTAATGGGGAGAAAGAAAGACCAAGGACTCCTCCTGCTTCCCCTCCTCCTCCAACACCATCTCTATCTTCAGCACTTGTAAGTGTAAATCACTTCACTCAGGTAAAGTTTGAAAAATTTCTTTATCCAGGCAAAATTGAAAAGCTAGACATCAAGAATAATGAAGTAATTTGCCACATAGTGGCATAGTAACAATTCAGCATGATATTGTAAAGGGAACACCTTGTTGCAGGTCAGTAAAACCTGTGGATCATGGAAAACTGGTTGATGTCATTTGCTTGGATTATCACAACAGTAATTAGAAGAATGGTATAGCAGTAGAATTCCCTTTGGCTTGCATGCTTAGCCCTAAACCCTTGCACTTCAGGATGTAAGCCAAGCGATATCTGATCAGGGTTGGAAGGGAAATTTTCCTGTGGGAAATGCACCTCATTATGATATTCCTTGTGCCGTTCCCTGAAGCACATGATAACAGCCATGTCACTGACAGGATGAAGAAACAGGTAAACCAGAGAGGTCTGTTTGATATGGCAATTCCTCCACTGCTGTTTTATAACTTTAGTCAGGAGACTTAGGAACTTAAGAACTGAAACCCCAGTCACTACCAAATTGAGCTCAACTGTTGTTGCCAGAAATCTTAAATAGCTAGATAGTGGCAAGCAGTCTTATACAATGAAATTTAAGAAGAAACTTCTTGTGTCACAAGTGTAGCAGTTTTACAAGTTGATGCAACATTTTACTGTCCAGAAAAGATATGTTTAGATATCTGAATATTAAACTGAATAATATATCCACTGGAAGATACTCGGGGGGGGGAACCCTTTGCATTTTGTTACACCTGCATACAGCCCACAGGTTTATGCAGGATATAGTTCAGTATGGGTGAGGTTTCCAATCAGTGTGAAAAGACTGCACATTTCCCAGTTAGGAGCCTATTTATACTACCATAATTTACACTACCGTAATAAGACAGTTTTGAGAAGTTAACAACTGGAATATCTAACTTCCCTTTTTATATATATCAAATACAAAAGAGTCAGTAATTTTGACAGTTTATTCCAGATTGGTTTCATAAGATCTTTTAACCGCCTTCATTCCCATTTCACACCTCCTCACTGACACAGCATTACAGAACACTGAGTTTGTTTGTATTGGATTTTTCTGTGTGACCCAGATATCAAGATTATCAATTAATTGCATGAAGACCAAAAAAAAAAAAAAAAAAAAAAGAGTTGTGATTTTCAGTGACTCATTTGGCTGTAAGTCTGTCAGAGACAAAGGCACCTGAATTCATTGCCACAGTCACTCACTGTTACCTGACTCATTTTCAGAATTCATATCTGGTTTTCCCTGGACATACGTAGGATTTCTAACAATGTTTTCCTACAAAAAAGGGTACAAAAATTGGGCCAAAACCCCTAACTCATTAAGGTTAATTTCATATTTGAGATTCATGGCCACCTTCGTTGGCCAGGTACATATGGCACAGCTTTATCTAGAAGGACTTGCCAGGCACTACCGAAGTCTCCACAGCAGATGCTGTGTACCTGCAAATGGGAGCCTGGGGTTCAAGATGGGCAAGCTCCATCTTAGTTATTACCCTGCCCCGAGCCCCAGAATTATATGTATCGGCCTTTTAATGCTCTAGGGTAGCATTTTTGATTCATTCCCACAAGGTGGAGTAGTTGTAACACGAGGGCTCCCATGCATCTTTCTGTTTGGAGTTGAAAGTAAGCAAATTGCAGTATAGTAAGGCTACCATAGAAAGATAAGGAAGCAGGCAACAGCAAGGTAAAAAGAGTTATCCAGTTAAATGCTCACTGTTGTGAAAGAGTGCAGTCATATTATCCCTTGATCAAGCATTATAAACAAAACAAAAAAACACAGAAGCACGTAAGAGAGCAAGTGCACACTTTCTAAGACTCTAAGCACTAACTTTTAAATAGCAAAATTGAGAGGACTAGATCTACTCATTAATACCAGAAACTAGTCCCATTGTAACGAGGTGAGTTTTGTATATCACATATCTAGAGTTGTGATACAGGAGTTCAAAATAAAAATCTAAATAAAATACCATTACTCCGGTTTCTCTCTTGGAAAAAATGAAACCATTTTAGTATTCTGAAGACTTGAATGTATTTTAAATAAGGCAAGCTTTTGGATAGCTTTTATGTACATCTAAGTAAGTTCTCCAAAGTATCTTCCTGGAGAATGTTGCAAGAAAATAAGCAACTACCATCTAATAATGAGATAGCACTCATATGACAGTAGATTACATAGAAGCTCAGTGTAGAAGGACTACATATGGAAAAGATACAGCAGAAAAATTATTTCCACATAATAGGCTTAAATAAGGTGTCCATTCTACTTAAGTCCTTTTAGGACCTTTTTTATCTCTATTATCCATCTGGATCTAAAAGGGGAGGGGAGTTTAATCCCAAATGAAAAAAAAAACCTACCCTCTACTGAAGGCAAGACAAGATCTAGAAGTAGGACAGTTGGGAAATACACTGGTCACCAGCCTGCTGCTGCTGCTTGCTACGGATGCCAAAATGTTTCTCAACATTGGGTAACTGCTGCTTCTGCCTCATGTTATTCACTGCTTCTCAGGATTCACTTGCCACTGAAATGAAGAGCGCCTGCATTACCTCTGCATTTGACTCCATGACGGTATCTTCCACTATTTCTCCGTGCATTACTTCATTGTTTTATTAACACTATCCACTGAACCGTGGGGACTGCTTCAGTGGTGCTCCCTTTTTCCCCTAATTACTTTCTTTGTAATTGCTAATACAGCATTGTTTGTAGAGAATGTGTGACAGTCCACCAGTGGGCTTTTCTGTTTTTCATTTCCACTGTGATACACACCTAGCTTCTTGACGTACCGGTCAAGTCCCTGACAACTGACAAGACTGAAGTAAAGTGCAGCTGAAGAGTTCAGTCTTGAGGCTCTGAGGTAATATGGGAGATCATTAAGCAGCCAGATTTAAACCCAGGCCTTAAGGCCATTACTGAAAAAACAAAGCTGGGATATTTTAATATAGACTGATGATCCATGCTTAGTTCACAGTCTCGTGAAGGCTGTAAAGCTGGCTGTCCTTAGATAAAGCGAAAGCAGACACAGACTTGTGAATAAAACCTGGAAGTTTTTTAAGCATGCCCTACTGATTTTTTTTTTCCTTTTACTGACATTTCCACATCAACCTAATGAATGATGTTCACTATTATCGATCAGTATTTATCAGTAAATAATCAGTGTATGCTTGCTATGATTCCAACCATCACGGTGTGTTTGGCACTCTCCCCCACTCCTTGCCCTTCCTTACAGTCCTCCTGCTGGGATGAAGAAAAACTGCACTGTTTGCTGATGCTGGGGAGCAGCAGGTGTCAGGGCCAGACCCTTTACTAACATATACCCGCCTAAGATTGAATTTACTGTCAGAATATGTCCTTTTACCAGGTAATATGTAAAAGTGTGCCACAGAAGGGTGTGTGTTAGTGCATTTTCCAATTCTTTCCTGTTGTTCCAGTACCAGTAGTTAGTCCTCGTCATCAAATTTTAGCAAGCCCAAATGCTATTGAAAGTATTATATACACAGTATTATTATTAACATAGTTGTTAAACTTCTCGATAAACCTGTAAAGCTTAAAATCATTAGAAACCTTACCCAGCATTATGGGAATATGATTTCTTTTTTCCTATTTGATGATCACTGGAAGACTGCTATCACACATTCATAACTTCGTTTGGTACTGCTGAATTTTCCCTGGTTTTTCCGTCATTGCACACTGATGTGTACTTGTCGTAATGCATGGTGTTCTACTCTGTCATATTCAAACCAGAGCATTCATTGTGGAAAAGTAATTTTTAGAAGTGCTCTATACTGTTGTGAAGATTTTTGTGACATGTGAAAGCAAAAAATGTAACGCTACTGAAAAACCGAGTGAGAGGGGGAAAGAAATTTCCTCTTTGCGGCTGAAATCTCAGTGCCTGATGAGTCACTCATGACATTTTCAAAATGTTTCACAGAAAGAGCTCTTTGTCAGCAAAGCACCGCACCTTGTGCTTTGCAGGTCCCTGCTGAGTCAGGGCTCAAATAAGAGACTGTCGCCAATCCAAAATGATATCAGCCACAGTGCTTAAAAACAGAGCTCACAGCTATCAAAGTCTGTTTTTTTTCCCAGCGGTATTGTCCTGATATTGTGTTGTGTTAGATCCTTTGAGTAGTTTCTTCACAATACTCTCAGTGGGAGGCAAAAGCTAGACATGAGTAGGAGCTGGTAATTACCACGGTCTTGCATTGCCCCAGGCACCCCTATAAAAGAGCTTTAGGGCCAGAGATTAAAAGACCTGGTGAAATTTAAAAGAGGAAATTATACTGGGCAGAAGATATTTTACCTTCCATTGTTGCACCACTTTAAGATTAATAGAAGTGGAACAGACAGGGAGAGGTTTCTTTCTTTACCCCCTGGGTAATGTGTCTACTCGGGGGGTTTAACAGTTGTTACTTCTATCCATCAGTTATTCGGCTTCCCTTATTGTTTGTGGGGGCCTTTCAACAGCACCAGGGGAAACAACGGCACATGAAACAAAGAATACAATTGTAAAATAATATAAAGAAATAAAATGGGAGGACCTGTTGACAGGTGCAGGATCTGAAACTGCTTTTAACTCATTATTTTTAAGGTGACTAGATTTCAAGTCGACAGCAAAGCATCCCTTTAAAACTCAAGTCTTGCTTCATTTCTGCAAGAGGGCATCCTACTGTGTAAAACTCAGTTATGTGAGCTAAGAGTACACTGAGCTGCCTGGAAATCACTTAAGACTTGTAAATGTCTACTGGTGGCGTCAAAGCAGCAATATTCATATATTACTTTTATTTGCTTTTACAGCCAACTTAATGAGCTCTGCTTGTACACCAAGTTCCTGTCATACTGGTTTATAACTCTAACTGGTGTGATGAGACATCAACACACTGGAAAATTGCAGGGCCAGTGCCTAGATTAGGTAGAATATTCTCAGTCCTGAGCAGTTGGAAGACTTCCAGCATGTGCACAGCTAAGATAGATACAAAATACGAAGTTTGTATGGTCGCTGTATATTTTGCAGGATTCCTGTGCTGCTGACACAGAACCAGCCATTTTGGAAGGTGGCAAGCAATTTGGTCTTTCAAGGAACAGCCACATTGCAGTGGCATTTGATGACACCAAAGTGAAAAACAGGTATGTTGTTTATTTCAGCAATGAGTTTTGATGGAATAATGTCAAAATAAAATGTCCCTCCTAATATTCTCAAAAGCATCTCCCAAAATTATGGGCGTAATCTGAGAAGGATCACATCCCATGGCTAATTCATTTTATTAAGCAAACATAAAAAACATTAAAGTATGAAATCTAGGCAATGAAGTGCCCACCTAAGTAGCTCTTACAAAAACAGTTTACCTCTTTGTTTGTAAAGGTTTGGGCACACGCAGATCCTAGACTGATTTGCAGCAAAACAAACAGAAGAATGGAACTAGGTTGTGCAACTGAGTTCATAGGTTGCTTTTTCGAAAGAAAGTTTCTTGGTTCGGTAACTTGATAATTTCTTCTAATAAGCAAACCCTTTTTCCCCTTTTCTCTGATAGTTAAGATAAAGCTTGCACGGTAAACAGGCAAAATGACATTGCCCTCTGAAAGTATAACAATATATACATATACATGTAACAATATATACATACACATGTTGATATGCAAAGGAATTCCAAGAGCTGCTTATAAAAATACAGCTGTTTTCAATGGATTTGTGAAGCTATAACTTGTTAATTGTTCTCTTTTGCTGTGACGGCACATCATCATTAACAAATGTGCCATGTCACACCACTAAGCATTTTTGCTGCCTTGTAGTTTACAAGTCCATCAGCCTCACACTTATTTTTACCTATAAAGATGCTGTACTGCACACTCTCACGTATGATAATTTTAGAAAACTAGGAAAATAATTAAAAGAAATATGTAATCCTCGCCTGTCTTCTTTTCAAATAAAAATCCTGGCCTGATCATTTTCATGCAATGATTTGTCACATTTATATTATCAACTACTTCCAGGTACTGACTTTGCAGCTCAGCTTGGGCTAGGTTAGTGATCTGCTGCCAGTACAACCTTAGCATCTAGATAATCTAAATCATTTCTTCCCAGGTTCTTTGCTGTAGGGGAGGTTTTCGGCATTACCGTTCTGTCCAAGGGGTCAGCAGACCTCCTCAGACACACCCCCATCTTCTGTTGGGAGAAATCAGAATAAGTGTTTTATATCCTGATTGTAAACTCTTCTCCCTGCATCGTTAAAAGTTTTGCAATCTGTCTTCAGGCAATACAACTCATTAGAAACTCAACATCTGCCAGCTGTCACTACAGCTCGCTCCTCTTTGTGAGCATTATGTGTGTGGATGACGGATAACGCCGCTGGAATTTTACAAGCGCTGAGATTTTCTAGCAACTACAGCTGCAGCTGAGAATTGTATCTTGAAATTCTATGCCAAGGTTGCACTTTTGTATTTCCACAGTAAAGGGACTAACAAACACTCACATGTTGGGGATCAGATAAGTGTGAAATGCAATTCACCTATAACCAAGTTACTTTTTCTTAAACCCTGACGGACAAGTAAAATGGGTCACTAACTGTAAAGTTTTGTTAGAGGAACACAAAAAGGTAAAGCAGATAAATTTGTCTACTGTCTGACTCCAAATATCTTTTCCTTTGTTTCTGTTTTCCTTTCTGTTTGATTTTCAGACTTTCAATTGAATTTGAAGTCCGAACAACAGCTGATTCTGGCTTGCTGTTTTATATGGCCCGCATCAACCATGCCGATTTTGCCACAGTTCAGATAAAGAATGGACTGCCTTACTTCAGCTATGATCTGGGGAGTGGAGACACCAACACAATGATTTCCAACAAAATAAACGATGGCCAGTGGCACAAGGTATTATAGTCTCTAATGCTAAATTATGCTTTGTAATGCTGAGAGCTTTGTTTTGCCTTAAGATATTTGCAAAATGTAGTCTATACAAGCTAAACTTTACAACTAGGATTTTCTGTAGTCTGCAAAATTTGTGCTTTTAGATTCACTGTTAAGTACACGGTACACATTCCAGTAACAAAAAAGTTACTGCTGATCTTTGAAATTTCTCCTTCAGGAAACACATATTTCTGGACATATTTAGAATATGTCCCATGTATGGTAAGGAACTGCAGAAAATGTTCCTTCCTGCCTAATAGGGCTCAGGTGAGTGTCAGTTCATGATGATGGAATACATCATTAAAACCATTAAAAATGTCATTGTTCAGCCATAATGCTAAGAACAAAGAAAAAAAAAAGCAACATTTAAGTAAATCTTCCCTGCATTATTAATTCAATTTATTAGGGAATAAATATTATATTTATGGATATATTTGGCAGTCCCTTCTGTGACTTTATGAGAGGAAGCATTTATCATAGAATCATAGAATAGTTTGGATTGGAAGGGACCTCTAAAGGTCATCTAGTCCAACCCCCCTGCCGTGGGCAGGGACATCTTGGTGAAGGGTCTGGAGAACAAATCTTATGAGGAGCGGCTGAGGGAACTGGGATTGTTTAGCCTGGAGAAAAGGAGGCTGAGGGGAGACCTCATCGCTCTCTACAACTACCTGAAAGGAGGCTGTAGCGAGGTGGGTGTCGGTCTCTTCTCCCAAGTAACTGG
>NW_008824338.1:293771-309607 GCF_000699105.1 Pygoscelis adeliae
GAGTTTGTCCAGGAGCTCCTTGTTCATCCATGCAGGCCTCCTAGTGTTTTTGCCTGACCTCCTCTTTGTTGGGACGCATCGCTCCTGAGCTTGAAGGAGGTGATCCTTGAATATTACGCAGCTTTCTTGGGCCCCTCTTCCCTCCAGGGCTTTGTCCCATGGCACTCTACCAAGCCGATCCCTGAAGAGGCCAAAGTCTGCTCGCCTGAAGTCCAGGGTAGTGAGCTTGCTGTGCGTCCTCCTCAGTACCCTAAGGATCTTGAATGCCACCATTTCGTGGTCACTGCAGCCCAGGCTGCCCTTGAGCTTCGCATTCCCCATCAGCCCCTCCTTGTTGGTGAGAACAAGGTCCAGCATAGCACTGCTCCTCGTTGGCTCCTCTACCACTTGGAGAAGGAAGTTATCATCAAATAATATTTATATATAATTTATATACAATGCCTGTGGCTTTCGGATGGTAAGGGAAGGAATAATATCACAACCATAAGGTTTAGTATTTACTGGGCCAAGGACAACAGACATGTAGTATATTCATTAGGTAACATGCTTGAAGGCACCAATAAAGACAGAGAAGAAAAGGATACATGTAACTATGTATTCAAGTTATATACGCTATAAGAGACATTAAATTTCGGACAGGTATTTGGAAAGTCACCATCCACATCTCTATCACCAAATGAGAAAAAATCTAATTGCATTTTCTGTTACACTTGAGTTGCTCTTACAGAACCCTTTTTGCAGTCATCCTTAGTTCCCCTCTGCTTCATTCCCACCCTGTTCTGCAGGAATTTTATTTTCACTGGATTTTTATTCATGAACTTTTTGATTATAGCAAATGCTCTAAACCAAGGTATTTCATGAGGGGAAAAAATGGAGTTGTAGTCATTATTTATCTGTTTTACATAATGCCTAGGAGCACTGGCAGTAGACCAGGGGCCCTTTCTGCTAGTCCCTCTACAGATACAGAACAGATGTGTTTTGCTCTTTTAGCCATTTTCTCTATATTCTAAGAAAACTAACTGGAGCATGTATTTCTTAATGGAAGACTGTGCTCTTTGGGCATGCAGCTTGGCACTCTGCAAGACAGGGACCCTTGTTGTAGATCCCATTTTTGTAGGAGAGAATGGAGACAAAAATCCAAAGTCATAGTTCCCAAAAAGCACAAGAAAGTCCATTTTGGGAGGGGGAAAAAGGCAACCTCTTTAAGAAAAGACCACAGTCTTTGTTTTTTAAGAAAGCAGGGTCTTCTCCTTATAGTAACCCTTTTAGTGAGAACCTTTTCTCCATTTGAAATGGTGTAAGTTGAAACGTTTCCATCAGGCCTGCAGAAACTAGGGCACCGATCAAACCTTCCTGCCAGGCCTCGTTATAGTGCCACATCATGCTGCTGCTCTCTCTTTAGGTCCTCTGTAAGAGTGTCTATTCCCAGTTCCCATCTCACTCACCAAATCCTCCTTCTGCCCAAGGTGTAATTGTCCATCTCAAATTTATAGTTGTTTATAAACACCAAGCTCAGTCCCTCACCTTCAGGCCACCCCTTGTCAGTGTTCAGTCATTGCCACTGCATGACAGATGTGCTGCCACACTGAAGCAGAAGCAGCCATGTTAAAGAAAAGCCAAAGAAAAATGCTGTTTCTCTCTCTTTGCTACTCTGGTGAGCTAACTGCTGTGCTGTTTAGAAATCTGCTAATACGCATGTTGCATTTCACATTTTATCCCTTTTGATACAGAACCATTAGTATACTGACTTGTAAAGATTTCAGTATAAACCCTTGGAAAGAAATTGGCCTATGGTGATTGGGGTAGAATTTCCTCAACTCTTCAGCAATTGCACTTTCTCCATGTGATTCACAGCCCATTTGTCTGAACAGAAGCCATAATACCAACAGAACATAGTTGGTATTATATTTACTCTAGCATGAACTATGATCTGAGGCACGTCCAAACTAGTGGCATCATAAACTCAATATTGTCTGCAAACGTGCTGTAATAAAAATTTGCAACCGGTGCCATTAACATTCAGCATTTATTATTCCCAGTACTTAAAATTTCTATATGATTCCAGGAAAAGCAATATTGTGGCATGCCTAAGATAGTAACAATGAAGCTTTTTAAAGGAACCCCAAGTCCTTTCAGTAATTCTGATAAATAATAGTCATGATGCCTCCTGACCCAGAACTAATTAAAAGGCAGTCATATGTTTGCACAAAACCTTGCGCAGGAGCTCAGTTCCATGAACATTATCCATAGTTGCTGCCATGGTACTTCTACTAACCACTCCTACTACTCTCTCCCGTATTGTTATATATTTCGGCCTGTAAGGCTAGCTACAAGCTGGAAACGCTTTGTTGTCAGAAAACTATCTGTAATTGTATTGTATTTGTGTGTCTTTTTAGATAAAAGTCACTCGAACCAAGCAAGAAGGAACTCTTATAGTAGATGATGTTTCAAACAGGACTGTTAGCCCCAAGAAGGCCGATATATTGGATGTTGTAGGAATGCTGTATGTTGGAGGATTGCCCATTAACTACACAACTAGAAGAATTGGTCCGGTAAGCAAGTTTGTTTAAGTTATCTTACACTCCTTAAGTATGTCTTGATTGGTACCAATGTCTTCCCAGTTTTGTTTTGTTTTGCTTTTCCCTCAGGCTGCTCAAGAATATGGATAAAATGGACCTTACAGGAGGTACACTACATTCTTTCAGTGGAAAGATCTGACTCAAAATCCAGTTATGCAAAGAGCTAGAAATAGCAGAGTTAGTTACTGTTATGGAAAAGTAGAAAGGGCCATACACTTGTATCCACTTGGATCACTGCACAGCTAGAGTATAAGGTCCTGAATACTACTTGCCCTTTCTCTTGGCTGTAATTCATCTAGCAGTAAGTGCTGATAAACAGTGAAAGCGTCTCCTAAGAGAAGCAGTAGAAGCCAAAATTACCCTGGACAAAGTACTGCTGCTTACTGTAGTAATTGGGTTTGTGTTGTTTTTACTAACCTAGGAGAGAATGTATTTTTAAGTAAGGCCATGAAAACTCTGTTTTCGTCTTTCTGTTTCCAAATCAAATGTGCACATTTCAATTTATCACATTTTCAGTCTAAATGCCCAGCTTCCATGCTGACACAGAAGATATCTTGGCAAACAGAGAGCCCACAGAGGTGAATGTCATTTTGGCCTAAACCTTGTAAGATTAACTAGGAACACTGTATTCCTTCACCCAGGCCATTTACTGCATCTAACCGCACAACTCCACGTCAGTCATCTCACTTTCCTGCTGCCCTCCCAGCCCCCAAGATATGCCAATATCAGAATCAGAGAAAACCTCTTCCCTGCGTTATTTTACCTCTGCACAGAGGGGTCTTTCAAAGCAGAAGCCAGAACTTGAGTGAACTTAATTATTGCAAACAACAAATTAGGCATATAGTACAGCACAATGTGGACTAAAAACTGGAATATCAGTAGCAGCTACGTCTAGGCTCATTCTGGGTGGTTATACTGAATGGTAAAGAGGAGGCAAAAGCACAGAGCCTGGCAAGGAAACAAACCAAACTCTCAAAGAAACAGCACATGAATAAATACCATTCTAGTAAGATGATTATGGAATGGCGAATACTAGTATTTAGACAGGCAAGAGTCCACCAGTTCGGGTGGACAAAATGCAGAAAAGGAATTCCTGGATCCTGCTTAAACAAGTCACTATAATAACTCATGGATTGGGAATAAAGGAGAAGAGTAACCACTCTAAATCTGAGAGTCATGTTCCATAAAGAAAACTGACCTGTAAAATCGTATTTCTTAACAAATTTTGGATTGTGCAGAAAGACCAAATTGTGCAGAAAGACCAAATTGAGGCAAATCTACTGATCATTTGGTTTTACCAAATCAGATCTGAGGCACTGAAAAACAAAAGCAATACTTAACTACCCACAAAATATAATTCCTAATATTTTCAAATTATACTCTTTGAAATACATCTGCAATTTACAAATACTAATCTAAGGAGAAAGGTAACACTAAATCCTTAACTATTGCTCCTTGTCAGAAGTAATGGAGGGAACCCATGCAGATAAATGGCTCAGTCTGGCAATAATAGTCATGTCAGATCCTGACAGTCTTATGTGCTTTGGGATTTAAATGAAGCTGTGACTTCAAATGTCATTCACAGAAGGTAAAAACCAGTGCTTGCTTTTCAATCATTCTTAGTAATATACACCCCATGATGTATTAATAGAGTGTTGTGTTGTAGTCTTCATGTAAAGGCTCTGAAGCAAAGTAAGTTGAAAGCAGGTATTATCTTAGTCAGGGCTTTCTGCTAAACACACATCAACCTTTTTAGACACTAATCTAATACCTAACTGTAGGTGGGCTGGCTTCCTATTCAGTGCGGAAGACTGATACCTACTTATTTGGCCTCAGCAGATGTCACATCTTAAGCACTCAAAACTCTGCTTTCAGCAGAAGACGTTATATTGCCTGTTACCATGCTAAAGTATAACCAGATTTGCTTTTCCATAGGGAAAGTGAAATTTTAAAGTTAGAGAATGTTGTCAAGTTGCCTACAAATCTTGCATTTCTATGATTTATTCTCACAGTGAAGATGGCAAGATTTGTTTTCTTTTGTGGCGCTTTTCTTTTTTGGTAACAAAACTTGTTGATCTGGAGATGACTTTCACTTAGAAATTAGAAAAAGGTCTATTTATGAAGAAGCTGACAGAAAGCATTGCTCAGCTCAGAACTGAATTTATTCACTGATATTGCTCAAGTTCTCATGAAAACTTTGTACAGGTGTATTTAGCAGTAATAAGCCACATAATTCCACAGTACATCCAGCTTTGATTTACAAGGAAAGAAATCCTTTGGAAATTCTTTCAAGTTACTAGTCAGGATATTGTTAGAGGAGGTGGTATGCAGAGTCAAGACTTCCCTCTGTAGGTGTGCCTTTCTCCTTTCAGTATTTATACATATTCCTACACTGTATTTTATATGCCGATTTTTATTTTCCTCCTTCCTACTGCATTGCTTATGAATGTCTTCCTTTTCTTCCTAAAGTACGTTTATCATTTTTCTCTCTCCCAGTGATATCAGGGATAAATTTTCCTAACTCTAAGATCAAAAGCCTTTGCCTAAAGCTGAGAACCAAAATGCAGCTGCTGCACAACTTGAGAAAAAAGGGAGGGAGAGCTCTGGGGGTAGTTCACGGGGCGGGGGGAGATGCCAATGGCTCTCAGAGGTCCCACTGGGATGCACTGATCACACAGCTGAGCCCCGGGGCAACGCGGGGTGTAGCCTGGGCAGCCCCTCACTCCTGCCCCAGGCAGGATCTCACTTCACCGCCAGCTTAAGTCTGCACGTACCACCCGCTCGGAGTTGCAGTAATGTGCTCCCAGCACAGAAGCCAAACTGGAGTTGCAGTTTGCTACCCTGC
This sequence comes from Pygoscelis adeliae, assembly GCF_000699105.1. NCBI lineage: Eukaryota > Metazoa > Chordata > Aves > Sphenisciformes > Spheniscidae > Pygoscelis > Pygoscelis adeliae. The sequence goes on from NW_008824338.1 coordinate 299,196, forward strand.
ACGGGAACCTCCATACACCCGCGCACATTCCCCATCTCCATCTGCCTCTCTGGTCAATAGAGTGGCCCTTGTCACTGTGGTCACCAGCCCTATATACGGTTATTATACGAAGAACTATGTACAGTCAACAACCTTTACGTAGGGGCGTTGTTCATTTTAGTAGCTGTGTACCTGCATTAGCTCTGTCTCACCACACAACATTAGGCCCACAGTAAAGTGATTAAAGGGGAAAGGAAAAAAAAAAAAGCCCTAGTAAAATTACCAGCAGCCCAGAGAACTATATGCAGTATCTTCATCTACTCGCAAACCCCATAACCTAGTCAATTAAAAAGGTAAAGTATAGGCCATTAAATTCCTGCATTGCTGATGTAATTTGCTATGTTTCATTATGCAGTGTATTATTTTATGTCCCCTCCATTAAGCCAAATAGATGTGACTCAGATCACATCCCTGAAAAGTAATGTAATTCATCCTCAGTGTAACTGAGATTAGATTCTAATTACAATCAGATATTAAGGATTAGCCATGTAAAATTCAAGTTTTATTCGGCTCCATAAATCCAGCAGAAAAGCAGAGGAAAGGTACTTTTTGATGACATACTTTAGGCCTTTATTCTGAGCATTTCAGCTTGCTTTGCACAGTTACACATTTTGTTTGAAATATTGACTGCAGGTCACCTATAGCATCGATGGCTGCATCAGAAGTTTTAAAATGACAGAATCACCTGTTGACCTGGATAATCCAACTTCCAGCTTCAATGTTGGAAAATGCTTTGTCACTGCACAGAAAGGAACATACTTCGATGGAACAGGCTTTGCCAAAACCGGTAATGAACAGCAATTCTCCTGATAGGCAAAGAGCAGAGAAAGAGGAGATGCTGCTTTCAAAAACTTCCAGTGCTCCCTAACTCCTTTTGACTGGAGGCAAAGTGAGACCAATACTTGAAACTCTCGCTGATCATTTTTAGTTATCTTGCCTAAGGATAGACTATATGACTTTCTAGCAAGGTCTCACACTAAGCACAGCCACCATAACAGTTACTTACATGATTTCACATGAAATGGAGTGCATTAATAATGCTGAGTTTGTTACCTTGCATTACTGGCAACACACTTTGTGTGATTATTAGGAATAATGTATTAAATGCTTTTCTTCATTTTATTACACTTCCCCTTTTCTCTCCAAGTTGGTGCATACAAAGTGGGAACAGACCTGCTCGTGGAATTCGAATTCCGTACAACACGAATGAACGGTGTTCTCCTAGGAGTCAGCAGCCAGAAAATGGATGGGCTTGGCATCGAATTAGTAGACGGAAAAGTGAGTAGCAAAGCATTTTTGGCTCTTTATAGGCACTGGTTTTATAAAGCACAGGTAGTTTAAATGCAAGCTTACTACACGAATCTCAAGGCATCTCAGTCAATATCAGGGCTCTCCTTTATGCAGCACTTGCCACTTCCCATACATCAAGAGCCTCTTACACTTTTACAAAGATATGTTAAAAGATTCTCTAACACTTGAGTTTCCTAAAACTGCAACATCAATTAGTGAGAATGTGAAAAGTTTTGAGGAAAGGCTTTGTCATTAATAATGCTAGTTTCTTGTGTATATCTTTTATTTTACAGTCTGGAAAACCAGTCAGTAATCTATCGCTATAAAGACCTGGGGGTGTGTGTGGGGGGGTGAAATACCCCAAAACTAAGACAAAAAAATTGAAAAATGACAACCTATACAACAATCTTGCGTATTTCCAGTAGTGTTTATCTCAGTGACATAACCCAGATCCCAGAGGGACAGCAATCCCCATAAAGTCTGATATTAAATTAAAGCTTTAGTGTGTGCAGTCAGAGCATGTTGACTTTAAATAAACAGAACAAAGAAAGAAAGAAACAAAAAAGAACTGTAGAACTGTTTTGAAAACTAGCTGACTTCCATGTCATGCTTTTCAGGTGATGTTTCACGTTGACAATGGTGCAGGCCGATTCTCTGCTATCTATGAGCCCGATGCACCAGGCAGCTTGTGTGATGGACAGTGGCACAAGGTTCTTGCAAACAAGATCAAACACCGTTTAGAGCTGACCGTGGATGACAGACAGGTGGATGGTAACAGCCCAAACAGGGCCTCAACCTCAGCAGACACTAACGACCCTGTCTTTGTCGGAGGATATCCTGGTGAGCATTTAACACACGAATGATGCTTTACTTGTGCTCTAGCAACACTGCCTTGGTAATATCTTAAATGCAATTAGGACTAGTATGCTAAAGATGATGGATAAGACTGTCCAAGCTTGTACCAGTTGGCATGGATGCTCATTTCTGCATCCAGATGCATTTCAGAACAAGAAGTTCTGCAGCACCCAGGGACTCTCACAGATCCCCGTGCCTGGTCTCAAAGGTAGGCACCGTCACAGAGGAGCAGGCAGACTTTCTGCCTTCTGCTGCCCACACACACAGCCTCCCTCTTAAAACTTTCTGTTTAGTAACAGCATAACAGTTATGTTTCAATAGTAACAGTATTTGGCAAATTTAAATTTAATGAAAGAATGGCAAATTTAACTAAAGAATGTATATATGCTCTTGGGGGGCCAGGGCACTGTGTGTGTAAATCGGCCTGTAAAACCCAAGGACCTGAGGAATGTGGGCAACAGCTTGCACAGAGAGGTGAGAGGACACCGTCTCTTTCTGATGAATGTCTTTGCTCGTGGTCTGGTGGTTTTTAAAGGAGAAACAAACAAACAAACAAACAAATTTGCTGTTCAGTATTCTGGAAGTCCTCGAGAGAACTTGCTTCTTGCAGAAGTAATTGAACAGGATCCAGAACTGGGCTGAGCTCTGCAGCTAGCTTCATCTTCCACTAAGCTGATAATGAATGCTAGTATTCATCTGTTCATAGACAATCAACAAGTTTATCTAATAGCAGTTTACTTTCTGAAAACACAGTTAAAATGTTTGCGAAGTGCCAATTTTCTTGCATTTATAATAAAGTATCCCTCTAGTTTGCAAACAAAAGAGCTAAGTATGTTTGCAGTATATGTCTGCTCTAGTGCATACAGAGGTCAATGGCAAGACACCTCTTGAGTTAATTCCTAAATGATTTTCTGGAAGTTGTTTTTCCCCCCTCTGTCTAATGTGTGATGCAGTGCATCCAAAAAGCCTCCTCTCCCAAGTTTCAGGACATTTTCAAAAATGTTCTTGATACTGAGATATGAGAGTTGTACTTCAGTCACAGTGAATAATTACTATTAATAAGGACCAACAACTTCGTGCCAGAAGGAAAATAGCTTTGTGGCAGCCTTTTTATAATAAAACAGGATTCTAGCACAGAGGCTAGTACTAAAGAAACACTGCGGATGGAGTTACCATCTCATTCTGGACTGTACATCAAGAGGAACTTAGCAAGAGAAACAAATGGAAGTAACACTGCAATCCGTACAAAAAAAGCCTACGTGTACATCACGTTGAAGGGATATTCCTGAGTTCAGCCACATGGCAAGTTATGAAATGATTTAATAAACCTACATGCACATTTAAACACCTCACACTTCTCTTGCTGTCTAGTCTAGCTCATCCAAGATCTGTTTTAACATTCCCAATACCTAGACAGCCTCATCACAAATTTAAAACACAGTATCACGGGATTTTGTAAAATTAGTAAGCATTTGTATTTTCCAGTCCTCTGGAGGCTTCTGGCTGCATAAACAGTGCAAAACAGTTGTAAAACAGCTAGAATTAGCTGGTGGAGAATTTCCTATGCAGAGAAACTTTTCACCAGCAGAGCGTGAGCAAGGATATAAGTTCCTGGCTACCCATAAAAGCCATTACTCATCTCCTACTACCACTCTTCCCTGTGCAAGGAGGGACAGATGGATTCAACCATCTCATCCTCTGTGAAACAGCATAATGCTATGGCCAGTCAGTCCTCTACAGGTGTAAAGTTATTTCTGCAACCCTTACTTTATCAGTCACATAGATTTGTATCAGAGTGCATCCCCGTAGCCACTTTTTCACTTGGAAGAACACTGAGAAACAAGTTGGGCCATGAATTTCAAGCAGTTGAGAGAAGTATTTCCAGCTTCCCAGTCAAACCAACTCTCACTTCTGTCATCTGGTCACACTAGAATAGTTCCCTCCTTCTTTAGCGGAAGACATGTACTCAAATCCCTGGCTTCACTATCAGCAAGAAAAAAAAAAAAAATCAGAATGCTTGAAAACTCTCAAAACCGTTCCTTAAATGACACCTGAAGTCCATACTGAGGAACTGGCTTTCTCATGATGTTAGGGCTAAGAACTGCATCCATTTTGGTCTTTTTTTTCCTCTGTGGATAAGTAGCTTGAGAAGCTGGAGATCTGCAGGATGAGCACGTATGCATCATACACCATTTGTAGGTAGCAAGCTGCCATTTTCCCATTTTCCTTAATTTCCTCTATGTCACATAACTGAGTTATATGGTTTACAGTGGTAGTTTAAATGTGTTCAGATTCTGCCACTGTCACGCCAGGACAGAAAAAGGAAAGAAGACTGGATTGTTACCACTAACGTAAGCATTTATCACATTCACTCATTTTGTTTGTAATTTTTTAAATAAAGAAGATAAGATATGCAGCAAATAAAACATATTCATATATTGCTGGGGACACCTATTCTCCTGCAGGACTCTCAGAGAACAAACTTAAGTATCAACTCAGACTGACATAATTCCTTTTGCCTTTTTTTTCCCTCCTTCAGATGGTGTGACCCAGTTTGGGCTGACCACTAATATCCGTTTTAAAGGATGTATTCGATTTCTGAAGCTCACCAAAGGTACTGCTAAGCCTCAAGAGATCAACTTCAGCAAAGCTTTGGAGCTGAAGGGTGTTCAACCGCTGTCATGCCCTGCAAACTAACTGTCATTCAACTGATATGGGTCTGTTTATATAAGCACCTCAGATTAAAAAAAGAAAAAAAATCTATATACACATTGCATTCATAATAAAATGTCTTTATGCAAGTATTTGAGTAGTGTTTGTGGTATATTCAAATGGCTATTTCAAGGTACCTCCCAAGAATGCAAGAACTAATCCTTTCCCCTCACCCCCTTCATTAAGGGAGTAGAACAGGCATTTTTCTCTCTCTCTTTCCTTATAGCTTGAAATGGAAATGTTTCATCATTCTTCTGATGGGTGAGACCACATATCGTGCAGGGTGTTCCTTTACTACGGAACTCAGAATCATAGAATCATAAAATATCTCAAGGTGGCAGGGACCCACAAGGATCATCAAGTCCAACTCCCTAAAATGCTCCCTAAATACTTTTGGTGAGGTAGATCTGTAAACTTGCATTCCTTTACCATTCTAAATACAGTGCACTCGTGTGCGTGCACACCTCTGTCTGTCATTAATTAACGGGCATATTACCTTGCTTAAATCAATCCCAAGAGCTTTTAGAAAATTTTTCTGACCATAATAATTCCCATGAAAATTTCACCGAGAAAGTCAAAATTTTATGTAGTCTACATGGCTGCTGTCATGCTATAGCCATGGAACCAAGTGCAGGAAAGGAAAATGTTACTGCTTGCTCGATTTATTTGGGATTATTGAGGAAAATAAGTTGCACCTAAAATCCCTGCTATATCATTTGAACAGCACTGGATTTTCACAGAGGTTATGTTGTTTGATGTTGGGAGATGTAGTCTGTAATGGAAGGAGTAGAACCAGGTTCTATCACTTACCTGGAAATACGGTTTTAAATGATCCTTAATAAATAAAGTTTGATACTGCCCCTCTCTCCAACGACACATGATATTGAAGTTACACATAGCAAAATTCACAAGTTCCTAAAGGAAGATGAAATCTGACACTACTGCATTGGGGCAGAATGGAGGTGAAGCAGGAGAATGCCAGAGATTATTAGCACAGCACATCGCTAATCTCTACTGTCATCTATTTAATTAAATCCTTAAGGTAAAAGCAGCTTCCAAAGTTAGACTCTACTGCTTCTGCTTGATGCTGTCAGTTTGTGAGGAATTTCTGAATGCAGAAGCCACTCCAGATCTTCCTTAAATAAAATTTAGAGTGCTCTGTGGATAGCAGTTTAAACATAGATGGGGAGAGGAAGGTTGCTTCCTAGATTCTCACTAAAAATGCCAAATCCTGGTGATTTTCCTCAGTGCTTTGTATGTTTCAGAGGACTACGAAATCATCACCGAAGTGTGGATTATCTTTTCTATGGGTTGTTTCAAATTGTTAAACTCTACTTTTGCAAAGGTTGTGCTTGGACATGCAGAGTATCTACTGTACAAATGTAAAAACAACGGGAAAAAACTAGCAGTAAGGTAGCACAACCACGCAATTAAAAGAAAAGGGGTTTTTAAATTTTTTTTCTGCCCACAGTGAGCCTTGAATACACTTTTTCAGAATTTCTGACATGACGAAAAAAAGGCTAGCTGCAAAATTTGTGCTGCCAGAGAGCCCTCCTGCAGGAGTGCTTTGTATTTTACAAAAGGCCTCTTTGGCATACAATGTTTCTCTAAACTGCATGGAAAAAAACACCTTTATACTGGGAAACTTCATTAAACAGATGGTAATAAATATGTATATTGCCGCTCTAACAATTTGGGGAGTCTAACATTTATCAAATACACCTGAAGAAAAACATCTTGCTGCAGTGAAGCCCTGAAGTAATTGACTTCAGCAAGTATGCTGGTTTTCACTTGCAACTGGCCCTTTAGTGTTAGCAGTTAATGGCTGTGCAATGTTACACACATTCAAAGTGCTAAGAATTAGTAAAGCATGCATTTGTCTCTGAAAAAGCCTAATTATGGGACGTGTACTGTCTTACTATAAATTCTACATTCTAGTGCTACTAACAAACACGCTGTAAAATATTCATGTGTTTCTATTTTATTCTTTTTATGTCCCTTGCACTTACCTACTCTCATCCCTATAATATTTCAGGATAGTTTGAGCAGCTCAAGAAAAATAGGCCGTAACACTTCAAATACAGTTGAGTATTTCCAAAATTCTTGAAAAATATGAACAAATGAAGCCCCAAGACTTTTCTGCGGAGGGAGGTATGTTATTGTCATGAATTTTTCACAACACACCGAACAGCCAAGCCACTCGGCCCAATCCACTCACAAGCATTACCTAGTTTAGAGATGCGTTTCCGAGCCTCTAGGTTCCATTCAGCATGTTGGCTTCTTTTTTAACCCAACTTGCTTGCAAAGTTGTTTGGGTGGTTTTTTTGGACTTGAAGACATAAGGGAAATTCAAACAAGGGAGCCTAGAATGCCGTGAGTTAATACCGCACCCTGCCTCGGAGGCAGGAAGTTGCCACTGCTCTGCTCAGCGCTGCATCAGCAGTGGTCTTTCACATAAAGATGTCTTTGCCTTAGAAACAAATACTGGAGTTTCTGCATAAAAGAAATTGAAAGGGAAAAAAAAAAAAAGAGAGGCCTTTATGTTCTTTGCTCTGTTGAATTATTCCTCCCTTGCATGGCCTTCCAGGAATGTGTGGGACAGAGCAAAAACAATAAAACAATGCACATTATTACATTTCTTGAACTTTCGGGTGGAAAGAATCAACCAGCTGCTGTCCTCTGCTAAAGGAAATAAATTCACTAGGCTGAAACAACAGCTACTTCAGCAAATAGCCAAGCTAAAAGGAAACAGGAAAACCTGCCTAATTCGTTTTCGTAGATCACTGAGTGGATGCACCACGTACGGTTAGCAAAGCTTTCTGCCTTTGAAGATTCAGCAGAGTATCTGGGAATGATCGCAGCTCCCTCTTATTACCCTTTGCCATACAGCACATTCATAGATAAAATTTCCTGAAAATAGCAGGTTGTGAGCCTCAGAGCCATATGCAAACTGCTAGAGATTACGTCACTGCTGACTGAGCCAGAAGCGATGTCATTTCCCAATTCAGGACTGCAAACTAATACATGTCTACAGAACACAAGTATTTAAAACCCTTATTTTAGTGGATTTTTTGCTTACAGAAGTTTTTACTGCCCTTTTTTTTGCACACACATTAAATACTCTTCGCTGCTAAACTTCAAAACTAAAAAATTCACATTCACATGTTTTTAAAATTGTGTTTAAGATTGACCCTGTTGACTGAGGTCACTTTTAGGCATTTATGACGAACATTCACTCTCAATGGGACAAAATCCTCTTCTTCTCTAGCTTTAGGCAAACTGCCACGTTGCGGGGATTAACGGCACGGACTCTGGCAAGCAGCAACCAAAGACCTTTATTGCTCTATATTAGGGTAATTCATAGCAAGCAGAAGTGTCCACGCGCTCTCCGCAGCCTGCAGATAGGTTACAGCCTTGTGTCCACGCGCATCTATGCTCCAGCGGATAGGTCTGCTCTTCCTGACCATACAGCATGACTTCATGGTCCTTATCTTGTTTACTCCTTTCCAGCAGCTCATTCCTTTCTTCCTTATCTTCTGCCTGCGTGCTTTCTCACGGGTACAGTACCTGCTCATTAAAACCGAATTCAGTAATGTCCATAGTTAAAAATCCTATCCCCACACCACGTAAGAAAAAAGTTATGGTTTTTATTTTGAATACAAACAGTTTTCAACTTAGACTCTTTGTAAAGAGTAATTTACTTGTTCTTTTTATAAAATCATTCTTTCAGCTCTTCATAGAAGCTTATAAAGGGAAAAACATTTTGCTGGCTTAGTATTTTTCTTTAGAATGCACAAGAAAAATTTAAAATGCTTAAAAATCCAAACCATTTTTCCTGTCTCCCTTTTAACATAGAAACCACCGGGAATGCCAATTCCAGCTTTCCCTTCTTCAACTATGGGGCTTCTGGGAGATCTCAGATGTCTGCTGAGGGGTTTCTCAGTACGTGCAAGTAAAATTTTTCACTGACCTGTTTCTGACCAACAAGAAAAGCATATGCCATACCTTTCATGAGAACACATCTACCGAAGGACCCACAAAAGATCCCTACCCCCACATACTCACCAGTTTTTAAATCTTTAAAGAAGACCTTGCACTTTTCAGCTGTCTAAGATTTTATGAAAGCCTATAAAATTCTTCTGAAAATATTCTATGCAATGAAAAATGTTTTTTTTTCAGAACACTTTAATGAGATGCCATAGTTAGACCACTGGATTTTTAAACGAAGATTTTTTTTTTTCTTTATATCATCTGCATTTCCTAATGACAAAACCTTACCAGTTCTTCAGTCATCCATCAAGTTTTACAGCGTACATATAAGCTGAACTTCTGGTGTAAATATGTAGGAAGAAACATCACTTCCACTGTTTCATGCTTCATAAATAGACACAAAACCATCCAGACTTTTCTTCAGAATAATTCCTTAAATATACTGCTGATGTGTCACGCAATGGAACTGAAACAAAACCCCACATTATTCAGTCTATATATTTGTATGCTGTTATTCTTCATACTCGAGAGTACAAATAATTTCTTCAGGTACCTGAAGTCCCAGATAATTCCCAATATGATGCATCCATTTCAACTCCAAAAACCAAACCTTTCTATTTGAAGTTTAGTGGACAACATCCTAGCATAAAATGACAGCACTTCAGAAACTAAAATATCTAGTTTAAGCAAAGAAAGAAAAACCTAGGGAAAAATCTCCAACAGTCAGTGCTCTCATACACTTTTCATGCCTCCCACTGGGACCAACATCAGCACCTTTAGCCCAGATCTAACAGTCTCACAATTTTCACTTGGCTACGGAGTTACTTATTTTGAAGAGAACTGCACAAAACTTTCCTAATGCTAGAGTCGCCTCCTTTTTCCCTTCTTTTTCAAAAGGATGTTTGAGTACAAAATTAAACTGATGCTTTCTGCTTGCCTTGTTTTTATCTAACACTCTGTAATAACAGTAATAATGAAAGTAGATGTCTAGAGTTTCAAAGACTAACTTTTATGATATAGAGTATTATGGTGAATGGAGTTCAATCCAGTTGGCGGCCGGTCACGAGCGGTGTTCCCCAGGGCTCAGTTTTGGGGCCGGTCTTGTTCAATATCTCTATCAATGATCTGGACGAGGGGATCAGGTGCACCCTCAGTAAGTTTGCAGACGACACCAAGTTGGGCGGGAGTGTTGATCTGCTCGAGGGTAGGAAGGCTCTGCAGAGGGACCTGGACAGGCTGGATCCATGGGCCCAGGCCAACTGTATGAGGTTCAACAAGGCCAAGGGCCGGGTCCTGCACTTTGGCCACAACAACCCCATGCAGCGCTACAGGCTTGGGGAAGAGTGGCTGGAAAGCTGCCCAGCAGAAAAGGACCTGGGGGTGCTGGTTGACAGCCGGCTGAACATGAGCCGGCAGTGTGCCCAGGCGGCCAAGAAGGCCAACGGCATCCTGGCCTGTATCAGAAATAGTGCGGCCAGCAGGAGCAGGGAAGTGATAGTGCCCCTGTACTCAGCACTGGTGCGGCC
>NW_008824338.1:309890-311865 GCF_000699105.1 Pygoscelis adeliae
AACAGGCTGCCCAGGGAAGTGGTTGAGTCACCATCCCTGGAAGTATTTAAAAGAAGGCTAGATGAGGTGCTTAGGGACATGATTTAGTAGGCATGGTGGTGTTGGGTTGACGGTTGGACTCGATGATCTTGGAGGTCTCTTCCAACCTTAATGATTCTATGATTTTATGATTCTATGAAATATTTCACAAAGCTGAATAATCTGCTGTGACATCTCCCCTTGTAATCATAATTTATTTTGACAACTTCGGTACTTCTAGTTGGCATGAGCAAGGAAGGATGACTGGCAGTTGAGACCCTAGAGTAGCTAAAATTCCTGTGGTTTTCTTCATTATGATTCTGTACTACAATATAACATGAATTTGATTTAAACAGCCAAAGGCCTCACTCTTTCACTGAGTTTCATGTCAAAAGACTGGCTCCCTGGGAGAGGAAAAACTGCCCGCGTGCATGCCCATCCCTCTGCATTGAGGGAATGCAGCACGTGGAGTGACATAGGCTCCTACGTCCCTCAGGGGCATAAGGTTAGGTGGAATAAAAATCAGGGCCCTTTCCTCCACAACTTCAAATGATTTGAAGTTAGAGTCTTCTTAAGCACTGAGATGCCCGGAGGTATAGACAGGCCTAAAACAGCATAGACTGTTATATCCACAGTTCGCATCAGTTTACCCCAGCTGAAAATTCAGAAAAGATCCAAATACTACAAGTTATTCTAGTATTTCTTATTTACCACCTGTTCAACCAACACCTCTATTTCATTGCTCTTTTAGAAGTTCTACTTTTATGTTAAATTTGCTTGAGGGAAAGTCATTGCTTCTCTTTTTTTTTTCTTGGCTGTTTCTTTCTCTGCCTTGTGGACAACTATGTCCTACAACTGAGGTGGGAGTAAATCTTCAGCTGAAAAGAACTATTGCTGCTTGGACACAAACAATGTCATGTCAATCCATTATTGATATACCCATCAGACTACAGTTTTTACTTCAAATGACCAGAGGAAACAACAGGCTCTCATTCACCATATCTGCAAATGCCACCTCCAGAGCTCTTCTGGCTCCTACTGCCCCAGGATCCGAATGATAAGGCTGATCCATCAACTGAGACAGCAGAGCTGCATGCCCAGACCGTGCCAGCGACCAACAAGCAGCAAACTTTGGTCACTCCAGAAGCCGCAGACAGGCCTGCTATCACCCTGGGTGTTTTGTTTCATTTCATGTCACTGGTAAAACCTTTCTTCCCAATTGAACCTGGTAGCTCTACCGCAATTCACTACGGCACCCAGCCGTTAGGGTTACTCTTGACTGAGTACAGCAGAACCCCAGCTTAGGGAAAAGCTTCCAGACCCGGGTAATATCAAACATTACTAGCTAGTTTCTTTTCCACAGAAACGAACTCCCCGGTAAACCTGGGATGCAAGTACAACCACTTAGATCTTTGTCACAGAGCTGCAGCATTTTAAGAAATTAACCTTACATATGTATTCCCTCAAGCCCGTTTCTTTCTGCTAATGGCTGCATTATTGCTACTATTGAAGTCCATTTTGACAATCTACACAAATCTCCCCATTAAGTAATAGAAGGTTTAACAAAGGGGGTGAATTTGGCTAGAATAGCTGATCAAATTGGTTGAGAATTCCCTGATACTGAGGCAAGTCAGAAAAATCTAAGTAACTTCTGACAGCTGTTACAATACTGCTGTGTTGTGGAAAGTCTCAAGGTCAAAAGGCCAGGGTACTGCTAGTACTGTGCCGCATCTCCTCCAGACCAGGGACAGCTGGACAGAAGTGCAAATTCCCCAGACAAAAACTACTTGCAACATTGGGTTGCCCTAAATTAGAAAACCCAGCTTTCATATGCTGCATACAGCTGGTGCACACTGAAGGAAAAGGTTACAACATGCAAAACACTGAAATCACATCTACATACGAGATTACACATTCATACAGCCAAGCAGACAGCTCTGAGAAAGAAATAAGCAGG
>NW_008824338.1:311890-313357 GCF_000699105.1 Pygoscelis adeliae
AGCAGGGCAGAGAAAAGGGTTGCTACAGATGGGAGTACTTGATCTGCAAATCTGCACCAGGGCCAGATACAAAATGGCTCACAGTGGTTTGTTTCTGGCTTTTCTCATGTCAATGAAAGAATGAAAAAAATGTACTATAAAATTCTGCTCAAAGTGTCTGTATACTCCCTACTGTATACTCTCCTGAAGATTACAACTGTTCAACAAGCAGCTAATGGTTATGGGTATACGTAGGTTTTTCAACAGTGTTCTGGACTTGTTTTGTTTTTTCTAAATTATTGGGCCAGAAAATTCAACACTGCTTCCCACACTACTAAGTTGCTTAGTGTCCATCCTATAAAGGGATAACGGAAGGGGAAAAAACCCTGTATCTAGACATTACACTTGAAAATACAAACTAAAGACAGCAGTGCTGCATTCCAGTTACATTAAAGAAGGATTAAGCAGTCATCATTGACCAAAATTCAACATAGCCACCTTAAACCCGGTAAGGTAAGGTTTAAAGAGGTACAGTAAGCTCAATGTTCATCCACAGTAAGCTCAATGTTCATCCATATCATAGCTCTAAGGCCAAGTTTGCAAGATGCTAATACATTCAGTGCAAGACTAAGGCAAGCATGGCCACAATGCACAATCACACCTTCATATACATTGTCTATAAGGCATATGCTATTTTAAGCCTCCAAGCAGTTTTATAGACTTAATTGCAGTACCAATGTGCTCTCAAACACCAGTTGGCAGTGGCACATTGGGTTGTGAATTCTCCAAAACGTGATTCCATAAAAGAGATTGGATGTTGCTGCTACTTAGGAACTGTTAAAAGTACTAGAACAGATGGAGAATTAAGCTTACCATTTAGCTGCCTACTCCATGGACCATTTTCTGTTCCCCCCACCAAACATTTTTGAAATTAAAAATTTTTATCGTTTTACTGGCATTTCTCTTTTCCATGGTGGTTTTAATAAACCATTTCTTCTTTCACTTTGTGGTGTGACATATTTGTAATATCCTGTTTTGTGGTATATAGGAACTGACAGTTTTGACTGATAGTTATTATTTTGCACTGATAATCTATAATCAGTCACCTTAGTAACAACAACAGGTTTCTTTCTTCACAGAGATACTATATTTTCCAATTTTTAAAATTCTTAATTACAAAACCAAAAACTGTTTGGCTACCTCAGTTTTTCTAGCACTTCTTATGTGGCTGATTTGGGGCAATCAAGAAAGCAAAATAAGTCTTCTCCCATACCGTGGGGGATACTCTTGAAAGAGATGTGGCTAGGCCTAGCTCTAGAGGAAAGAGTCTTGCAGCGAAGAAAACCTCAAACAACCAAAACCCCACCACACAGTAGAAAGGGCTTGAAGAGGCCACCTAGTTCATCCTCTCCTGTTTGCAGAGCGATGGCCTAGCCAGTAATTCCCCATTTGTGTTTGTGCATGAGGTTTCTCCTGTGACAACGCCTT
>NW_008824338.1:314121-331836 GCF_000699105.1 Pygoscelis adeliae
TTGGCGAGTGTCCCGGTGCAGTGGAGACCAGGGAGCACAGGAAGAAGAGCTGGGCAGTTCAGCGGAAGAAGAAGAGTTGGGTAGCCTATATAGAATCACAGAATCATTAAGATTGGAAAAGACCTCTAAGATCATCGTCTTGCAAGGATTCTTCAACTCATCCTTTTTAAATTTAGTAATTCCAACTTTGGAGATATTTCTCCCTCCTGAGCCAGTTCAAGACAGCAGACATAACAGCACTTCAGTTCGGCAGTTGGTCAAATGCAAGCACACTTCAAGATGAGGGCAATTTTACAGTCCTGCTTCATTTATCAAACCTGACATGTACTGCACATTATGATTTCCATGTAATGGTTTGACTGTAAATTTACCCTCAGCAAGATCCTTTTATATGCATTCAAACTAATTTACCTCTCGCTGATCGAGTCCTAACTTGTAATTTGCTTAAATGCAGAGCCTAAATTGACTAAATCAAATGCATTTGCGCAAACTCAATAAACAGAACCATTACCCACTGAAATAAGCAAGTCTCCTAAGAGCATCAAATGCGTCCTTACAGTGGAAGAGTTGGCTCAGGAGCCAACCACCACTCCAGCTAATGGCCATGTTTCTTTCTCTATTTCATTAGCCAGTCTGAGGACTCTAATTTTTTTTTTTTCCCTCTAAATGAAAGTGCAAGAAGCATACATAGCTTTATCAAGTACTGCAACCAAAGCAACTAAATGTCATTTTCCAGTGTAATGAAAAGGAAACAGTGGAGAAAAATACATTTTAATATCCCTGTTAAAGCATACACTAGTTAAGCCATAGCCATTCTTAAAGATCTCAACCACCTAGCACACTGTACCCATTTGCAGGGAAGGTCATAAAATTACTGGAGCACTATGTCAGTACATGTTTTTTACAGCAGTACAAATACGGTTGAGTCATACTGATCTGCCTCCGACTCAGTGCTTAGAAAGGGACATTGATTTGCAATTGCAAAGTAACCATTTAGAAACTAACACACTGCCATCAGTCAAGAATGCATTCAGCCTCTTAATGAAGGATGCCAGGATCCACCCGAAAGGGATGGAAGACTCTTTATCAACTGCACCGCAACCTATCCCAAGTAGTGTAAATTTATTTCAGTGGCTTTGTAATTTAAACATAACGGTGGTAATAGCAACGGAAGCCAGCACCTGGTACTTTACACCAGCTTAAGAAAACCTATGTTGGATTAAAAGTATTTAAAGCTTCATGCTTATTGAAAACAATAGCCGAATGGCACGTGATACACCACCTATACCAATAGTTGTTTGAATATGGAGAATTATTACTGCAGGGCAGTACCACTACACTAAGTATTCTCACTAGAAGTTACCACCATGGGTACACCTTCAAGCTATGATGCAAGGGGGGGTTAAGCAGCAAAGTTCATTCTCAGATAAAGTTCAAACTTCAAGTATCTAGTCGCCATGAAGAAAAAAAACTGTTACCAAAATTAATATGACAATACAAACATTTTTTGCAGATATGTATAAAATAAATACATAACCAGAATGGAAAGTTTTAAACTAGCAGACTAATTTTGGGAACAAGTGCCAAGTTTTTAATAAAAACTATTACTAAAATGTAGCAGTTATGAAATACTTATCTTTAAGATGCTTTAGGAATATTAACTCATCCATTTTTCTATTAATAATCAAAAGTCGTAATTTGGGCTTACTACAAACAGCGTGCCTATGGCAAACCCATAAAACCCAGGAAATTAAGTTATCCAGTGCAATAACTACACTATTCTATTTTATCTGTTTCTCCTTTGAAACTTCTGCCTTCTGTTCCCTCTATGCTAATTTCTGTCAAAAAAATCAGTAAGTAAGACTCTGTTGTGGTTTCTAAAATAACATGTTAAAGAATTATGTACAGATCTACCCAAGACAGATTTTCCCCGGACATGCCTGAGTAGCTCTGGTGCAGCTTCATATAATTTGGCCCTGAACAGTAATAGCAATAATAAAGGAAGGGCGTCTTGTGACTGAGAAATAATTGGGTACTGCATGGGGTCTTGACTCTCCCTAGTGCAGGTGACAAGCACATGAAGGGTCCAGGAATTACCAGTGCTTTGCAACAACTACTACTTTTTTAGTATTCCTATTAAGGATTAATGGCGGTTGATGCTCAATGCGGGGAACTGCAGGCTTGTAGGATGACTGCCAGCTGAGAACGTGGTATAGCACGCTTGTAGCAACAACGTCAGCAATCCAGTGCGAATTCTTCCTTGGTAGTAGAAAAAGTTGCCAAAAGGCAACGCTTGTTATAAAGATTTGTGTATGAGGCCAATGTTTTGTGTGACAGGTCCTCACTCGACAACTGAGATACAAAAGAGGGAAAAGGGACACTGAAAAGGCAGGCAGGCGAGGGAACAGGAGGAGAGGAGGGGGGCGACACGGAGTGACAGCAGAGAAAACTTGAAGAAAGCATTTCTTCAAACAGCAACCACCGAGGGAATTCTGCTGGCCGATTGTAGATATCTACAACAATTGTAGATATCTAAAACACTACAATTAGGACCTTTGAACACATCTTCTTTAATTTGCTTGCTAAGTTTGCAGTTAAAATTTGCTATGTCTTCCCTGCCTAAAAATGGCACATAAATCCAGATGCAACAGCTGAGGCTACTCAGCAAGGTTCTTCCCTGGTAAACGAGGGAGAACAGGATTTCCAAATACTGCAAAGAGAATTAAGTTCCTGGATCTGGGTCCTGGTATTTTTATTTTTTTTAAGACTTTTTAGAAAATGTACTACTTTTCTATACTGAGCATTCCCCTTATTTTTCATTGTCTTTATATAGATATTATAGTCCAGTAAGTAGTATACTAGAATATACCTCCTGGAATAGGTCCAGGATTAATCACATCTTTCACAGCCCCTAGTCTAAAAGACTTTCAATTCTGGGTTTATTCCAGTTACAATTAGGATAGCTTGGGCACTAAGGGAAATTCATGTATTAACTTGCTGTATCCTGAGGAAATAAGTGATGCAAAGAACAGTAAAGCCATAAAGAAAGCCACAGCAGTGTTACTGCTTTAATTCCAGCGCAGGCAGAGTTTTATCGAAACCCATCAGCAGTTGTTCCATCCTTCATGGAAACCCAATTACCACTCTCAGAAGTCCCCCGTCCAAAACCAACTCACCTGGAGTGCGAGGGGTGCCATAGATCTAGAAAACAAAAATGAGCTGTAGTGGTCTAATCACCCTCTTTTTCCCTCAAGAGTATATTCCACTGGCATTACCTTGCCTATTAGATGCTAAAGAAAGTGCTCTGTGATCTACGGCTGCACTGCAAAGCTGAAAATCGCTAACGGCGCGTAAGCTCTAGCCATGATGCATACCTACAGCAGTGAATAGTACGAAGAGGTCTCAGTGTGGACTACACAGACTCAGCTGCAACCCTGCACATGCACAGCATCCACGTTACCAGTTACTGCTGCTATTAGTACCAGATTAGATGCAGCCCACGTACACTCCAAAAATCACAGTCCCATTGAAGAGATGATATAGCCAGAGATTTTCAGGGGGTTGTTAATACAGAGGATGCTGTGTACCATTTCTTCTTTCTGGACCACTGCCAACACTGTGATTAGCACACTGTCATCAGCTGCACAGGCTCTTCAAGCACACGGACAACCCATAACAATCTAACCTTACGTTACATAGAGATGAAATATAATCTCACGTTCCCCTCTCCAGTTGTGGGAAGGCAGCTGCCAACCAAGTGTCTCTAAAGGAGGCCTACATACACAGCAAACCCTCTTATGCTTGCACAGTACAGAGTGATGCCGGCTTAAAAAACAATATGAATTAAATCCAGTTCAACCCCTCTATTTCCCCATGCACCCTCCCTCAAAACCAGACATCCTTGTCCACAGCAATGAACAAGAACTTATTTAGCAAAGGTGCATGTTCTTCATTTTTCACAGCAGTCAGACATACACATACTGTCGGTCTGTCTCTTGCTGATCTGCTTATAGTTAATGCTGTTTCAAACTAATAAACAGAATAAATATTCATCACTCACTCCCTTGCCTTGAAGCCCATTTAAGGCGACAGGAGAGACAAGTGCATGGCAGTCAACCATTGTAGCAATATAGATAAAATCATTCTCTTCATGGGTAATGAGCAACTGCATTAAGGAACTGGTGTTTTTTCTAGTTGGCTTCTTTCACTGTAAGGGAGACAACATTTTGTCATGTTGTCTCCAGACCCAATTTGAACAAGCTGATGGAGAACTACTGTCCCTTCAAGGCAACAATGTAATTAGAGGAAACACTGTAGAATCAGAAACGGCAAATATATTTGAGGTAATTCACTGTGAGCAAGCCTCCAGTCAGTAGCAACCATTATTACTGCATTTCTAAATTGCCTTCTTGCAGTTCACTATCAGACACTCTATTCAATCCCTCGATTTTGTTCTAAGAGCTTGTTTAAAGTAATGCCAGCTGACAAAGGTGTAAGTATGGTATGTACAGCACGTTAAGCTTGTCATGGCGCTTCTTTCCCAGGAAGCGTTAGAAGCCAGATTAGGACCGAACAGTGCAGCCGGGCACAGTGCAGGGGAGTGTCTTCCCCACCTGCAAGAAGTGCAGTCCGGTTTCTTCCTCCCCTGACAGCAGTTGCTAGACCATTCTCGCCTTCTCAATTATTAAAAAAAGAAAGTCAAATACTGTTTCGCCCTTTCAGAAGAAGGGGAAGAAGGGCAAAGGGTCCTTCCATTGACCTGTCCTCTAGAGAGCCTCTACTGGTGCCACCACTGGCATGCTCCTGTGTAAGGTCACGGCCTGGGACCACAGGTAAGTCTCCTGGGTTGGTCACCTGGAAAGCTGTTCTCCTTGGTTGGGAAGTGGGGGGAGATAAAGTTGATATGGGAGTGGATTGACATTCAGGGTACATTAACCCACTTTATTCCCTCATAATATGGAAGAGACTCGTCTTTCAGGATCAAAATGATCGACTTTTTTGCTATTTCCGCCTTCTCTGTCACTGAAGAAACACAATGAAGCATATCTCCACTGGTTTTGTTCATGGATCCAAGACTACAAAAAGGTTTTCATAAGCAACTAAGGATTGTGACTGTCTCTAGATGCCCACCTTGGGGCACAGCAACAAGTGCCAATTAATAAAAAGCAAACAAATGAGACACACACTCTTTTGAGCCCTGCTTTCCTGAAAAGCTAAGTCCTTCTGAGGTGCCCCGTTTTGGGAACCAAGTCAGCCAACTGTAATCACCACTCACATTTTGCAAATTTCAGCCACGTGTGAAAGATGGATTTGCTTGCTATATAACCCCACAGTAAGGTCCCCTGCTTCATTTTTCTGACATAAATTTCTGTGTATGTCAGTTTGCATTAATATCATCATATTAGCTATCTTTCTCCAATATTTCTGCAAACAGACTACCAAAATACACTCATGAGCCCAGTGGAAGGGTTACTTAGAACCACGTAAATAATAACGGAGCATAACAAACTATTTTCCGGATTATATATGTGCAGGAGTGAAAGTTTGGAACAACTCATTAGTCCTCACATGCAGTTATTTTAGTTTAAAAAGAATTAAATTATTTTCTGAAGAGGAAGAAAGTTGTTCTGCTGTAATAGGTAGTAACGAGTAGCGGCTTTTTTACTGCTGCTGCTGCTGCTGCTACTAGAAGAAATATAAAGGCATTTTGAAAAAAAAAAGTAAGGTCTGTCTTTCAGTGGCAGAAAGCAAACAAGCAAATAAGTCTGTAAGCAATATCTTCTCAGTGCTTCTCTTGTATATTTTAACACTTTTTGTTCCATAAGTGACTTTGAGCAAGTGAAACTAATTTTCTTGTTAATACGTTGCAAACTTCATTTTACTGGTGGCCAGAAGACAAAACTTCACATCATCTTACATTGAAAGTGTGTAAACTTACCATGGAGACAGTTGCATCATAAGCGCCTGCTATCTCGTAACAGAGAAGTAAGACAAACACTACATTAAAAAAATCATAATGGGTCAGATATTACTGAAATAAAACTTACTTCAGTACACTTTACATTTCTAGCTATAGAAATAGCTACATGACAGGTAAAGAAGGCCAGGAACACCTTTGTGGAGCAAAAAAGATTAAATGCTTGAGATGTACAAGTAATTTGATTATACTCTTCTCCAACGGTCTCCCTACCCAATTTTTGGAAGCTAGAACTCTTTATATATTTGTATATCACATATTTCATTGCTGAAATAGAACTAACAGATAGAGCAGCAAATAAGGTTACCTGCCTCACTTCAGTGTTGTAGCATAAACATACCAGATTGTCAGCTGGAAGTAGAAGTTATTACAAAGGTCTCTACGGATCCATACCCACAGAGACTAGCAGGATAGCACCAACTACGTCAAGAAGAAAAGACAAGCAATTTGAATGCTGTAGAGCCTCCTCAATGGCTTTGGCTTACAGTACACTTTTAAGTCTAAGGAGTTCTGCTTAATATCATATCAGAAACATCCATTACTGACACTTCTTCTTTAAGATGTTTCATGGTCGATTTTCAGCCTGGTGCTCAGTGGCATCAGGTGACAACCTCTATATTAACAACAAAATGGAACTATACATCTGCTCTATTCCCTGCCGCAAGTCAGGGCATCTCAGATGTAGAATTAAAGGCTAGCACAGCTTTCATGTCTTTGAAGAAATGGCAAATCCTTACGTGAATGAGTTCCAAATACTTGAATAGAAATCTTTTTTCTTACCTCCCCACCCTTTTTTCCTAAGGAGCTGAAAGGACCATGAAAGGTGCAGAGTTGCCAGACATTGGCGAATATTGTATTCATGATGCAAATTTTAAAAGCCTGAGTAAATTTAATGCTCTAACTCTTTTGTATTCATTTCTAAGCAAGCTGATGTCTGGGAATCTTTGCAGAAGGAAGTTTTCAGTCTCAATCTGCACCTCAGCTCTTTTTTCATGACCAGAAAGCTGTAACTCAACCCACCCTGAAGTGCAATTGCAGCAAGACCATGTCATTGGTAGAAAGGGTTATCGATGGCATCCTCTGTATTATGGCTGCTTGATCCAGTCTAATGATGAAGATCTGGAAAGCATTACCAATATCCAACAAAGCACTATACAGTGTGCGTTTCATAAATCTCCCTTCTTTCATGCGTATAAATCCTATTGACTGCGGAAGTAAGAACAGACTGATTATGTTACAAGGTATTTTTAATATTGGAGAGCATGAATGATTTTCCCTTCTGAGACATTCTGAAATATAGCAGAGCTCCACCATTGAGGTGAGTGGGGAGCATAAGGTTTTCCCCTAAACGGCAAGTCCTACAATGTGCTAAGTAATAAATGCTGTCCCCAACTACCGGAGAGTTTGGTAGTTCTGAATGCCTCCACTGGCCCTCTGCAACTCCTCTGAGGCACACAGCTCAGGAGCCCTACAAGCACCATGACTGTACCTAGGTCGCATTGCTCCAAAGGCTCTATGAACTCATCTTTCCCCTGACACCATTGCCAACATAGTTCATAATTTCTACCAACCTCCTCACTTCTTGGACTGTGAGGCTTCAGCAGCCCATTAGGACATGGGAACTGCCACTTTCAGTCAGGCTCCATCTACTCTAACAGTGTTCAGAGAGCAGCCACAGACATGTCAGCACCGGGTTTAAGGACACTGCAAAAGCCTGACAAGGGACTCCTGGGCCCCCACGGATGACTCGACTCAGCCGTACCTCCAACAACTGCAGAATGGCTCATACCAGCCGAACAAGCAGAAGGAGCCCCGCTCTGAAGCCTCAACACAGCACATATAGCAGACTCTACCACAGACTGGCCTTGCCTCCTACTTTTTCCTAAGCTATGGAAATTTTGTATAGAAGGTCTCTGTCTCCCAGAAAAAGAATTATTCCCATTGGGGCATACATATATAACCCAAGAGAGTTTATGAAATCAGAAGACAACTTTTACCCACCTTTCCCAGCTGTTTTCATTACTCCCAAAGCTTTTTATCCCAAAACACTTCCTTCTTAGTGGTTTCTGCCAGCCTGGTGCACCCTACATGTCTGTGAGGCTCAGAGGGAGCAAGGAGGACCCCTTCTCAACAGAACAAACTACACCAGCCTCCAGCTTCTACATGTCTCTCTGAAGAGGCGATCTCGTTCAGCTCGACGCAAACAAGGTCTGACATCAGGCTGCTGTCTCTTCCAGCCAAACAAGGTAACATTCAGTCCAAACCATGTAACAAGCTGGGTCAAATTTCCCTTCATTTGCTACATCATCAGTGCCTTGTTATTTATATAGATATTCAATTTCAGATTTTGATAGATATTGATTTGACAGTGTTCAGTTTCACTGAATGTTCCCTTCTGCCCGTCTTGTAAAACAAGGAACGGGGATGCTTCATTTTGGATTACATTTCACAGCATAAATCTTTGTCTAAATCTTTTTCTGCCCTACAGAACTGAGATGTAATCTCATTTTCTACAATACTGAGCAAAGAAAACTAGAAACTCACTCTGCCATGCAGGCTATTCAAAGTGCACACTTCTGGACTGCAGGGTAGCACTGATATTTGATCAACACAGGTGGGTGGTTTGGTTTTTATTTGCTTTTAACAGATTTTGTTAGAATGTGAAATCCAAACATCAAAGGGTAGCTTTAGAGATAAGGGCACAGACCTTTTGAAAAAGTAACCATTTAAAAAGGTGCTCAAGTGTCTATGTTTGGAAATTGCTTGACCAGTCAGTTACCTTCAGCTCCCACAGACACTCCCAATGCAATACAAAAAGGAAGTATTTTCCACATGCCAACTATAAACACAAATGAATATAAAGTTTAAACTTTCTTGGGAAAATTTTGTTAGCAAATTATACCAAATAATTTGCTAAATGCAAGGAGAGGGGGAAAAAAAGGTGCTATTTGCTGTAAGTTCATTGCTACAAAGAACAATTAATTGACTACTTGCCAACCAGTCTCTCACTGTTTAGCTATCATTGTTTAATGAGCATGTGGGATCATGGTCTTGGTGGGGAAAATGGAGATGAACCACACACTCAGAACCAAGTTTCCAGTGTGACACATACAGTATAAGGAAGGCAGCACATAATATACTAAATTCTGAAGAAAATCTGGCCCATAAAAGTTAGAACTGGCCCTTCTGTTCCTTCATAAACTTCAATGAGACCCCAGAGACAATTAGGTTGAATAATTCTACTTACTTCACATTTTCTGTTCTTCTGATATAAGACTGTTCAACTTCTTCAGTTCTTTTCAAAGGCAGCTAGCTACACTCCGAGGACAGCCTGAAGGGGAGTAACAACAATCTATTCCTGGGGGAAGGGACACAAGGAAATACTGTATTAGGGTAAATTTGCAGGGATCTCTACTTTAGAAATAGATTTAATAGCTTTCTCTGAACTTTGCATCAAATTGCCCTCAATCTTCTGAAATAGCTGCACATCTCCCAGCTAAACCAGATTTCCACACTAAACATGAGGGTAAAATTAGGGCTCCGTATTGAAGACCCGGCCATTACCATAACTTCTGAGATTAATATCTGTACCCAACACTGAAAACTACTATTTCCTTGTTCTCACCCCCCCTTGCCAGAGGGTAGACAGGAGGTGCATTGATAGGGGACCAATTAAACGAAATGAAGCCAAAAGCAGATAAAAGCCACACTGAAATGCAGTGAGCCAAGACATTCCTGACACCGTAAATACTTAAAAGTGACACAAAAGGTCAGAGGAGAAATAAATTAATAGCTCAAGAAAAGATCATTTGTACCTATGCTGTTTCATTCCAAAATGAATGGCATTTGTGGGAAATATGGCACAGGTGAAAAAGGATTTAAGAAAGACTGGGTAATTACAGCAGTTGTTTAACATTTCTAAGCAGGTCTTTGGATGATCATTTAGGAGAATGAAGAGAGAAAGCGTAAAGGCACAGGACTGCTGGTGGTTTGCAGTCTCTGTGAGCCTGAATATATTGAGTGTCTGCAGAAGCTTAACTGCGGAGTTACAATGCAGACCTGTGCACAGCTGCCCCTCTTCGCTTCACATGGGGCGGCTGCCTTCAAGGTCACTGGGACACTGGAACAGCATGGATGGACTGGAAGACAACAAAAGAGGTGGAAGGAGGAGAAAGAGAGAAAACAGAATCAGTTGGGAAAGAAAACAAACTGTTTCTGAACAGGAGGGACACAAAGAAATACTACATTAGGATTCAAACAGTCCAAGAAGGGAAAATGTTGCATTCCATCAAGATTTTTTTTTTAGTAGTAATTAATAATCAAATTGTGACGAAGCAGAGGACCAGTGTCAGAGCAAAACCTTGACAAGAAAGCCAACAGTCCAACGACACTCAGCTTCTGAAATGTTGCCCTGAGTACCCCATCAAATCACTCACACCCTGCAGGGACAAGATGGGCACAGTACTGATCCTCCAGAGACACTCTCTCTTCTTAAAAAGCAGCCAGAAAACAGGCGTTGACTTCACTCTTGCTCATTTGGTTCTTAAGCAGGAGCCCTTGGGGCAAGCTTTTGGTAGGGGG
Organism: Pygoscelis adeliae; assembly: GCF_000699105.1. Lineage (NCBI taxonomy): Eukaryota > Metazoa > Chordata > Aves > Sphenisciformes > Spheniscidae > Pygoscelis > Pygoscelis adeliae. Next base: position 324,680 of record NW_008824338.1, read on the forward strand.
AGGGATGGTGGCAAGGTTTTCTGGGGTTTGAAACGTGACCCGGAGCCCTAAACGTGAGCTGGTACAGAGGAGAGGTGAGCCCTGGGAGTGAAAGGAGTCTGTGGTTCAAAACCTGCACTGGCGCTTCCAATACAGCCTGTAAGGACAGAAAAACCTCCACCTCCAGCGGCACTGTAACTGTTTGTGGGGATAGGCAGCTCGAGGACCACGACCGAGCCTTGAGCCCTTGAGGCATGAGGAGGCACGTGGCCAGAGGACAAAGGAAGAAGCAATGAGCTGCTGAGGAGGAGTAAGCAGGAGGGAGGCCGGGAAGGCATGTCGCGTGACAGAAGAACCGGCCAATCCGCTAGAGCATAGACGCGGGTGAACACAAGGCTGTAACCTATCAGTGAGCTGCTGATAGCGCGTGAAACACTTGAGTTTTGGACAAAAGGAGGAGTTACACCACAATGAAGGGTCTTTGGTTGCGTGCCTGCCTGCCAGGGTCCCTGCCCTCAATCCCCGCAACTGTTTGCACAATTAGGGGGAGGGAAAGAAAAGAAAGAAAGAAAGAAAGAAAAGAAAGAAAGAAAGAAAGAAAGAAAGAAAGAAAGAAAGAAAGAAAGAAAGAAAGAAAGAAAGAAAGAAAGAAAGGAAGGAAGGAAAAGCACTTTGCTACCCAGTGAGCACAGGAATTATAAAACGCTATCTAGAGAGCACAGTTCCTCCTGTCTTGGTTTACCAAAGCACACCTTGACATAAACTGTCGCGTTGCTACGGTGTCAGAGCACCAGTCACTTTTTCTTTACCTGAATTCCATAAGAGAACTGATGTGCTTTTGTGAAGGGGGACCTACTCCAGCCAGGAGTCCAACAGAGACTGGCTGCAAAGCTTAAAAGAAAAATATTTAAAAGGCAAAGAAAAGCGGAGCTGCCCACAGGTGGCAATCATATCCTTTGGGTAGCGCAGTACAGGGAAGGTGTTAGAGAACAGAAAGGTCTTAGACCTGCACTGACATGGCTGAAGCAAAATTTACATATATATATATTTTTTATTAGTAGTAGAGCATTCAAAGGCAAACTCCACAGGGATTTGGACACTCTTTAACTCCCTTCACTGTGTCACGTCCCACCTAGGAGAAGGGGAGAGTGACTTGAGGTTCGCAAATCCCCTCGGTGTGGATTAAGGTGAAATAACACTCAAGGTCCAAAAACAAACTCCAACTTTAATGGCATGAACACTTCTATAAGCATCAACCCTCTACGTCTTAATACATAATACAAGCTAAGCGGCTTTGTGAGGAGTTGAGGTAGGACTTGTATTACTTAGCAACATCAAAAGCAGAGAGTGAGAAGGAGGAGAGAGAAAGAGAAAGAGAGAGCTGGGAAGCAGGAGAGAGGGAGAGAGAGAGAAAGAAATCACCAATCCCGGATCCAGCGTTGGACGTGCCAACGGGGGGTGTCGGTGTGGAGAGTGCCCCAAGGAGGCTCACGTGCGCCCCTATTTATTGGCTGCAGCCCAAGGTTTCGAGAGTCTTCTCTTACCCCAGCTCCAGGAGTGGCTGAGACATTAGTCAGTCAAGGAGAGTGACACCGGGCCCCTGCCCGTGGCTGGCTTCTGGAGCTTTCCCTGGGGCATTGTCTGTGCTTACAGCAGAGCCGTGCGGGCCTCGTCCCTTACACACTGCGTGCTACATACTGTAACAGGGCAAAGGAACAGGCCAGCACTGCTGACCCTACAAACAATATCCAAAATGCTAACCATGGCAGAAGCCTCAAAACACGTACCCTGTACACCGCAGAAGGGAGAAGAGAAGCAGTCGAGGCACAGCTCGGAGGCGAGAAATAACAGGGATTCCTCAAGGGCCCCAGGACTTTGCCGGGGCTGGGCTAGACACGAAGCTTGGCTCCAGCGCAACCCGACAGTGTCAGCACAGCAACTTCCCTGGCTCAACTTGTCCGAGACCAAAAACGTCAGATAAGCAGCAGCTTGTGTGCCACAACAGTTCTATACCTATCCAGGTGCTAGAAACCAAGAGTCCACCTGAGCTGCTCAGAGACTGTTCTTCAGCTGAACGATGACAACAATACATGAAGTCGCCACTACTGCAGCCCCTCCGATCACGAATAAGCCACAGACAGAGCATGGCGGAGGAAAGGAAGAAACTGAATAGATCTGCTGGTATAGATCAGCTGGACATAACATAAAACAAAATGCTGATGGAAGTCGATCCAGAGGTAAAAGGTTTCCCAGACATCTGCATGACTGTCACACATATGATTGTCTGCCCTGTGGCCAAGTGACATGTGCACACAAACAAAAAACCCCGTCTCTTTGACCAAGATGAGAGGAACTTGGGGATAGAGAGATGCACCGATGACACTGTTAATGACCCTTGTGCTTTCCTTCCTCCATGCTGGAGCTGATGCAGCAAGAAGTCTCATGGTGGGAGATCACAAAGTTAGTGAAAACAAAAGTGATTCCCTAAATGAGGTCAGGACAGTGATCCTAGCTGTTAGGAGAGGGGCAGGCCATAGTGTGAACTATCAGTGACACCTCTCGTAGCTGTGATGTTAGGGATCCCTGGGTACCAACTGGCCTAAAGGGTTAAAAATAGGTGACCTCATAAGCGGTGAAGAAAGATACGAGGGGAGCGGATCTCTTTTTATAGTCTACCTACACAAGCAAGTAGATGACTAGGTAGGAAGTTAAAGGCCACATCAGCAGTGGTGTTCTCTGAAATGCTCCTACCGTTGCAGTGGTACAGAAGTGATGCAGCAGGCGTGGATCAAATGGCATCTGAGGAAACTTCTGGAACAGAGAGAAGAGAGGAAATTTGTACAAGAAAGATATTCTTCACCTAAGCCAATACAGAACCATGTTGCTACCACTTTTAAAGTTATAGGAGAATTTTAAATCAAAGGCAGATGCAGAAGAGCACACTGTTCAGAAATACAGTCACCTACAGAAAGGCTCCATAATTCCAAACAAAGGCAAGTGAAAGAGTGAAGCAGAAGAGTGCCATTTAACAGGAGAGGGAAAAAAAATTAAAAATAAAGACAACTAGAAGTCTTAACATATATATATACACATACGCACACACGAAAGGATTTGATTGAGAATATTACTATGATGGGTGTATCAAACGCCTGGGGGTAGGGACTGATAGGCTGCAGAACACTAATAGATACAAATTCCATACACAAGGGAGTGAGACACGCATGCGCAGAGAAATAACAGATTCCCTACGAGAAACACAGATTCCCAATGGACTCAAGTTCTAGGCAGAGAGGGGAAGAATGTGGTACTAGGGACCAACCATGAGCACAACAGCCAGGGTCATATACTGCACGAGGCTCGGAGGTCGGAGAGGCTGCAAACTGAACAATGAAAGATGCCAACTATTCCTACACGCATATGCTCTATAAGATATGAAGCTACACATTTAAACACATAAATAATTGCCTCACAGAGCAATTATTCAGGAAATGCACAAGAGGCAAAGCAATTCCCGACTTGGTTCTGAGGAATGTGCAGGATCTGGTTCCAAATGCTGCAGATTCATTCTGCCACGCTCCAGATATACTAAACTGCAGGAGCAGCAACAGTACCTTCCCGCATCTCATACAACTGCATTGTCTTTAAGGGAGACTAAATGTAAAAAAAAAAAAAGAAAAGAAGCTGTTTAAAAAAAAAAATCCCCAAAGATGTAAGCCAACAGTTAAAGTGTTTGCAAGTGGCAAAAACACTATAGTAGAGGCTCACTGAATTCATATTTAACCTTTTTGTTATTTAATCATTCCACCAAAAGAATTAATTCTTTAACAATTTAAAGGAATTTTTCCATGTAGGAAAAAAATTTTAAAAAACAAACCAAACACACACACACTGCCATATTTTATGTATGATTATAGAGAGCAGGCCAAAAAGAGGTTTTGAGGAACAACTTGTTAAAAGGGCATAAACCCAGCTATTCTTTTCTCAGGAGTAGGAAGTCTGCCAGAAATTTATAGGACCAATAATTAATGTGTAAATGGAGTGACCAAAGAAGAGACCACAACAGAAAAAACAAATTAATTTTCTGCATCTATATTATCGCTTTAGGATTTACAGGAGTGACTCTGGAGGGACGGTCTCAAATGGAATTTCAGTAAAATGTTGTAACACAAATTGAGAAAATTACCACTGGCTAGTTACCAGCACCAGATGGTCTTCATCCACAAATTAAACAGAACTCAAGTATGACACAGCTGAATTGTTAACTGTAGAAACTCATTACTGAAGATAACACTGTTCTTTTATAAAGTCGTGACTCATGAACCTATTGGAGTTTTGAGGTTGTTCATGAGCATGCAGATAAGGAAGACCCAAAAGATAAAAACAGACATCAGAAGTCTTAATTAAGAAATTAAATTGCCATGGGGAAAAAGAAAAAAAAGAAAAGGTGCTCGCATGGATAAACAAGTTTAAAAGATGAGAAAGAGAAGGTAGGAATGCACAGTCTCATTGCAGGCAGGTCACCAGTGTAGCGCTTGGGCTCACGCTGTTCAACATACACCTGATGTCAAGGTGGGGTGAATAAATGGTGTGATAAGGTTGGTTGCTGATACCAAATTTTTGAAGAAACAAACTGCAGAGAGCTCCAGACGGACCTCAGGATACTGGTGACCTCATGACTGACTGGTGAAAAAATGGCAGACAAAAATGGCAGGGTAGACCTTTTTGTCTCTGCCTTACTAACTGCTCAAATATTGCTAAAGGGCTTTTTAAAAGAGTAGGAGGGCTAAAATTTCCTCAGAGTAAAGGTAGAGACAAATGAAGAATAGCCACTCAAATCAGTATTGCCCACACTCAGCATTTCTTAATGGAATCTTTAGGAAATTACTTTGTAACCTTCAGGACATCTCACCAGTACACAGACTTGTGAGACAGCACCTAATAGACGGGCCTGGGATACCAGTCCTGTCACCATCAGCATATCTAATTGTGCAGTTTAGTTGTACTGTTTATGCGCTAATTATTTTTTCCTAGAACCAAATAAGTGTTTTGAGAATTTCCTGCGCCACAGCCACAGGGGTCTTGGCAGAAAAAATAAATAGTTCTTTCCTAGCTTTACCAACGGTGTATCACTGGCTTAGCAAGTACTTCTGTACTAGCTCAATTCCTCTTACAATGATCCAAGCAGATTTGGGATAAGCAATGTAGAAATTCTTTGGAAAAAACAAAGAGCAGAGCATTGCAATCCTGCGTATTCTACATATACCCCCAAAAACACCCACGCTGTGGTTGTACAGAAAAAATCTTCTAATTATGCTGAGATTTCACAATAATTTTCATTATTCCCAACAACAACAGCATTCAAAGAGAAAAATTAGCCAATTTAAAAAGAAAAAAAAAAAGAAAAAAAAACCCCAACAGACCCACACTATTCTAACGACTGCGTTTGAGTGCTGGCAACACCACCTGCAGGAGAACACCTCCTCATTCCAGAGTTGCTGGGGACATGGGTATTCTCTTCTTCTGACTCTTCCAAGAAGACCTCTGGTGAAGCAGCTCTGCATGGATGACAGAAACATTTGGTCTACAGACTTGGCTGTCCCGTTTTCTCAACTTGGAAAGAACTGGAACAAATAAGAATCTTCTTCTCCATTTCTTGTTCACACACTGACCCATCATTGTTATCTTAGCAATACTTTTAACAATAAGATTTTTTATTTAAAAAAAAAAAAAACAGAATAATTCCCTCACATCTCCCTCTACCATCTAGCCAAGGCAAAAATGTAACAAAACTCAGAATAACCTCCTGGCAGAGATCTAAAAAAAAAAAAAAAAAAAAAAGCACCATCTTGGTAGAAAAAGTTGAACAACTGAAAGGGTTTTCACATAGTATGTTCTCTGATCTACTTTTTGCAAAAACATATCTGAACTCCTAACTATGTCAGAATTGTTGGTTCTCTCATCGCTAAACCCAATGAGAAGAAAAATCTTTTTTGTTTTTTGGTTCACAATGGCACATTAAAAGCACCAGCAGATATTTTTGCCAGGACTCCAAGACCGCACAATAAGGTTTCACCCTTATCATACCCCACAAAATACTGCTTATTTCAAGATCAAGTGTCTTAAACAAAAACAGCATCTCGGAGGAATGTCACCTGGCTGCATCCCAAGATTTACAGTCACAGAAGCAAAACGCTGTACTGAATGGGACGGACGCACAGAAGAACGGGAGGCAGACTGGGATACCGAGATGGTCACCTCTCAGCTCCGTCTTTCAGAGCCCCACAATGAGATCCTCAACGCCATGTCACCTACGCAGGCTCTGGTTCCTGCTGGAAGAAACTCCCTTTGCGCAGGCTGACCGAGATTTATGAATAAAGACAGCTTCTGACAGACTATGGCAGAGGAGGAGAATCCAGGATAAGGGCTTGGGAGCTCATTTGCCTTCTAATTTACAGGGCACAATGTGGGAACATACTAGACTATAATCCAGACAACTAAATTAGGTTAGACACAGTCTAAGTTTCAGACTAATCCAAAATCAGAAGGCAAGATTTAAATCAAACAACTCTTCTCAGGTTAGGGGAAAAAGTGAAGGAGCAAGAAACCAGTTTCCAGTTGCTAATCCAACGCAGCCCAGGGTTTGGAACCTCAGACATTTCCAAGCAATTACGTGTTCCCTCGTTTATTCTGGGTCATTTGGAGCGAGCATACACCTGCGTGTTGATAACCCCGCACGGGACGCTCCGGTAACTCAGGCAAGCTTGCGATCTTCTGCTGCGCAAAGCTCTCTACCCTCGCAGTTTCACTGTGTCCGGACAACTGGACGCTGACGTCGTGCCTGCCCGACGCGCCATCTCGGATAAACGAGTTACGTACTGCCTGACCAGCCGCGGGTGCGAGAAAAACACATGAAGTACATGACTTCAGGAAGCCGGAGGGCTCTCAGCGCAGCTGACAGGATGGATGGCGTGAAAGCAGGCAGGAACACGCAAGCGACCGCTAGTACCGATTGGATATGTGTCGTTAGAGCACTGTATGATATTTTAAATTCCCACTTTCTCCAAAAGGTACTGATTTACCATTCTTTATATTGAAAAAAAAAAAAAATGCCAGGAGACTACCAGGCGCGTATGCTCCGTGTCGCGGCCCCCACGGTCAGCAATCCCGCCTTTCGCGGG
>NW_008824338.1:332066-334539 GCF_000699105.1 Pygoscelis adeliae
GTCGGGGTCGAGTCGGGACCCCGAGGTCTGGCCGCCCCCGGCAGCTTGCCGGGGTTTCACACGCAGAGGGCGGCTTTCAGAGAAGGGAATGCAGACGTGCGTGCCGCAGGACTGAGCCTCCGCTGCTCCCCGGCGGGGGATGAGTTACGCCGGACAGCCAGCACGCATTCGTGCGGTAACCAGGTGGCAGTTTCACTGCTCTGAAGGCACAAGAAATCCCATGGGAAAGCAGCGCAGAACTGGCTGACCTGCAGGACCTGATCTAGTGCTACGTAGCAGGTGATCAGACTGTTCACGGGAACCGAGCCAATTAAACCAAAACCCGGGCATTTTCAAGAGTAATGCATTACGGAGGCGTCATGGTAGCACAGAGGGCAAAGCTCATTTGGCAGGTAAAAGACGGAGACTTCGGCTCTCGGTGTGAATGAGCGTTACTTACTGGTTTAACAGTGCCACAGGAGGAATGAAGGATCCTTTCAATTATCCCAAAAGGGACTAATCAAGGAGTGGTAACATCTGCGGGGATTTTGAACCACCACCACCACCACCTCCATATGATTCCGAAGAGAGGATCTGAATGGCAAGTTATACTCCCGCTACAGTTTAAAACCGGTGTGTGAAGGCTGTCCTTTGACAGCGACCAATTTTAGATCTGATCTTTGTTCCCAACAGCCCTGCAAGCGGAGAGGGGAAATGTACCGCTACCCACCTCGCCTGTGTGAACGCCATTAACCGCAGGCACGGCTCAGGCCGGGAAGGTGCTCAGTTAGTTGCTCAGTCCGTAGGGAGGGGATGGGGATGAGCTGTACTAACCAGAAGCTGCGGAAAAGCTGCACCACAAAAGCCAGCCCAGGAGAAAACCTGCAGCTTCAGCAACAATCACCCGGATCACATCAGCAAAGGAGATTCAGGACTCAGAAGGCAACACACGCAAGTGCCTTCACAAGCATCCAAATGCCCGATGCCGATTCCCCGTGGCTGGCGTGAGCTCCAAGCACAGCCTCCCTCCACGGTCAGCATGTGTATGGTCTCTCTCCTGCATCTGTTCTGGTGCCTAAATAAAGGTTGAGCTTAACGCCGTCATCTCCCCTTTGAACAAAGGACTCGTACTGCCTCTGTCTCCCTTCCAGTTGCCTAGTTTTATGAAGCTCATAGAAACGTAATTATTTTTGAGATGCTCCCTCCCCCCACTCCGTTTGCCAAAAATGACTGAAGTCTGCCAACAGATTCAAAAGTAATTACGGGAAGATGCACAGAGGCAGCGAGATTACCCCAGACACCTTTCCTTTGGAAACCAGGCTAAAAAACACAGTATTGTACTTATTAAAACAGTCCCCCGAAGTCAGATTCGTGATTGCTGTACTTCTGTTTTTGGCAATACGGCAGATTTTTAAAACAATTTTTGGAGGATTATATTTGGTTTCTACACGTCAGATTGATTTCACCCCTTCTAGCCGCAGGCGAGCCATTTATGAACACTTTTCCCATCCGTTAAATGGGGATGACACGTACTTACCTGCCTCGGATGTGGTCTGTGTGCCAACACAGTAGTTTGAAGATCTTTAAAGCACTGCTCTACATAAAAAATAATCATTATAAATATCGCTGTAATATTAGCGCATACACATTTTATTCTTTTTGAATGGCTGCAACCTTTTAGAAGTAGAAGCACAATAGAGGTCTAATCCTCAGATATATTTCAGTGTGCTAGAGGAAATCATTCATTCAGCAAATCTTTCACCAAGTTAGTTTTCTGCTGCAATTTAACTCAATACTTAAAGAGCGTAGTTTATTGGACAGTTCCATTGCTTTTAAGAAGAATATCTGACAAAGAAGTAACGGGCTGGAAAAGGTTTCAAGCAGGCCTTCCTCAAACATTTCCTTCTCCGTCAGCGCTCACTGGATAAAAATGCACCTCCTCACCCCCTGAATTCATCTCAGACATGCCACCGCATACTGAAAGGCCTGACAGAAACTCAGCCAGTGCTTCCAACACATCCAGACCCATTCATCTTCCTGCTCCCTACAGCCTTCCCTGAAACCTCACCGGCACGCTCACACGCGCTGCTTGTTGACGCGAGAAGAACCTGCCATGCTGCCGCCTGCCTCACTGCTGCTCACGCAGGGGGCAGGTGGTTGGGATGACAGCTTTCTTCTTAGCACCCGTGGATATCCAGGGATGGCACGTGCGCTTCACGCAAGGTGGGGAAGTACAGGGGGCTATGGAAAACGAGCGCAAACTCTCTGGTCTTTGAAGAGGGCAGGCAGTGCGAGAAAGGTGTCAACGCCCCACGCAAGCATTGCGGACCCTCTCCCCCCCCCAAATATAATATGGAGGATGATTTTTGAGCACAAAGCTATCCTTACATGCTCTGCAACATCCAGGCAGCTGTACAAGGGGCTACTGCCTGCCTCCCCCCTCCTTCCTTCCCTGCCATCCCAGTCCTGCAGCGCGGGCAGAGCGGCGGGGATG
>NW_008824338.1:334562-405156 GCF_000699105.1 Pygoscelis adeliae
GCCGCTCTGCCCGCACGGGGTTGCAGCTAAGCGTTAAATCAATTAATCTGTCAGCTGGGTTTAAAAAAATACCCGCGGATGTGCTTCCCAAGTCGTCGGTCAATAATCGGCTGCCAAATTGCCCCGAATAAGCAACCCAAGCAGCGCTGTCTTCTTAATTATAAAAGAGTCTTATCAGCTTACCTGAATGCGTTTTGGACTTCCCCCTTGTGCCCTCATTTAGTTTTTTAATTATGAGGAATTAAGAGGCAGTATTTTCAATAAATGCTGGGAGGGTTGCTGTTCCCTCGCATATACCCAGTAAGTATTACATTACGGATTTAGCTCAGGTGCACTGTGATTGCGGCGAAGTTTTAAACTTCTAGCCAGTATTTCCTTTTCCAGCAGGCATTCATGCTGCAAGGCTCTTTCTAACTAACTTACCAGTGTCTCTTTCCATACACAAAACTACAAACTTCCTACAAAGATATAAATGTGAAATTAAAAAGTAATCACCACTTAGTGTCAATCGTGTATGTTTTACACACAAATGTAAGAATTCAAATGAGAAAAGAAGTCAGAAAAAACAACATTTAATTATAAAAGAGCTTTTTAAATTAAAAAAGATAATGGCACTAAACCAGAAACAAAGTTATTTAAGAGATCATAGCCACAGGGCGGTTGTAATTTTATACTGAGACTGTACAGCTGTTCCTATCATCTGCACTTTGCTCCTGATTAAAATAACATCTAGAGTTCCAGTAACAAGTAATCTTTTACAGAACTATAATGTATTATGAAAACACACATCATTTTTGTATTACATGACAAAAACCCCTTATATTTATTACATCAGATTCATAAATATTTACCTAAGCATTGTACTGGTTTTCTACGCTACTCCTTACATTTAAAGAACAGGGAGTGTGGTTTGTTCTGTTGACAAAAGCGATTTGTCTTACAGGGTTCGCCCACAGTGGCACAGCGCTGTACCACGTAGGGGTACCCAACCAGATGGAGCATCGACGGCAGTACCGTCACATTAGAACAACCTCCTATTTTATTCATCCTGCTTTTGAGAATCCTTCAGTGCTTCCTTTCCATATGAAGACAGCCTTTGACTTTAAAAAACAATAAATACTTACACCCCCAAAATTGTTCGTATGCTGTGGATAACTAATCAGTAGATGTCTAATTTTTCTATGACCTTTCAGAGTTCTGTTTCACTGCTTATATATAAAAGGGAGAGTTCCAGTGGTTACTTTGGGAACAACACAGTCAGGGCCTGGATCCAAAGCTCAGCAGAAAGGCCCCTTTATTCCTTTAATCAGCTTTGATCACGTAAAAAAATGGAATTCAGTCCTTGATTGTATGTAGAATATTCCCTATGAGGTCAATATAGTTCTGCGTGTGCACTGAAAGAAGGGATTTCATTCCAAGGATATAATTTCACAGTAGTTATTTCAGGCAGTCAGCACGCAGGTGTGAGCACTTAAGCACGGCTGAGCTAGTTTACAAATAAATTGTGAAGCGGTACACAAGTTAGTGAGCCCAAAGTGTTGCTGTGGGACCGGGGCTCTGGAGCAACAGTCCACAGCTCTTTGAGCTGCAACAAGCCACGTCAGTCTATCATTCATTATCAGTGAACTCCACAGGGAGCTTTCAGTCCTTCCCTGCAAAGAGAAGGATTTGCAACAGTTCACCGTTGGACTATTAATTTTTGAAGTGGTTTAGACAGCATCTATCAGCGTAAGGGAAATCAGAACTTGATTTCTAGCCTCGTCCAGGATAGACCACACATAAAGCTGACGGTAGATAATGTCCGGAAAGCCTATGTGAACTCCACAGTAGACCTTTACACTGATTTTGCATGAAAGGTTTGGTGGTTTGCTACCCATGAAATTTAGATTACAGTTTCCCTCCACAGTTATTTTATTCTTCCTGAAAGTTTTTATTGTGCTAATAATTGGCAGGTTTTGGCAGTCACAAAATGCAATCTATCAGGTGTCCAAAAAACCTGAAACCGGTGTATGTAACATGGCTGCATATCATTGCTGAAAAACCTAAAGGTCTTTCTAGCGCACAACAATATTCCATAAAGGACACTGCCAAGAGCGGTGAGCTTTAAGAATGACTCACCTTGTCACATGGCCCTTTCTTTTTTCTTTTTTTTTATTTTTTTAAATAATCTCAAGAATACAATCAACTGGAGTAAGAATAAAAAATATTTAAAAGATCTAGCAAAAAAGCTGCATAGAAAGCATTTTCACAGTTGTTTTTAAATAGTTTTCATCAAAGTTTACCTAGAAAGTGAACAAAATTAGGACTTCCAAAGACAAAATATGTTGCATTGTAGTTTTTTCCTGTGAATTTCACACTTACTTGGGAAATTCGTATGACTGGTTTTAGGTATTTTTAATACTGTACCATTCAGAAGTGCTCATCAGGATTTGGTTCTCCAGTGTACTAGCACTGCAAAGACCTATATGAACACACAATTCTACCCAAACAGATTGTAGATCTCTAATATCGAGAGGTTAAACATCTGTTTGAAAAATAAATTCTTCTGAAACAAGACCTACCAGATGGGAGGTAGATTAGCGCCATTAAAATATTTAAGGTACTTATTCTCATTTCAAATATGAGTGGGAAACTGCTCTCTCCAAAATTTTGCTGTGAGTAAAACTGAAAATTTACTGGTAATCACTGTTGGGTTTCCATCACTTTTTTTTTTTTTTTTAACTGGATAAGGTTGTATTAATATATATAACACAGTTGAATGTTGAAAGGACACACTATCCCTTTGAAACATTCAGCCTTACAAAGTAAGTCCACAGGTTGTTCTTTTGCCATTAGTTGTGAGCTTAGCTCTGCTTAGATTTAATAACCCACTCAGCATTCGGGTTGAGCTGGTATAGGTCCTTCATGTAGGTATCACCATCAAGGCAGCGTTCTCCTAGAAGCAGAAGAGAGACGCGGTTACATCAGTACCAAAAAAGAAAGGAAACAACTTTCAAAGTTCCTGACACTGTTTTATTCCATTTAGGTTTTCAAGCCCTCTCTGTGGTATTAAACAAAGGACAACGCAGCTAAAGTCTAGAAGTGCTCTTACCCTTCCCACCTGTCTTGGGGAGGAAGGGGGACAGAGGAAGAAGGAAGGAGCGTAGGGGTTGTGCCACCTCTGTGGCACATTCTAGGTCAGATTCTTCACATAGACCGTGCACATGGGAGCTCCCCTCTGCAAAGGTTTAGGAAGAAAGGAACAATGCCCTGGTCTTCTTGTGGTTGAATCCAAACATTAGGTTCACATTTGCACAGAAACCCATTCAAATTTCAGGTTATTTTCCCCTTCTTAAATGGAAAGTTTGAGCAAGGTTTGCCCTTGCTAAGAAGCCATTACTCCCTATCCTGCTTCTCTTGGTCAGCAGTTCTGCATAGCACTTGTAATGGTTACTGTCCTAGGAGGGAAAAGCAGTACAGTGTTCTTGGTGCATTACAAGCAATTAATTTATGTCTAGTAGCTATGATGAAAATAGCATATGCTGATCCATCAAGATCTGCGTACTCTTCCCATTCCCTCACAGGCAAAGCATTATCTCATGCATTTGCAGCTCTACATCACAGCCCCTCTCCTACTCCACTGTCCCAAGTGGTTGGGGCAGATGGCTCGTGTGCCAGCCAGACGTTTCCAGCACATGTGCTCCTGAAGCAGGAGGCAAGCAGAGGTGTGACGCTGCAGCTGGGTTTGTCTGCCAGCTCTCTGGACTCCCTGCGCTGAGCAGGCAAGAAGGCAAGACTCCCTGCTCCACCAGGCTTGGTCTCCAGCTGCTCCCTCTCCATCCGCTCTCCTTGCCAGGTGGCAGCCTGTCTTCCCTCTAGGATTTTTACCCCAACCTACATGACCTGTACCGCCCATGCTGCTGAACTAGGCCCTCTCCCCAAAACAGTGCAGCATGCTCAGGAAGTGACAGTACAGGGACAGTGGTTTGCCATGTCCCTATCCAGTCCCGGTCACGAAGCAATGGCAGAAGTCCCGTTCAGTGCCCTGAAGCCCTATAGCGTACTGAGTACTCAAAAAATGTCTGGAGACTTTAGCAGCTCCATCTGCTCGGGAACAGGATTGCAGCATTGCGCATGTTACAATTATGAGCATAAGTGTAAGCATATGAGTGTATCACGAGCCTGTGGAGTCTTCTCGCTTTTGGGATCCCTCTACATGAGTCAGTCACATCAGGCAGAGAGACAGAAGTGGCAAAGATCAGGACAGCTGGTTTACTTAAACCTGTACAGCAGGTTAAAGTCAGGGAGTTTCTCTTATCTCAACCGAGAGTATTAATAAGGACTAGTATTTGTAACGGCTGATTAAAGTTGAAATTGTCTGGAAGTAAACCATTCAGACAGAGGAAACATCTAAGCTTTCTATCCTATTTCATAACAAAACAAAACAACACAAATGGAATGGATTGAGAGCAGCCCGGAGGAGAACGACTTGGGAGTGTTGGTTATGAGAAGCTCACCATGACCCGGCAATGTGCGCTTGCAGCCCAGAAAGCCTACCGTACCCTGGGCTGCATCAAAAGAAGCGTGACCAGCAGGTCGAGGGAGGTGATTCTGCCCCTCTACTCCACTCTCGTGAGACCCCACCTGCAGTACTGCGTCCAGCTCTGGGGCCCACAACATAAGAAGGACATGGACCTGTTAGAGCAAGTCCAGAGGAGGGCCATGAAGATGATCAGAGGGCTGGAGTACCTCTTCTATGAAGAAAGGCTGAGAGATGGGGTTGTTCAGCCTGGAGAAGAGAAGGCTCCGGGGAGACCTTATAGAAGCCTTCCAGTACCTGAAGGGGGCCTACAAGAAAGCTGGAGAGGGACTTTTTACAAGGGCATGTAGTGATAGGACAAGGGGTAATGGCTTTAAACTGAAAGAGGGTAGATTTAGATTAGATATAAGGAAGAAATTCTTCACTATGGGGGCGGTGAGGCACTGGAATGGGTTGCCCAGAGAAGCTGTGGATACCCCATCCCTGGAAGTGTTCAAGGCCAGGCTGGATGGGGCTTTGAGCAACCTGGTCTAGAGGAAGGTGTCCCTGCCCATGGCAGGGGGGTTGGAACTAGATGATCTTTTAAGGTCCCTTCCAACCCAAACCCTTCTGCGATTCTATGATTCTAAATCTGCAACTAGCCATGTATTTTCTCTAACGGACATACCATTTCTGTCACATGTTTGAAGTGATAGGAGGTTGTTCCAGTTTCACTGGAATTCTGTTACAAAACCTTTTTTCTACAATGATTACACCTCTGTACAATAAACAAGACACTCTACTCCTTTAAAAAAGTCTTACATCTGGGATCACAACCTGCTTTAACAGGCATAGCAAATGTATGTACATACTGGATATGCAAGAGAACACATAATACATTAATGTGGCATCCAGCTATCTTAGTAACTTCTTTTTTGCTATCAGACTTGGTAAAACCACCAAAACATATCTGTTGTAGGGAACATAGGAAAGTGTTATTTTTAATTTACTTTAAGTCTTTTGGTTTACACACACACACAAAAAAATTGATTTAAAATAGTGATTAGGTAAGAAGGAGAAATGCTAGAAGTAGCAATTTACATACAGGATTTAAACTTGCAGAGTACGGAAGTACTGGGTATTCATGGAATTTTGTAACTCAAAATTTAACAGGTCACGGTTAATAAGAAAAAAGTAAATGTTAGTACAATCCAATACTGTTTTCTCTTTTTTTTTGCTGAGCATATGAAAAATACTGTGATTAGAAACTGATTCCAAATGCAAAAATACTTTTGCATTTGTCGAAGAAAATTTCAGAACTGTGTTCAAAATTATCCTTTGGCGTTAACCTTGCTGATCTGCTATTTGCTTTAATCAAGAGGGTCTGGAAGACACAGAGCAGGAAAAGACTAACTGTTGGAAAATTTTATCACTAGGTCATCTTTCTGGTTGAGCGTTTTTTTCCCCAAAGGAACCTGCAAGCAACGCTCAAATGCAGAGCATGAAGGACTGTAAGTTCTCTTATTATGCCTCAATACAAAGAGATGAATAAGATGAACTTCAAGCACCTTCCTATCCAACCTTTCTGTACGCTTCTTCACTGTACGTGCATACCAGGAACATCTGTTACAGCTGCTGTCTTCCTCTGGGAGAGATAATAAGATACTACTAATATGATGATCATACCAACACCTCTGCTTCCTTCTCCCCAAGGTTAACTGTCTGCCTTAGCGTCAGGGAGAACTAGGGACATGAATAAAAACGCAGCCGCAGTGAAACCCATGGACAATGTGCCAAGGAATCCTGTTCTAGCAAAAGAAGTTGTTCAGAAGCATTCTTACCAATATTTCCTCCTATTTCATAAAGACAGACCTCTTCTTTCTTGAGTGTTTGGACATTTCCGCTGTCAGGGACAAAACACAATGAATAACTATATTGTGAAAGAGCTTGTACATTGACCACTTATATATGTCTGGGAGCAGTTATGCTAATTAAGATCAGCAGTGTACCTGACACAAACCCTTCGTGTTTATACTCATTTACTGATACAGTAAGTGAACAAGAATACCCTTGCATGCTAGTGCAAATGCATAGTCCTGCAAGCGAGCAATACACTATAGAAAAGGTAAAACAGGATAGATGTGAAGAAACTGTGGGGTTTAGAAAAGAATTCCATTGTTATTGGCAAGCAGTCTGGTATTTACCCTCTGATTTTTCTTTCACTGCTGCTGCAAAAATAAGTATTCCCCTCAATTCTGAAAAAGCCTTATAGTTGGGTGGGAGAAATCACACTCTTGCTGTTTTTAATTTTGCTGCAACTAAAAGAAGTAAAAAACAGACAGTAGAAGAATAAAGTCCCCGTATTACAAAGGGATTCTATTATTCTCACTGCTTAATTGTAGTAATATATGCTAAGGCACAGCCAGAAAATAACTTTCTGTCAAAAGTGTAAACCTCTAAAAACAGCATTTAGGAAAAAGCAGCTTCTTAATCTCAACTAGTGTACCATATTATTGCTTTAGCATGAATACTTATGTATGATGCACACGTGTGTTAAATATTTTTTTTTGCTAAGTCTATTCTGATTTCTTACTTTGCTCATATATATAAAAAATAGATGTAAAAGCTTGATTAAAACTTCCCCTTTCTAAATGGATTTGGATGACTCCACTGTAGCTTTCCTTTTAAATCACTGTACATGCATGACATTTGCACATATTTATATCCCAATACTTATACTGTTGCTATATATAAGTGCATTTTTTAACAAAATATTTTCTTTCTAAAAAAATTTCCCTCATTCCTTTGTTTCCTAGACTTATTTTCTTGGGAGTTCCCTTCTGTCTTGTCCCCAGAAAGTTACAAAACTATTCCTGACGCATCAGATTAAATAGCAGTTAATTTTTTGCTAACGGCACTCATGTATTCCTGAAGGCTTCGTGAGCTTTAATGACATTAGGAGCATTAAGTTAATTCCTTAAGCATGTATTCTGATGGCTAAATTTGGACGAAAAGTTTATGAACTCACCTGGACTTAAAGTATTTTAAAACTTTTTTCTTGATATAATATATGAAAAGCCACTTCTCCCGCAATGATAACGAAACAAAAATGTGTTTGTACCTTTTCTGGCTGAGAAATCTGGCTACTATATCACCGGCTTTCAGTTCTTCTGTCAGCTGTATTGCCATGGAAACTTTCGAAAGATGAGGTGCTTGCACCCGTATCACTCCCTGAGGAACATCAGCCTGCAAAGCAGTAATGGTGTTGGAACAAAGCTGCTAGCAGCTGGCTTTGATGAGCTTCTCAAACTACAGTATGGAATAAGTAACTTAGTACAGTGCTCTGTACTTAACTCCTGTCTACCACACTTTGCTGCAGAAATATGATAACTACACAGTAATTCAGTAAATTACATCAGACCTTCAAATCTCTTTTTAACAGCAGGGAGAACTTTAGAACAAAAGAACAGTAGTGTTTAATTATTTTTCAAAGATGTTAAGAATAACAATAACAATTACTGCTATATTAAGAACACACTTCGATATGATAAGAAGCATATGAGATTGACAAAAGACTTGCTGCAGGCATGAAAGCCAGGCAACCCCCCTGCACCACCACTCCACTAAAACTTCCAGAAGAAACCTTTCCGGTTTCATTTAATCTGAATTTCAAGTCAAAAAAAGAAATCACAAAGTATTCACAGGTCAGTCTACTTTAAGTGATTCCTCTTTTCAAATATAATTTCCTTTTAAAACAGATATTCACTACTGCAGCTTTTTCTCCCTATTTTTTATTCTCCAGAATATATTCAGCTTGTCAACCCGCAGGTCTGACTACATAATGGATTTGTATTTTATTTCAACCCAAAAATCCTTGATGATAAGTATCAAGCATATTAGTTACAGAGGAGGGCTCCAAAAGACAGTTTTTCTGTTCCACTTGCAGTACATGACTTTTAAAGTTACAAAAGGCATAATTTATTTGTGAATAAGGTCCTAATTCCTGTTCCTGGAAATCTTGAGGCATTTTTTCTATTCATATTACATTACCATTTACCCAAATGTACTCATTTTGATAGGAAAAGAAATGTAAGAGTCCCAGTACTAAAGGTTGATTATGACGGTTCATTCTCTTCTTTCCCCCCACTATTTACTGCAGTTGTAAGGCTGAACATTTCTTCTTCCATAATCAATGACCAAATCTGGGCACCTGTGAGTCTAGAATAGCTTCTCTGAAACCATCAGAGTTAAACGAATATAGAACAAGTATAAATGTGAGCAGAATCAGAAGCACAGCTTCCTGAGAAAGCTAAAGGCTCATTACTACACAAGTGATTTTAACCAAACAATCCTTCTATATCCAGTCTCATTATTTATTGATTTAAAAATACTAGACAGAATAACTATGTATGTCTAAAGCATTAAGAATCACCAAATTGAGAATTTGCTTCGTAGTAATTGTGGAATCAGAGATTCGTACGATTGCAATGGATCGCAAAGAGCAACTCCCTACATTTATCCCTAAATTTGTCTAATCTGTTCTTTAAGGCCTCCACCTATGGAAACGGGCTGTAGCCATCTGCTAGGAAGTTAACTCCTGCTTAAAAATCTTTTGCCTCTTTCCAAACTGTTGGGATCCTGGCAAAAGGAAAGGAAACTTTTAAGGATCAAATGGTTATTTACAGATGTCCCTAAGTGGTCTTTCCTCAAATTCAGCACGGTAAATTTAAATTGGTTTTCATTTTTGTATACAATTCTGTATAATTTTGTCTCAGTTGATTTTAATGCAGTTTTTCCAACCTTCAGCTGGATAACAGTTGGGTGTTTTTTCTATACAGCACGCGTATGACAAATGATTTAAAAACATGCCTGCTTTGAGTATATGAGAGAAAGAACAAGAAATGTCCACAGAGCTGTAACATTATGGTCACAGATCAAACAATAATTACTTTGTTTATTCAAACAGAATCATTATTAGCTCAGCTAATGAATGCATTTTGCCACTTTCACCACCTGCATTTACAGAAGAACTCATGCTTAGCTGCACAATATGTTCACGGTGCCCAACTATAGAGAGAACAGATACTGAGCATCCCCTATCCTAGCCCATTCACTGTGCAAATTGGTGGGAAAGAAAACATGGCCATAAAACATCTAGGAGCAGAGTCACAGAGGGACCTGTCCTCTGCACGGCACGGTTGAAAACATCCAAGTTAGGGCCCCAAATCACAACATATAAGCCAAGTACCTATAAGGTGATTGACAATATGCTAAAGGGTGGGTCACCTATACTATTTAGTGCGCGAGTCCCCTCTCCTGCCTCACAGGCTCTCTCAGCATGAGGTTTACAACACTGAAACCTCTGGCTGAGTTAGGTACTTGCACACTTTAAAAGCCTGAAGAAAGATACATCCTTAACTGATGGAAAATACGCTGGCCTACAACATTTAGTCTGTAGCAGGCACAGCAGTCACCTGTGAGGTAGTCATCTTCTTTCAAACCCTTTCTTTTCAGTGGGACTTGAATCTATACATCACAAAAGAACTGCAGCTGCTTGGCTACAGGATCTGGGGTGGGTCTCTTCCAGATTCTCCTGTTCCATTTTGCATGACACACTTAAATATTCAGCAGACTAGATGAAGAGAGGAACGAAGCGACTGTGCAGTATTTTCACTAACAACTCAGATGACGGAATATAATATATACTTATTAAATGTGCAAATGGGGCACAAGCATTATGAAGAACGAAACTGGAATTCAAAAGGAGCTTGCTACCTGGGAGACAAAGTCTGAAAGAAATGTGATGCAGTTGTTCTCTTTGAACTGCAAAGTGTTGCACCTGGTTTGGGACAAACAACTGTAAAACTATGGAAAGGGAAATGATTTAGCAGGTAGCGTTTTATTTAGTAAATAATCTGGCACTGCAGTGGATAACAAATTCAGCAAGAGTCAGTAACGTTATACTGTGAAAATTCAAACACGTTACGCAAACAGAACAGCTATGGATACAATGGTTATTCTAACCTGTATTAGATAAGCCCAGTAGCATTGTGTTGTGCTGCTAACACGACGGCTCCTTTTTTTGGAACAATTGCAACATATAGAGGAATACAATGACAGATGGTATAAATCGGGCTAATGCTAGTAAGTAAATTTCCAGTCCTGAGGGCATCTTTCTTTGTCTGGCTAGAGCATTATGCACCCCAACAGCAACATAAAGACTTAATCCCTAACACTGACTTGGGGCCATAGGTATGCATAGATATCCCGAAAAGCAATTAACCCTCACGAGCCCTCTAATATTAACCACTCTCGATTAACCCTCATGAGCCTTCTAATATTAACCACGCTCAGCACTGTACACAGATCTTGCCCAAACTTTGCAGTAAATGCTATTTAACCTCTGTCTTAAAAGGGGAAATGTGATTATAGAGAGGCCTCATCAGAAATAAGATGAAATTTTATCCAAATGAACTGACTGCCATTAAGAATGCAGATACTGAGGTATTTCTGGAGAGTATGGAAGTGGCTCAAGCTCTGTCCATCTATGTTTAATCACGTGGGGTGCCACAGCATGTGGTAGAAAATAGCAACTTTTACTTAGTTTTTATTCGGCTGCACGCAAGATAATGGGCTCTCAAAAGTTTCAGACAGTTTTCACTGGAGTGGGGATTCGCCACAAGTCTGGGTGCCTCACTTGCCATCTAATAGTGAAATGCAGTTCAGGAACTGCACAGGAAAATCACCTCAATTTCAAATGAAAGCAGTATAAATTGAAAATTGGGAAAAAAAAACCACAACAAATTTTCCTTAAAGAATGAGACAGTTTTTTACTTGGAAAAATGCATAAAATTGTCATTCACAATGAAGCCTTATCTATTTGTGAATATGATTTTAAAGAGTAATATGTTCTCAGGCACCCAAATTACTGAATGCTTCAAATAATCATGAAGGATTTATGAAAAATTGTACCATTTCATTTTGAAGAAAATCCCCACAGAATTCTAGGGCTTAAAGAAAATTATTGAATAGTAACTTTACATTTACGTTTGAGTAAGAATGTATTACATGAGACTTCAGCCCTAACTCCCCAGTGGATTAAAAAGGCATATTTCAGTCTAAAAGACCAACAGCATTGAATTACAAAAAAATCCAATACCCAAAGCTGCAACAGTATTTGCCTATTTCAGTGTATTTGCTGTTATTTCTATGTTGAACAGGGGATGGCAGCATTAAGTGTCATCTCATCATAACTCAACTGAATTGTATTCAAAGAATTCTTTTCTTATTAGACAGGGTAAAATAAATGCCAGTGTTTCATTAGCTTTATTTTAAAATTGTATGTAAGTCCTCATTCTGTGTACAGATTCCTTCATATAGATAGATATGAAAGTAAGGCAAAGTGATGCCTGGGGAATTAATTAATTTTGGACATTAAGAGATGTGTCAAATATTGCATACAAAATGTGGTAGCAACACTGAAATATAAGTCTCCAGCAGATATTGGATGCAGTTGTCCAAAGGATCCAGCTATTTGCACATTCAAAAAAAAAAAAGAAGGCATACTTGTAAAATGAAACCAGGCAGATTTGAGGGCTATTATAGCATATTCATTTGCCATATTCTATTGTTTGGCTTAATAGCTTAAAAAAATGCCTTTATTAGAATATGACAACCCTTTTTTGTAACAGTTTGCCATGCACATACTTGGTAACACAGATCATTCAGACCAATGCATTTTTACAAGCTACCACAAGATGTCTCTAATTCACCAGAATCTTCAATACAACTTCAACCCACAAGGTGGTATTTTCATACCACTTAAATCTGATATGTATTCATTATGTTATCAGGATACACATATTCGGTGTTACCTCTTTACATATTTAAAATAACTTTGGAATCATGTATTTCAAATGCATTATAATTAAGATACCATACTGTATAGGCTAATGAGCTTCAAAAAATTGTAATTACTAACTTCATTGAAATTGTAAATAATAAGCAATTTCAAGGTACATGAGATATATTTTTGAGAAGTTTCGATGTCAGTGGGAACAGTTCAATTAAAATATTTCTAAAGTACAGGAAAAATTAACACTATAATGCCACAGGATTTTTTTTTTCATTGTGAAGAATGTGTGAAGTGTTACGCTGAAACTTATGCCTTGACATCCCTGATGGGTCTGGCAGAAGTCACTTACTTAACGGAGAGCTACTGAACTGTAGATTATATACACAGGGGTAAACTGGGACTAGACACTTGGACAATAGCTGCGTAAGAAGCAGTTTATCCGGTTTTTACATTTGTTTCATCCTTTGGGGTTTCTTGGGGTGGGCAGGTTGCACATGCTGTAGCATGCTCCACTTTACAAGGAATAGTTAAAGATTCATTGAGGCAAAAAGTTCAGTGGTTTGGGAACTCCTGTAGGAGGAAGAAGGATTAAATGCTAGTTTTGTTTCCAAACACTATTAAATATCAAATAGTGAAATCTAGATATTTATCTTTTAAGTAAACACATGGTCTGCTGTTACTTCCATTGGGCAGCAATGCATCTAAATGTGGGTACAGTGATACTGACTGTTGTCACAACACTTGCTCCCTCTACAGATACAGACCTAGCATACTTTTGCTTCAGGTGCCCAAATTGAAACAACCTGTGGGATATCATTTTTCCGAATAGAAATATTTTGAAAAATCTGGGAAAACAAACAAACAAACAAAGAGCCTAACCCTCTAAATGTGTCCTGCTGGTAATAAACTATGAAACCCACATTAACTTGCTATCTATTGAAATTCTCAGTTAAATAAATGTAGATATTCCGCCCTGCTATATCCACTTTTTCACTAGAGATGATAGTCTTATTTAATCAAGTATTTCAGATGTATGTTTCCTTACATCATTAGGGGTCTTCTCCTGCTTCTCATGCTTTTCCCGGTCATATGCCATCTTTTTCAGAAGTTTCTTCATAGCTTTGTCCTTTTTCTCCTTCTTCTGGCTTTCAGTGTTTTGTTTTCTCACTTGGTTAACAATAAACTTAGGAATCTAGATGAATATAGACAGTAAGTATGAATATCTACCTAATTTCCTTAAGTAACTAACTTATCAAAACTTTGTAAATTGTCAGATTGTCAGGTAGAACTCAAAAAAAATAGCATTTATTTCCAGTCATAATTAAAGATTCAAATAATACAAAGCTGTAAAACAATTTAAAAACCACGCCATTTGTGATGCTACATTCCATCCAGTAAGCTCTTGGGGGAAGAGAGGTGGAATCATGCAGTGTTTTTACTTTCCTCAGCCAAAAAAATTCACTCAACGCTTAGTCTGTACAACGGTGTTAATAACTTTTCCTCACATGCAGCAAAAGTCAAAATTGTTTAAAGCTGCTGATGGACAACAAAGCCCAAACTTCTCCAGTCTGTCTAAGTCAGAGCTTTGCTTGAGACCATGGCATAACTTCATGTTTTATCAAAACATGTTTTATATAATACGAAGTTTGGCCCAAAAGGGAAATGGACTAAAACACCATGTTTCCTGCTAGTATCTCTGAGCAGAAAAGAATAAATTCCTCATAACAATGCATACTGATAGGCCAAAGATTCCCCAAGGACTTATTTTTGAGTTCACATATGGTACATACAATATTAAAACTCTGACCATTAGAGCTTAACTTGACAATAAGATGTAATGATTCTGTTTCACTCCCATAAGAGTTACCTATGAGCAAGAACCCAGCTGGATGGGGCTGATCTTTCTCTAAATCATGGAAATAAGTTCTTATTACTTCTTTGTTCAGATGCCTTGTTTGTGAAATTTATGTTTCCCCCCCGCCTTAAGAATACACTTACTGTCCAGAGAAGTTTTTGGTACTGAATCATAAAGCGCATGACATTTGCTGTTCCAGCTGCCATAACAAACTCGCTTTGTTCGATAGTCTTTGAGCCAAACCCATGAAACGTGAAAAGGTTTGGGGCCATCACCATTGCAACATTCTTTAACGTCATTTTATTTTTGTCTCGATGATCAATTACCCTTTGGAGGAATTCAAGCAGTACCTGCAATAACAGCAGAACTTACAGCTCAACTCTGCACATGAAAAAGTTAGAATGAAACATGATGTTACATGTTTTTGTAAAAAGCTCTTTATTCCTAATAAAACCACATGAAAAGCAATCAGTAATAGGAAGTGTGGATATGTTTGTTCACAGGACTGTAATGCAAGTTTTGTTTCCTTTAAGTCATGAAGTAAATGATTCTCATTTTGTGGATAACATTTTCAAAAGCATTCAAGTGACTTCGAAGCCCTGCACAGTAAGTTTCTTTTCAAAACCCTCGTTATGTAGGTGCATAAGTAGCATCCCACAGATGCTTTCAAAAACATTACTGTTGGCTTTTCTTAAATTGAAAGTGAACGTAACAGTGCCAGCTGTCATGGTCATGGAAACATGGAGTGGCTAGTTCTGTAGGGTAAGCAATTCGTGAGTAAACCACTGCATTGGGAATGACAGGCAGCCAGTTACAAACTGACAATCTTCAATTAATTCAGTTCCAGATATTTGTAACTCAACTCAGGAGCCTTCCTGACTGCTTCCACACAGTAAATAAACTCAAAAAGAAAGGAATGTTTAAACAATAAGACCTAATAGGATTTTTTGCCTGTAACAGATGATGTTCTGCATCCTACACAAATTCTGCAAATTCATTTTTGATTTTAGGAATTTTAATAGTAAGCATATTCTGAAAAAGATGAATAGCCTTGCTAGAAGAGGACAAGCCCAAATTGGAACACTCCGTGTAACGTGCTGCAAATACCAACAGGAAGTGTAAATTTCTAGCTTATTGAGAGTAGAAACAAACAGCACAGAGAAAAGTGGGGAATAAAAATGAAGAGCTAAACCCATTTCATAAAAGCAAACTCTCATCCATAGTATTCTAACACTTTATTTTTTGCATTGGAAATAATGACTGCTGCTGCAAAAAAAGGAACTGAGAGAACTAACTAACTCTTTTTCTTGTAAGAGAAAAGGTCGCTCACTGGGAGATTATTATTGCAATCTCCTGGAAAAATTTCAAGTCACATTCTTAAAAGTCATTGGGAGGAATTAGGGTCCTAAGGTTTTTTTTTCTGAAGTCCTGTGAAATATGAAAAAAGAAAGAATCGCTAGTTTCAGCATTAACTTTGAACTGAAAAAAAGAATGTTAGAAGACAACAGCATTCATTACAGCGGATTCACAAAAACAGACAAAATATTTGTGCAGGAAAAAAGTAGTAGCAATTCTAACCTTCAGAGTGTCTCTGTTTGCTTCAGGTAGAAGGAGAACCAAAAGATTCAAAGCTTGCAGTTGCTGTTTCTTCACTGGAAGACCTGCCAGTGAAGCACATGAACCTCAGTATTTTAAAATTGTCATTCATCCTCTTCAAAAAGCACGATTTCAAAGTGGAAACCTCTTGCAAAATGCTGAATGCATACACATGGCTAACTGTCATAGTATGACAAAGGGCTGGCAGATCCTTGTTTTCTGATACTCATTTCCAAATGTTCTTTTAGGATTCAGTTGCTGTGTGACTCAGCAGTCTTGTGGCAATGTTTTCTAGATGCCTTGTGATTCTGTATTTTGCAATGTTGCAAGAAGAAATAGTCAGCTCACAGTTCCTCCCTTTTTGAGCCTCTGCCCCAACGTATGAAAGGGTATATTCAAAACTGCTTTCATAGTTTCTCTGATTGCCTTAACAGTTGCATGGTCTCCCAAGTCACCCACGCAGAATGAATACCACATGTTGCTGAATAAGGCAGGTCTCCAGCGACAGAAGCAGCAGCAGCTGCAATGGCAAACCAGTGGGGATAAAGCCAAGAGCAGAGAAGCTTAACACATATGTACAGCAGGGAGTGCCGTACCAAATGTGGCAAGCTATAATTAAAGAAAAGTGACGTTGGTTCTGCCCTTTACCCAATTGCTCAGCGGTGCATCATTCACCCAAGATGCAGGACGACTGCATCCCTACACTCCTCCACCTCCTAGAAGAGCTCCTACGTTCCGGCAGTGTTGAGCGGCAGAAAGCCCCAACTCTCCCACATTTGTCACTTGCAATAAACTTCCTCCTGTCATGCTTTAGAGGATGTGCTCTGGCAAGTCTTCTCAGCAGGTTCCTAATGAACCAGGCCATACATAAAACAAGTGAAGAAGGAGGTACCTGCACTTGACATAGTTTTATCACACTATTTTAAAATTCAACAGGGCTGTTATCATGCATCCTGCTGGGATTCCAACTGAACTGCTATTTCAAATACATTTCATCCAAATCAGTTTGGGAGATACCGCCAAAAGAAAAAGTTCATCGATGAAATAAAAAACCTCCTTGCTGACTACTTTCTACCATAATAAAAATTAAGGATCTGAATAAATGAGTGACAAATTATATAGCCATTTAAAACATGCAAGTAGTGATAACAGTGTATCTACCTGCTCTAGAAAGATATACATTAAAAGTAAGGCTTAAATTTAGTTCCAAAACACCATGACACAATGCTCAAAAAGCAATGAGAATTAACTTTTTCTTAGGAAAGTAAGCAAAAATACAACTGCAAAACAATTAAAATTCATTACTTAAATCAAGGTTTTCTGTCTGTTCACCTAAATAACGATTGAATTTTAGTTGTTTCAATTATTTAAATTCACAAATTAAATTGTTTCAATTAAGTTGTTTAAATATTTAATTCTAACCACACTACTTAGTCACGGTATCATGAAAAATGCCGATTACTGTCACAAAGATGGCTCTTTTTCTCTAACACCTAATCTTATTACATGCAACCAACAAGACGGGCAGGCAATTTAAACAATGAGAGGCTATGAAGTGCTATGCCTGTTTTGCATCAAATCCTTTGGCTCAATGTAGAAAGTGTTTTGGATCCTGGCACCTGAGTATTTTCTGGGTAAGTAAAACCACATAAGCCTTCAGACAGCTTAGGAGCAGCAAGCAGAAACCCTCCTGGCTCCAATCAGTATCCAGTAAGTGGAACAACCTTGAGGAGCTGTTTGCTGCCAGCGCCATTTGAAAGCATTCTGGCCAGCTTTAACTTGCCACTCAGTACTGCAAAACCAACAACACTACGTAGCAGGCCTAAGCACCAGCCCCCTTCTCCCACCAACTTAACAGCCTTGAAAGGCAGCTCACAACCCAGAGACTGACACAGCCCGCAGTTTTTAAGAATATTCGTCTGTCTGCCTGTCCATGGCAATTCCCTGAAAGTGTGCCTTAGAAATGAGCCATTGCTCTGCCTGCAGACAAGGGGAATAGATTTTTCCGAAACTCGCACTACTGTGTCGGCTGGGGAGTTAATGTATGTGGGTTCTCACTCCCGATTCATTATTACCAAGCCGCTCTCTTTCAGCTACAGCTGGTATGTTTGCTGTCTTGGTGACCAGTTGGCAAGGAGGACATTTTCACAGGAACTTGCTGATCTCAAGGGACCAGGGATGATCAGCACTTCTGACTATTCTGCTCTAACTTTTCCTGTTGTAAATGGATAAAATACCCTAAAGAGTATAAATTACCATGTTAGATTTTCTGCAGAACTATTATATCTTTGCTGTTCGTTTTCTTTTGAAGCAAATATTGTTTATAAACTGATACCATCATACACTATTTCCTTATAACCCATTTATACCTCCTAACGACTATCAGAAACATCTTAGCAGAAAGTGGCAGTGTACTTTCATTTTATGTGTAAACTATTAAAATAGATGTTCCATGAAAAATGTTGTTTGTACATTATCAAAAACATGCCCAGTTTTTCTCAGGAGAAGTCATATTGTTGCTATTCAATTTGGTTTTGTTTCACATTTTATTACCAAAAACACTGCTATGGCAAAGAGGCAATTCTCTGCATTGGTATCAATTCTTCACAGCTGAGACAGAAAGGACACTACTCACTCTGTACATCTTGGAAAGCTTTGAGATATTCTACAGTGAGGAGTGGCTGAGGCAGTTCACGGATGAAGAGTTTTAAAAGACTTGCTGCATCATGTTGCTTTACATTTTCCCAGTTGAAAGTCCCTTCATAAAATTTTGCTTCCAGTTCTTGGCAAAGACTCTGAGAGACAGTAGATACAGAGAGCACCAATAACACTTGGCTGCTGCAAGTCATGCATTATACACACAGCAATACTTTCCATACTTTGAAAGGGGAGAAAAAAGGGACATCTGAAATAGCACTTAACTCCAGCTGCTGCTGATCTTTTGCTACAAAAAGATAAATCAGGTATCAGAAGCACTGAAAGCAAACACATAGTAATAGGCAGCAGACGGCCAAATCATATAGGAAGAAATCCCATGGGCCTGCCTCAGGGCCATATGGAATATACTATAAGAACCAGATATCATATTCATTCACGTAAGGATTATGACTTCCCCTCCCCCAAAACATTAAGCTGTGGCCGATACACATAGCAATTCTGAAACTCCTACCAAAGGGTGTTGCTGTAATGCGTGCATGGCCATTTTCATAAACAAATATGGCAAATATGTGTGTTGACACATAGTTTCCTATCAAAACATACACTAAGGTGAGGCTGGTTCTTTTTTTAAAAAACAGGGAAAAGATTTGTGTGACTGGATAGCTGGATGTCTTGCCATCTACAGGGAACTCCACGCCGCTGGGCACATACAGCTTTGCCTAGCACTGGATGTCAAACATGCCCGCTATGGAAGGGGACTGTACTGCAAAACATGAGGTTATGCAGCAGAATAAACAGCACTGAAAGTCTCAGGGATACCTCGTAAATCTGGGGTTGGGAAAGGGCGGGATACCGTCGGCAGCAGACATTACCATATACCTGCCTTGCTCCCATGGCAGTGCTATTACTGGGCTTCCAGAGATGGACGAATGGGAACACGCTGCAAAGATTGAGCCCTTCTTAGTCTCCCGTTAAGCATCAGTTCCGGCCTTGCACCCACTTCATTTATTTCCCAGTCCGGCAGGGTGGGAAGTGGCCTCAGTATAGGGCCAGTGGCCCTGAGGCACCTCTCACACGTCCCTCCCTTCTTCTTGCCTCAGTTCTTCCAGACAGAAAATGAGGACAGAGACACTGGCTTGTTTTGTAAAGTATGTGAGATGAAGTGAGGGAAAGTGCTATGGAAAAATATGGGCTTAATTATTTCTCTGGACAAGAAGGGCACATTGGATAGAGGATACTAGATACGTTTTTAAGATCTTGTTCTCATTAAATTTAACTTTGTCCAAATGGAAAATGGATCTGTTTCCAAAGAAAATGTGGACGCTTAAGTTGACATAAAAGTTGGATGTTCTCAACTGTCCTCCAGACAGATCTGGAGAGTCAGACAGAACCCCCAGATCTTCTGTCTCCACTGAGTATGTAGGGGGTTCAAAGGTGCCAAGATCCTAACTCAGATGTCTAAAGTCAAGTGGGTATGATTTCATGCTCATCAACAAAAGCAAGCTTCAGAAATAAAGATGACAATTCTCCCTCTGAGTCTCACCAGCTCATCCATCCGCATTCAGACCAAATCACTGTGGCAAACGCAGCATTAAACAACTAGATAAAATGAATTGCTTTATCTGAGAGGCAAGAGCAGAAATGTCAACTATGCATACTAATGGACCAATGCTTAGGTTTTAAAGTAAATGTATTTAACTATGGGGTATTATATATATGCCATGCAATTTTTTAATATCCCCTCCAAAATCTACAGAATAAGATAGCAAAATATTTTTTCTGGAGATTATCTGTGCTATTCTATAAAACTACATAAGGAGGAAAATATTTTCTTTTTCTATAGGAGAAAACAGTTTAAGAAAATTAAGAGAAAACATCAGTCCTTTAGTATGCTAAATTCTCTGTTTTTCTATAAAGTTTTCCATTTGAATAAGTAAAGGAACTTAACATCTTTGCTAACAAAACAATTGCTTAATTCAAAGAAGCAGGTCCTGCAAATAAATAGGCAAAAAATTAATGAAAGTCAAATAGCGAATGATCCTCTGCCTGGGAAATTATATTAAACTGATAAAATCAAAGAATAAATAAATAAACAAAATCACTCAGAAATCATTCCAGTATGCAGAACTGATGCAAAGTGGAAAATAAAGAATGGAGGAAAACTGTAAAAAAGAACATATCTTAGTTACTGGTAAATAAACAAAACCAATTTCCATAATATTCCCTTCTTTCAGTTGTTTCGAATGAACCAGCTGCTGGACCAAGTTCTACACAACAGAAGCTGGCAGACGTCTTCGGACAGCTGAATCCACTTAAATGGTTCTTTCCGTTTAGAATTTAAGGCCAGTTCAGACCGTCTTTTTAACACGTTGACTCTTGGCGTGAATCATACTGTGTATTTAGTTTCCTGCATGAAGGCAAATACTGTGGAAGAGCCTGCATGTAATTGGCACTCACTCTGCGAAGTGTCGGTGTGCACGGACGTGCCTAACAAGATTGCGCTTAGTGAGCTGAGTAGTTATATTGCTGTTCATAAAAGTAAATGTGAGAGGTTCTTCAGTGCATGCTGGCTGCCTTGCCCTGTAACACAGGTTAAGTCTAGCTATTAAAATAGGCTCACAATGCCAGAGAAAAGCTTCCTCCTGGGGTAGAAAGACTGTGTATGAACTGTTCAGATGATTAAGCTGGTTCAGGGAAAAAGCAAAAGGCTGGAAAGCTCATGCCAAGAATTAATGAGATTTTGGCACAACTGAATTTGAAACGTAGCTTTGACTCTCCCTCAAACTTGAACTCCAGTCTTCTCCCCAAAACTACACTGGATTAAACCATCAGCTTTCTGGCTAATGCAACTCAGTTTTCTTTGTAAAGAGATTTTGACTTCTGGTTTTGAAAATTTTCAAAACAACCTGGTGTTATGATATATTTATAAAAACAAAATCAGCAAACACAGATTAAGTTTTGGGGGATGTTGAGAATCTGTGCAATGCTTTACCTTTACTCTCGTTGCAACTCCTGGTATTCTAAGAAGTCCTTCTGTTTCCAGAGTTGCCTCTTCTATCTGGGCAATCAGCTGTCAAACACAAACCAAATTGCATGAACGAACATGCCAACTAAAAATTACTGGCAGGTAGTTCTAATATATTGGAGCCTTTATGTATGTATATGTGTGGGTGTGTATATGTGTATGCATGCATTTGTCCACGCACATATGTAACAAGCAGACACACAGTTTACAAATGGATTACAGTTGTGGTAGATGTAGAACAAAACCTTTAATATGGCTCTTACCTGTTTTATGAACACTATTAAAGAAGAGTTTGTCTATTTTATTAAAAAAGAAAACTGTATTTTTTAGACCTCCTTCAAGTCTCCTCCGAAGACCGAAGCAGTTTTTTTCCAAAATTACTCTGGCTTCAAAAATAAATCCCAATTACTACCCGTGCTAAAATGTCTCCGAATCAAAACAATTAAGGCAGCATTAGAGATACAGTACTAACTTTCTCACAAATACTCTTCTTTACGACTTTACCAGAGAGGAACTAAGTACTTTTAGGCTTTAAAGAAGCCTCAGTTTTGCAAATACTGGCATTCTCCTAACAAACTCACCAGTTTGCAATCCTACACGTCTTAGATAAATTAGTAGAAATTCTGTAAAAGTACTTAAAACACGTATAACAAATTCTGTTTCTCTAAAAGATATGCCTAGAAGTATTCACTGAAGGATGGATCTAAAAGTATTTGAAAGAAATTTGTAAACATCAAAAGCTGATGACATCATTTTAGCACAAATGGTTCTCACAATGTTTAACTAGGGCAGTGCCTTTGTTACATACCTTCCTGTGCCAGCTCTTGAGTAAGAAAAATTATGCAACACAGTTGTGTTTTCTCCAGTTACAGAAATTAAATACCACTGTATTTATGTAACTGATAAATGCCATAAAAAAGATCAGACAGAAAAAGCCACAAAGTTAGAAAACAGCACTGAAGGTGTCACCCTGGTATATTTTCCTTGATTAAAAAAAAAAAAAAGAAAAAGAAAAAGTGCTAACCGGGTGCATCCAACTCTCACCGCACCTGGCTTACACCACAGCAGTGGCTGCCACCCTCATCTGTTGGGCACAAAGACGCGGTGGGCATGTTGTGTGATTTGCCACCATCCTCACGTCTATGGGGAGGCGAGGTCTGGTGGCACTGCCGGCGGCCACGACTCCTTCACACACACTTACTCACAAGTGCCCCCTTGGTAGGCAGCAAGAGGTGGCCGCTGGCCACCACCAGCCTCCTGCCTATGGGAAATCCCCTCTTCATCTCTATCAGGGCTTCTTTGCATGGCTTCATTAGCAGGCCAGAGACCTGAATTACTATCAGCAGAAACTTCTGGTGGAGATACATGGATCGGTCCATTTCCAGTCGGAAAACCCCTAGG
This sequence comes from Pygoscelis adeliae, assembly GCF_000699105.1. NCBI lineage: Eukaryota > Metazoa > Chordata > Aves > Sphenisciformes > Spheniscidae > Pygoscelis > Pygoscelis adeliae. The sequence goes on from NW_008824338.1 coordinate 357,451, forward strand.
CTAAATTATGTCATTGTTTTTAACCATAATTCCTCAATGAAATAAAAACTAAGCCTATTTTCTATTAAAAGATTTTTTTAAAATTAAACAGCCTTCCTATTAGCTTGGTTTGTTTCATTTCAGTGACAACCAAGGTACATTTGAAAAGCAGTATGCACAAAAATGTTCTTTCTTGCACTTTATGTAAATCCCCTATTCTTGGAAAGCACGTGCTGCAGAGAACAGACAGAAGAAATGGGAAACTTCTTATTTTCATATTCTCATTTAAAGAAAAACTATATTCCAAATGACGTCTGCACCTCGCAAAACAAATCACATCTATAAGCTAGAAATGTTTATGCAGAATTTTCTTCCTGAAGAACTATGCTTACTATGTTGCTAGGATAGCACAGTGATCAATCACTTTTTGTCATTTGATTTCTTTTTTTCTAGATAGCATCTTTCCCAGAAATGTATTTTTATGATCCTGAGGAAGTAATTTCTGGCATGAATGACACAACAATAGTTTTGAGAGAGTGAAACTCTCTTTGAGTTTTCTGTTTCTCGAAAAATAGCTTAAGCAGGTCCCCAAACCTACTGAAATGGTGATGACACAGCACTGAGTTCCTGTCAGTGTTAGGACAGGTCCACACACTGTGGTCTCTCCCTTCTCATGCAATAAGACCTGCTATGCATGGGCAGTAAACCCAGCGTCTCCATCATCTGTCTTATTATCTTTCCCATTACCATGACATGATACGGGCCAAAGCATCCCCCCACATACTAAAGCAAGAAATCTTCTGGAAAAGGGCAGCTGCCACCACCAGAGGCAGTTATCCAGCCTGATGCCCACTCCTTAGCTGCCTGCCTCATGCCCCAAATCACTTCTGAAAGGAAAAAAATACTTCCTGGAAAGGTAAGTTCAGCCTGTGGGCCAGGGATTGAGACTGTCTATGGAATTTCAAGCATTTGCTCTGAAAAAATAAAGGGCAGCCCTACTGACGATGAAAGTCACACCACCGTTATGAAATGGAATTTGTTTGCAGTGGGTTCTTACACTGATTGTCAGTTTTCACAGGCTTATTAGTAAACTTGCCTAAATCATGGAGACCAGTTGTAACAAAAAATTAACTTTATTCCTCTAACTCCAAATACGTCTGATACAAAGCAAAGTATCGTATTTACTGAATTATTAAATAAAGCTGCAAATAAAAGTTACAATAACTTTCATTGATTAGAGTCATATACTGAAAACTTTGCTACAAGGAGCAAATAAATCCAGGACAAAACGTTGTTTGTCATTTGCAGGTATGTAACAAGTTGACTTGTTCATGCCTATTTACCTTTTGAAAAATCAGTGGTATCTTGGTTCCTGGCACCTTCTTCTGATCCTGTTCCAGTAAAACTGACAGTGGGACACCAAACAAGCCAGAGTCTGAAGAACAAAGCAAAAGAAACCGAGATATTATCCACATCTGTTCCAATACATGTGATAATGGCATAAACCACATTTTTGAAGCGATAAGCCTATTCAGAGCTATTGACCTTTTGTTCAAAGTGTTTGAATGTCTTCGTCAATCAAGTTATTACACAAAACATTCTGGCTAAAAGGATTCATTCATCTCTTCCTTCAGCCATAAATCAGAAGTCTTCTGTTTTGACTTCAAATTGCCATGCACATACTCTGCAGTACAGTGAAGCAAACTGCATAAATGAACCATCTGCATGGTTCTGGATTGCAGAATTGGTGTGATGACGACCCTGCAATGCAGATCTTCATCACTCAATGCAAGTTATTATAGTTAAGATGCAAATGGAATGAGTAAAATATCCAGAGATCTGGCTACTAAAATGAGGCAGATGTAATTATCACCCAGAGTTACTCTGACTGCTTCTCTCTATGAGGGTTTTGAAAGAACAGCTTTTCAACCCTTGTGCTTTTGCATTATACAACACCGGCAGGATAGCAAGATCACCATCTTGCCAAAGGTGTTTTGCCTTTTTTTTTAAATAAAAGCAAAAGTACAGTTAAGTCTTGGTTGGAAAACGGTCTTTACAATAGTGCTAAGGCAATGCAAATTAAAAAAAAAATGGAATCTAGTCTGTTAATCTAGCCCTGATGCAAAACTAGCCTTAGTCTTCAAGTAAATGGGACTCCCATGTGTTTGTGGCCCAGTTGAATAGAAGTGAATGACCATTAAAAGAGAGCTATACCAGCAACTACTAACCCCAAGTTTGCTGACATAGAACTTCTCTGTCAGAAGTACTGGTAGTTGCTGTACGTGCAATTTTTCTGAAACAGCATATAACACTACATGTAGCTAAAAACTCCTGCTTGGTATGATGCCATGCCAATATTGAGCACAGAACAGCTGTAATTACTAAAAAGATGTCAGCCCTTGAGGGAATGTGATATACGTCAAAGAAACATCAGTTTCAGTGTCAAATCAGGGAGTTCTTGTATGTCTATCAGCATAAAAAGTCTACCAATAAAATATGTACAGACTCATACATACGCTCAATATCCATACCCCATAGTTTTATCATCTTGAAGATCTTGTCAATAAAAAAAGTTTCAACTGAGAAGTTGGAGAAACAAACTGTAGGAGGTCAATAGAAAGGCAGGGCTGGGCACAGCACAACATTCCACAGAAGAATTACATTTTCATCGTCTTTACGTACTCAAGCACAAAGGGGAACAGCCAATAGATCCACCATTGTATGAATCAATAGGCCAAGCAGCACTTCAGGAGTGAAGAGGTGAGGGTCAGGTAGAGCAACAAGGCACTGAAGGCATTACATTGCAAAAGCAGATTTTTTTGGCAGAAAAGGTGACATAATCTGCCGGGGAAGATTATGGGGCGGTTCATCTTGAGGGCGCTCACAAGGCAGGTGCGGGACAACCAGGGCATCAGGCCCAGCCAGCACGGGTTCATGAGAGGCAGGGCCTGCTTGACCAACCTGATCTCCTTCTATGACCAGGTGACCCGCCTAGTGGACGAGGAATAGGCTGTGGATGTGGTCTACCTGGACTTCAGTAAGGCCTTTGACACCGTCTCCCACAGCATTCTCCTTGAGAAGCTGGTGGCTCACGGCTTAGACAGGTGTACTCTGCGCTGGGTAAAAAACTGGCTGGACGGCCGGGCCCAGAGAGTTGTGGTGAATGGAGTTCAATCCAGTTGGCGGCCGGGCACGAGCGGTGTTCCCCAGGGCTCAGTTTTGGGGCCGGTCTTGTTCAATATCTTTATCAATGATCTGGACGAGGGGATCGGGTGCACCCTCAGTAAGTTTGCAGACGACACCAAGTTGGGCGGCAGTGTTGATCTGCTCGAGGGTAGGAAGGCTCTGCAGAGGGACCTGGACAGGCTGGATCGATGGGCCGAGGCCAATTGTATGAGGTTCAACGAGGCCAAGTGCCGGGTCCTGCACTTTGGCCACAACAACCCCATGCAGCGCTACAGGCTTGGGGAAGAGTGGCTGGAAAGCTGCCTGGTGGAAAAGGACCTGGGGGTGCTGGTCGACAGCCGGCTGAACATGAGCCGGCAGTGTGCCCAGGCGGCCAAGAAGGCCAATGGCATCCTGGCCTGTATCAGAAATAGTGTGGCCAGCAGGAGCAGGGAAGTGATCGTGCCCCTGTACTTGGCACTGGTGAGGCCGCACCTCGAATACTGTGTTCAGTTTTGGGCCCCTCACTACAAGAAGGACGTTGAGGTGCTCGAGCGTGTCCAGAGAAGGGCAACGAGGCTGGTGAAGGGTCTGGAGAACAAGTCTTATGAGGAGCGGCTGAGGGAACTGGGGTTGTTTAGCCTGGAGAAAAGGAGGCTGAGGGGAGACCTCATTGCTCTCTACAACTACCTGAAAGGAGGTTGTAGCGAGGTGGGTGTCGGTCTCTTCTCCCAAGTAACTGGCGAAAGGACGAGAAGAAATGGCCTCAAGTTGCGCCAGGGGAGGTTTAGATTGGATGTGAGGAAAAATTTCTTTACTGAAAGAGTAGTTAAACATTGGAACAGGCTGCCCAGGGAAGTGGTTGAGTCACCATCCCTGGAAGGATTTAAAAGACAGGTAGATGAGGCGCTTAGGGACATGGTTTAGTGGGCATGGTGGTGTTGGGTTGACAGTTGGACTCGATGATCTTGGAGGTCTCTTCCAACCTTAATGATTCTATGATTCTATGTCATTGTCTCATTGTCTATTTCCTCAACAGTTCCATGAGTCTAGCCCATCTTTTTTAACTTGGGGAAAAACAAGATTTTTAATCAATTCAATGTTTTTTATGACTGCCTGTCATTGACATAATAATGCTGTAAGTGAAATTCAATTAACAATAAATTTGGTAAGAAGAATCAATTAACACTAAGACCCAAAATACAAGAGAAGAAGGTGTTTTGTCTCTGTATATTAGTGAAAGCACAAGCACTTCTGCAAGAAAAAAATGCATTTGAGGGATCAAGGTCTCATAGCTGTTTCTGTGTATGCCTTTTGCATTTAAAAAGTTATTTTCTACTACTATAAAACGAAGAGCATATTCTGAAGAATCTATTGTAACTTGCTCTATATCTCTCAACCCTCTCTGTTGCTTTCAATTATTTAAAGTGAGCTATTGCACTGTCACATTCACTGAACCTTGACAATAGGGTTTTGGCCAAAGCAGGCTTGTGATTAACTGGGAACACATTTCAAGCTCTTGTAAAGCATTTAGCAGAAGCCAGAAATACAGAAAACAAACAGAGCACTGAAAACCTCTAGCATCTTGAAATTGGTTTCCATGTGTCCTGTGTTCCCAAGAAAAGCACTGTGATTATACATATGGTCCAATGCCTTGCAGAGCAAAATGACACATTGCAGCTGTCTTGACATCCTCTGCAACAGCTCAAATCTTCCACTTATATGATGCCATTCAGCATAAAAACTGCATTATGGCCTGAGTAAATATTGGATGGGCAAGGCCAATGGGACACAGGGAAGTTTGTACCAGACAGAAGAGGAAAGCAGGTGACAAAGGCTTCCAGCATCTCCAGCCAAGGGCAACAAAAGCAAAAAGGTCAGAAGTAGCACAGGAAAGCAGGAGAAGAATACCCACAAAGAGCACATACACATGCCCTCCCAGGGAATATATCAGCACATACAAACTTCTGTGAAGCAATTCTTCCTGCACAGCACGCTACTAAGATAGTTCCGCTTCTTCACTCTTTGGTTTACCTGCTCAGTGACTGACCTGAGTTTTAACCTTAGACAGACAGCACAGTCCCGTAGCTGGAGTGACTATGTGCATGAACTTGCTTAAAGTGTGCCTTGAGGTAAGGCATATAATTAAATGCTGCTCAGGACCTATGTTACTATTTATGTATTAATACAAATTTTCTGCTGGAAAATCATAAAGAACTGGATGCACTTGTTTTATTGGATTAAAATGGACCCATTTGGTTCAGAATATGAAACATCGACTCACCTTTGGTTTTGATTTTTACAGCTTTTTGCTGCTTGAATTCTGTCCCAAATATGTCATAGAGAGCAGTTAATTCAATCAGTGCTAAAGAATAGACTTTCTTCATGTCCTGAGGGGCCAGGTCACCAATCTTTGTGGTACCTGTTTTGTCCTTCGGCAGCCTGAAATTCTAAAAGCAGAGATTTGCAGCAGAGTGAATAATCCAAGTCATAACAAATTACTTAGCTCAAAGGCTGTGCTTCCTTCAGGGTACAACTCTTTCATCATGAAGCCTGCTGTTACTGACTAAATCATGGGAGAATCCCCCAAAAAGGTTGAAAAGCAGATGACCTTAAAATCATAGGAGGATTTAGGTTCCTAGTGACTTCTGGAGGTCATCTAATTCAACCGCCCGTTCAAAGCAAGGCTAAATTCAAAGTCTGATTGGGTTGCTCGTTGTGTTGTCCAACTGAATTTTGAAAACTCCCAATAACCTCTGTGGGCACCTATTCCAGTGCTTAATGCTCTCATGAGGACTTTTTTTTCTTTGCAAAACAGAATTTCCCCTGTAGTCACTTGTGTCCATTGCCTCTTGTCCTTTTGCTGGGCACCTTCAAGAAGAGTCTGGCTTTGTCTTGCTTGTAACCACCCACCACCACCTTCTGCATCCTTTTGCAATTTATAGCGGTGGAAATGGCTGTCCATGAATAATCCTATGCATGCACAATTGGGATAGAAAGCCCTCTGCACTTATGCACACAAAATAACATATTTGGCTGCCATATAAATAATAATAAAGGGGTTCCCTTCTTTGGGAAGGGGGATCCTTAATTATGCCTCATTTCTACTGCACTAAATGCTCAGAAGCTGCAGTCAGAGACCAATATAGGGAATTGAGCTGACAGGGAGAGGGACTTTCCAGCTCACAGAGCTTTTTAACGCCATCTCTCACCAGCAGGCTTCTAAGTAAGACTCTTGCCTGTGCCTGACATTAGCAGTGTGCATGACTCAAAGCAGGAAGGTTGACAAGACTTTCCTCCATTTGGAAAGATATATTATACTCCAGAATTATTTTCTCATCCTGTACAAACCCAGAGATAGCACAAATGAATTGGTGGTTATGGTACATGACTACAAGGGCACATACTGAAACATAAACATAATTTATAAATCGTAGATAGTCAGCTTCCCCCCTTGAGGTTTCATTGACTTGCACAAACATGTATGTTTAAAAATAGCTGCCAATGATGAAGGCGCAACAAATACAAATTCTAGATTTAAACAGGTAACTCCCTCCCTTTTCCTACCATTTTGCCACTCCTTTCATCACCGACGGAGAAAGCCCATAGCCATGTCTTTGAGCAATCCTTCGTAAGCCTAGCTAAAAGTATAGCTAAAGTATGTATTATGCATATATATGTATGTTAGAGTATAGCTATCATTTCCTTGTTACAGGCTGCACTAGAGAAACATGGCTCAAACACTTTAGAATCCATTTCTAAATATCTATTAGTGTCTGGTTTATAATGTTTAAACTAGGATACATGGGGTAATTACTATTTGAAGAACTGCACATGTCCTTACCTAAATTAAGTGTTTGAAGAACTGTGAAACATTATTACTTCAGACACTATGTTTACTCAGACATGTTTGCATACACTGTTAGGAAAAAAAAAGACATTTTTCACACCAGTTATCAGTTTACAGGTCATACGTAACTGCACCTTCATGAACTGTTAGGTAGAGAGAGATCCTCAAAGAGATGCCTGAGGATCAACAACAAAGTGCCTTGGAGGATCTTCTTTTGTATTTATTTGGATTCATTCAGAATGAGCCTTTTTTTATAAGAGTTGGAAAGTAAAACTGAGCACAAAGTAATCCTTAAGACTTCTATAGACCATTCTGTTCTTCATTCTCATCCCTCACCTATCTGCACTGGATAAATGCACAAGGTTTCTACAGGCATCCACCAACCCTTTTTAAATGACAACAGAGATCTTTATTACAGAGGTAAAGCACCTCAGCTCAGGTAACAGGAAAAGGGGCTGTAAATAAATGAAGCAAGGACACAGTTTGTGTACAACTACCACTAAGCCACTATTCCAGCTTAATATTACCAGTCCATTATTGCTTACACACAGTGAATTTTGCCAGACAGACAATTGCATAAATAGGCATAAAAGTAGTTACTTCCATGTTATTGAAAATACTATTCCCAAAAATGAGTTTTCTTGAGAAGGTCTATCTCCATGAAGCTGGATCTGACAACATTCTTCTAAATCTAATTCACCCACTATCAGGTAAATATCATCCAAATAGTACCAGTAGTAAAAACAAAGAATGAGAGCAATAAATAGGAAACACCTACCGGGAGAAGAGTGTCACCCCCTCCACCCTTGCACATTTTGCCTACTGAGCTGTCTTTGAGATTAGCTGCCTGTTCTGCAAACGATATCTCCAAATTGATGTCAGTGTCCGAAAAAGGCATGTCTTCAAGTGGGCTCTTCTGCTCATCAGTTCCAAGACTAAACTTCGGACCTGAAAACAGAGTAGAAAAAACTAACAACCAACTGCAGCACAACTGAGTATCACTCAGTGCATGAGAGCAAGTTTAAAACCAAGTAGAAGTTAATGCTGTGCAAGGGATGGACTTTCTGGTTGCAAATTCACTGATTTCTGCATTTTTTATGTCAATTGAAAATTTAGCTTCTTATAAGGGTCCATCTTTTATAGTTCTTCTTGAATAATTCTGCCAAGGCATGGGGTTTTCTCCTATTTGTCTATTATGAAAAGATAAAGCAATCCACCTCAAACAAACAGCAGACTCCCAGAATCTTCCAGAGCCAAACAGCTTTGGCATCAGAAGTTTCTTGCCATCAAACACTTTCCAGCCTTAAAGACTGTAACAACGTGCAACCAAACCAGCAATTCTTTCTGCTGTTAAGATTTCAAAAGCAAAAGAGAATGTTTCTATGATCCAAAGCATTAACATCTGGGAATAACAGGGAGTACACAGATCATGTCTTTGTCCCAACATCCCTGTCCTCACCTCAGTCTGAAGAGTCTAGATTCCTCAAAACTGTTTGGACATGTTTCCATGATACAGGGAAGGACTAAGTACACAACAATGGCCTTACTTCTCTTTCTTTGTTCCTTAAAGTAATCAAACACTAGACATATTTAGAACATGTTTTGTTTAAAAAAAAAACAAAACAGAAGGAAAAAAAGGGAGAGGCAGTTCTGCTTTTAGAAAAAGAAGTCATCTAATATCAGGGCAAATCAACCATTGCTTTTCAGTCTGAAGTTAAAATATATCATGAAAGAAGCAAGAGGAAAATTATATCGTAAATAACACTATTTAATACAAAGCATCAAAGACAATTTAGCCAGAGAAAGATTCTGATCTCTCCACCATCTCTCTCGTGATGTAGTACCTCTTAAAGGATACATCCAGGACTAGGTTCCTTGTACGAGACATTACAAATACCTTGCAAGTGTTTGTGATGAAATTCAGACTTTCTTAAAACCAGACAAATATAAACAAATCAGTCCTGCTCATTTCAAGGGGACCATGATTCTGCCACTGGCTCCTAGGCACAGGAGACTGCAGCCTGTTCAAAGCTAACATACTCCAAGTGCAGGAGAAGTGGGATGGAAACAGACATGAGTTGAGGAGGAGAACTACGACCAGTGCGTATGCTTTGGTATATGAGTATTGTGTAACACAATAGATTAATTTCTTTACACCACTGTGGGAAATTTTGCTATGGCCTGGAGTAACTATGCCAAGCCAAGCCAGAAAAAAATTCCCAGAAAATAGTTACAGCTACAGCACCATCTAACCTTGAAGCACAGGAAAGGTTGCAGATAGGCTGATTAAGGGAAAAGGCATCAGGAAAGTGCTGCTCTACTCTGATACTTTCAGTGGTCTGCATAAGAGCTGAGCTGCAAGCATACAAACCAAACAACGTATGAAGCATCAAGTTTTAAAAAAAAAAGATTACACCAACTCAAAATTTTTTTTTTAATTGTATCTGCATCTAAATGAAAGACTATACACAAAACAAGACTAGTCTCTGATATTTTTTAGAGTGAGTCCTGAAAATGACCTTGGTCTGCCAGGGCCAAACTCAGGGGATCTGATACACAGGCAAATGGCTGCAGTCACCACAGCCATTCTCTGGTAGGGCACAGTGCTTTATGCAACCACTCCCACGTCAATGTAATTGATCTAGAGCTGAGACACTTCCAGAGAGAGAAGGTGGATTTGAGTTAACACTTTGACTCTGCTTACAACCAAGCAATGCTGTGAGAAGTAGAATAAAACATTTCCAAATTTTGCCTGTTGTGGGTGTTACTCACCACTTGCTCTTTCCAGGGTGGCTTCTGCTCTCTTTCCATAGACCCCGAAAGATGCCTGGAGCATACACTAAAGATTAAGCTGATGCTGAAACTAGAGCTGCTCCTTTCGTAAAGAGATATGTGAAACCTCAATAACCAAGCATATCCAAGGTCAACTTCATCCCTGGCTCCAATCTTTGGCCTCTCTGTGTGTATATCTGTATACATCATGTAAACTGTTTAATGCGTCCAAACTAAAGGAAAACAGTTCCCCATCCCTCCAAGACTTTTGTCATGCTAATGCGGCCTATATGTGACCTACATACTTCCTACCAGCCTGGGAGGGATCTGATGTTAACAAACAATAAAGCAGTAGCTCCTATTTCAGTCCTCTGGTCATACGAAGGTGCAGTGTAAAGCAGATGTCTTGGTAATGATGTGCACATTTTAAAAGTCTGGAAATGCTGCTGTTGTGGGGAGTTTCTTCTTGGTCGTATAGCCTTGCTCCTGTTGTTGTGCATTCGTTAACTAGGAAGCAGCTGTAAGAGGAAACAGCTTTGGTGTTCTGCCAACCTGCCAACTGCATGCAATATTTCATGAGAGAAATGCAAGTGTGATTCAGAAAAATGTAAATATTATCTATAAGGATGTGGAAACCATATTTTACATTAGTCATGTACCCTTCTCTTGGTTCACAGTGCTATTTAAAGATCACATAAAATAATGGGAATTATTCAGGAGTGGGGTGTGGATTATGTTTTGGGTTTATTTTTAATAGGACATGGAAATATCGGAAGTGTCAACCTTGTTTTTTCTTAGTTTTGCTAGAGAATCTAGAGTATACCCCGATGGAGCTATGCTGATAGATCTTGACTTATAATTGGAAAGGTAGAACGGCTGATTTTTTTTTTTTTTGACTGACAAAGCATTTCTCTAAAATGCTAATTCATAGATGATTTTAAATAGAAAATAAAAAACTTTGTAATCTTTTCACTAACACTCTGTCACTCCGGTCATAGATTCCTTATTTATCATATAAAATGAAAAGCAGAAACAAACTCTAATTAAAATCTACAACCACATTTCAGTCTTTTTCCCTATCAAGAAGCAAACATTACAGCTCTTTTCCTTCATGTTACACACAGGACATGTAAGTCTTTCATCCATTTGCCAGATCATTATGCTTTGAGGTTGCCCCTACACAGAGGTTTTATCTAACATTCTTCCCTTGCAGCTAATCCTGTGTGTTCAGAAGGACAACTGCAGTCCCACAGTAAACTGACTTTTGCTGCTCCCCTATTTAAGCTAACGAGTATTTAGCTTTTCATCTCCTTTATTCTTTCCTTTTTATTTCTTGAGATGTCTCAACCAACACGGTTATTAACTCCTTTTCACAGGCATCCAAAGAGAATTACTTTTTTTCTTTCGTAGCTGTTGAACATATTGCTAGCTTTGCAGGTCTTTAGTGAGTGTTATGGATTGTTAATATGATAATGTCTTTTGACAGCTTAATACATGATTCTGAATTTTCTTTTCATTTCCTGTAGACACATTCTGTACCTACATGAAACAAAGAGGCACTTAAAGCCAGTAAGTGAGGGTCCTTCCAAAAAACCCCAAATATGCATCTACCAACAAAAAGTCTTAGGAACTCATTAAACTGTTCTTTTGAGCAGGATCAGGCAGAAAAGAATAAAAACATACTGGTTTCGTATTATTCCCTGAGTTTGCTTACATTGTTTAGGCACGAAACAAAGTGTGTCGGATTGGCAAGAAAGCAGGAGTGAGCACAGGTTCACACAGCCCACATATGCTCTAAGGGCAAACCGTTATCATCTTCAGTCTGGCAGAAGCACTTCGGAATGCAGCATTCAAATACAAAGTTAGGAACAGAGCCATCACCTTTGGAGACGGGCCAAACAGAGTCATTCACTCTAACAGTTTTAAAACATCTCAATTTAAGCTTTGGATTCTTTTTAGAATGTCTGAGATGATATTCGTATTTTTCAGTTAAAACTGGTACTACTTCTCTGTCAAAGGGCGTTTCCATTTTAAAATAATGTCTTTGGATTTCATAAATATTTAGTATCTCTGAAATATCAGGCATTGCTTACTTTTTGCCTTAAATTCATTCACTGTTTGTGTAACAGTAATTTGCTCATCATTCTGGAGGAAAGACCACAGCACAGCACTGAAACAGGTGTGGTGCTTTTAACACCACCAAACTTGCATGGTTTGACTGCAAATTGAACTGATTTTTTCTTCCTGCTCCAATCTTGGGAGCAGAGCCCACTTCAGCATGTTGACGAGAGCAGAAGTGTATCAGGATGTAAGCAGGCTGCATTTGCCATCCACATCACAGTCTGGGCTGAGGAGAGCTAGCATATGGGATTTGCCTTTCAGAACTTCCCATTTCTGAAGGGTTCATCAGGGCCACTGGAAAAAAAGAACCAGATGTGATAAAAACTCTGTAATAATTGCTTGGTAATTTTCCAGCTCTGAATCCTACAGTGCAGTTTATTGACACAAGCACCAGGCATCTCTTCCTTCCCTTGTGCTGAACCAGCAGTCTGGCAGTCCTCCCAATTTTTTACTGTTCTTACTGGAGTGAGATTTGCTGAGAGTGAGGGAGAGAAGGATTAACAGCACTTCTGGAAACACACAGATTTGGTGATATTCAGGGCTGGTTTATATTCATCTCTCCCACTTCAACTTCCATGCACATCCTGTATTGTTTGATGCTGTTTTCTAAGTCTAATTACAGATTAAGTAACTTGCAGTAGAGAACTTGATCTGCCTGCCTGCCTATTTAAGTGGCTATAGGGTTCAGCGTAACACCTATGTGCTATCCAGTCCCCCGGAAGAAGAAAAAACACCCCAACATACAAACAATGCAGAACAGCAATTGCAGTATTGTAAAGTTTAAATGGCTGCCAGTTAATATCCTGATCTCTACAGTGATGGGTATGGTGGTATACATGGTGCAACCCCTACTTTGAAGAAACCTAAGATGATGCAGGGCAGCCACCCTTTTATTATTGGACCTGAAGAACAGCAGAAAGCTTTGTCAAAGTCTTCCGTCAAAATTCATACTCTCAAAACAGAAACGATGGAATCAGCTAAGGACTTCTGTGATGCTCTGTCCTACCTAGCAGTTAGAGGGAGGGGTCTTCCGTGAGTACTGCACCCCTCTTGTGTAATCACGTGCTGTTGAACACAAGCCAGTCCTACACACACCGAATGCTATTTCCTTTCCATTTTCCTTAAAAAGGTAAACAACTTTTTTCTTCCATCCCTGTTTTTTTTTCATTTTGAGCTGCAGTTATATAGCCAGTTCTCACTTTTTTTGGATGTTTATAGTCCATTTGTTTTTGTTCTCTTGTATGCACTGATGAGCTTATGTATAGTGCTTCATTTCCTGTACTGTGCAGCAGAGATAAACCAGAAGGGATAAATTAAAGATCAGGAAAGACCTAAGCATAATCTATGAGAGGAGACTTCTCCCAGATGACTCAGTTATAAGACGATCACTGGTAACAAACAAGGTTTCTCAGATGGCTCAAAGGACACTATCTACAGCCACACTTAAAAATTTTACACCACAACAATGCAGGCCAGAACAGGTTTCTCATAAGAATTCCATTTTCTTTTGCTGAAAAGTTACTTGAAATATGGACCTATGTAGTAGCTTGTGTAGTTGAAAGCCTACAAACCAAAAGGGGTGGGGGTGTGGGGGGAAGTTGTTTGGCATTACCTTTTGTTCCATCTTGTATTTCATTTTTGTTTTCACTTGTTCTCACAGTTGAGGGTTCACTTCCATCACAGATCTGAGAAAGGAACAATAAATATGCATGTCTATAAAAACCAAATGCATGGTTGTAGAAACGCCTTTGACTCTGTGCAGGATTAAAACACATACTCCTGCAATTCAGGGGTATGCAGAAGCACACCTGTGTGTTTCAGTAGAAGACCCTTTGCCAAAGTCTAAGGGGATCTGAAATATAGGTAATTAAAAAAGAATTAAGCCCATTCCCCCTCTTCCTAAAAGGCTAAGTGGGTATAAGACTTAATTTGCCAGAGTTGCAAAGAATAAGAAAATGTAGTCTTTGACCTGAAGCCATAGTTTGCACTGGAAAGGATATGGAAAGGGAATCTGGAGGAGACATTTTGACTGACTCAGCCCAAATTCCTTCGTCTTGCAAAATCTTACATGGTTGCCTCCTCTGCAGAACAATCCCATCCCTTTTGCAGGGCAGCCTGACATTAATATCTGTGCTTACAGCTTAGATTCCAAACAGCAAAACTAGGATACTTCAAAGAGACAACAAACCAGGAAAAGATTTGAACCATCTTCTCCTTTCCACAGTGCTGCACTACCCAGTCTCAAGATTTGTCACATTCCATGAACTGGATGACACCTACTATAGAAAAAAGTATTTCAGAACATGTAGAAAATCTATACCCATATATATATGGGTATACATATACCCATATACATTTTTACCCATGTATTATTTTTATTATCTTTTTGGCAACTCAAATCTACAACGAATGTTTAGCACTCTGAATTGTTAATTGTATTTTATTCAAGCACTGTATAACTCCATAGTTACTGAGAAAAAAAAATTCAAGTTTTAAAGATTTCTTCTACCAACACAAATCTGTATATTTACTTTTTTTTAAAATCAGGGATCTTGAGAGGTGGAAGAAGATAGCGTAACTGCCCAGAAAATTATTACTGTTTCACAGAGCAGTAGCAGCAGACTGTGAAGCTGTCAAGGTACCAAAAGTCTAACTGCTCTTCGGGAATATGGCAGGAAATCTAGTAGAAACATCAACACTATTGTTTTACCTTTCCTCCTGCCTTCCTCCAGGTGAAGGGAGGTTACAGGATTTTCGGAGGCTATTATTAAACTGGAGTGACTTCATACAGCTGCAGATGGCTTCAGTCCTCTTCTGTTACATAAAAAGCTTTCTAATGATGGGAGAGTAACAAAGCACTGAAACAAGTTACCTAGGGAGGTTGTAGAAGCTACTTCACTACAGGCTTTCTGTGACAGATTAGATGAATAACCGCCAGCAATGATTTCTGAATCATTATCTTGCTTTGGAGAAAGGAATGCATTATAGGTTTGAGGGCTTACACTTGTATTATTTTATTTCAGTCAAGGAGACAGGTTTAGAAGGATTCTTCTTTTTTTCCCAGTTATTTCTATATTTAATAAATATTCTATCCTTCTGTTTTATACATCTTAAATGGCTACAATCATTTGTCTGTTTGCATTACTTCTCACTGATGTTATCAATATCAAAACATGTAGTTTAAGAGACAGAAGTCTACTGAATACTGTGGCATATGATTTTCAAACATTACAATGTGTAGCTTAAATACAAGAACATAAGTCTTTCTTGTGCTTTACTGAAATAACATACTTGAAAGGGAAATTATACTGCTTTAAGCTATACGATATTTTACCTAAATTGCTCTGCTATTAGACCTTGTAATTTTTAGGTGTAGTCAATTCCAAATCAGATCCCAGAAAGCTTTTGTGGAGTTAATATCCCTTCTGCAACCACATGGAAAGCAGAACAGTGAAAGGGAAGTTGTGCCTCCAGAACATACATTTCAGCTTACAAACTCCCCCCACTACATTTCACCTCTGCTGAATTTGAAAGGAGTTGCCGAAAGAGAGGAAGCTGTTGGGGGAAGGAGGAAGTTAAATCCCCTCAAATTTCGTGATGCTTCCCACCGCGGCTACCATTGCATTGAACGGCAGCAGCAGCAGCAGCGAGAACAAGGGATGGGGCTGAGGTCAGATAAGCTAGCTGTGCACTTCCATCAGGTCAAGAGTCTTCTTACGGCTGCAGATCTTGTTGCTTTTGGGGGAGCAGACAGGACACATATGCTTCTCCACAGAAGAGGAATTGTAATCATAGTCTCCATTTCCCTCCTTCCCCTTTCCTGTGTATGGGAGAGGAA
The DNA here is from genome assembly GCF_000699105.1 of Pygoscelis adeliae. Taxonomy (NCBI): domain Eukaryota; kingdom Metazoa; phylum Chordata; class Aves; order Sphenisciformes; family Spheniscidae; genus Pygoscelis; species Pygoscelis adeliae. The sequence goes on from NW_008824338.1 coordinate 373,176, forward strand.
CTCTCCCATTCGATACCCCATGAGAGGAGACAGGGAACCTTCAGGACCTGGCAGAGCAACTTCCCACACAGAGTTTAACGACATGCACAGGCCCTGGGAGTTAGTATGGGGTCTAAGCCCCCAGCTGACAGGCATAAAGACCTAGCCAAAATAGAGGAGGTTAGGTTGATGACCCTTTTTTTCCTTTTTTTAAAAAAAGAAACAAGAGCACCAGTAAGTAAGAGGTACTGCCCCCTATCTGGCAGACCCCTCAGGATGGCTGCAGGGCACTCCCACCCAAAGATAAAAGTGGGCTTTTGGTAGCTCTTTGGGTGATTGTTGTCATGAGTTTTGCATCTGCATTAAAATTAATTCAGCTTAATATCTTGACCATGGAGTGGTTGTTTTACTCATCGCCTTTAAGTAATAGAAGGCCAATATACATACTTCTTTCTACATTCTAAAATTGCTTAATGCAATGTCAAGTCTGGGCCAATGCTATTCCCATAAATTCAGTAAAAAATTCCCTTGGAAATCAGTGAAAAGTTAGACACAAATCTTCTGGAAATATCCCTTTCGTGTCTGTGCATCCCTCTCCTCTGCCCCCACCCCGACATGTCCCTCTCTTCTCTCTGCCAGAATCAAACCAAACGACGGACAGGAACTTACTTTTCCCTTTGAGTCGTTTTGTAGCCTGAAGATATCTCTGACATCAGGAATCTGGTGCTGTTTGTTTTTTTTCCTCATGGTTTGTCTGACAGTCTCTACTCGCTTTTCTACCGCTGCCTTCTGGGTTCGGGTCAGTGTGGACAGAAACACCATGCTTTCCAGGGAGTCACCAGAGCTCTCGCCAAACAGATTTGACAGACCTGCCTCCTTCAGCCATTCTTCTTCCAGTTCTCCCTCTGAACAAGGCAAAGAGGAAAAGGCATAAACGTTGGCTTTCGAGACTGTTAAGCACACTGGATGTTAATAACGTGATCTAGTTAATGCAGTTCACAGGGAAAGTACTAAGGGGATCCACAATGAAGAACAATTACTCACACTATCATGACTTGGAAAAAAGCTATTGTTTCTAAAGAGCTTCAAAAGGGTTAACACATGATAGCAAAACTTTTAAAATAGTTAGATTGCTATGGGGCAATCTTTATAATAATCTACAGCACTTCTATTAAATCATATACCATTTTATAAATGTACCTAGATATAAATGTGTATGGTGAAGTCTGAAAGCCTCTGATCATTGCTGCTTCATTGATTTTTAGTTCAATCCTCAATCTTTTTAGCTCCTTTACTGACATGGTTCTGCCCACTTTTCTTGATACGTTAATCCTACAGCTTTCCACTAGCTCAATTTAATGAAGGACAAACCAGGCTACGGGAGTCACCTTAATGTTATTTTTTAATCGTTTCTTACGACATGGTCTCCAGACTGCTGACAGCCCACAAAACAATTGTTGCTTTAGTCTTACAGCTGATAAGGTTATCCTTTATTGACAGATCACTGCACATGAAAAAGAAAGCTATTAAATACTGTCACCGATGGCAAAACTTCTGCTTCTGAAATCAGTATCTCTCTAATGATACTTTCTTTAAAACACCAAGTTCTGTCTGTAGCAGCCCAGTTTGTGCTGAATGCCAACAACCCTCTCAAACGTTCAAGCAACATTTCCATTTATGAGATAACTAAAAGTACTCCAAAGCTGGCATGTTGACTTCACTATTGACTGCAGTTTCCCACAGTCAAGTGGGAAGTGCACATCCAAGTGGGCACCTGAATATTAACAGCATTCAGAAAACTGACACAAAATTTTAAGTATGAATTTTGCTATGGCTATGTGGCCAAATCCTGAGCCTCTGACAAAACTCTTTCAGATTTTGTTATTAGGGCTGGAAAGAAGGGCTACACCCATTCTCTAGAGCAGATGTGAGCAAGGTATCTCTCATCTCTTCCCTGCCTTGCCTTTGCATGGCCGTGTCTCAAGCAAGCCCTGCCCAGGCAGGCCCATCAGCCAGGTGCTGCCCCCCACCCATTTAGAAGTACTCATACCCAAGTGAGGCGCTACACATTAGGCAAGGTGTGGGGCAGAGCAACACCTGCTCGAGCTGATCAACTCAACTGAGCTGACTCACTTGGGCTTCATGCCAGAGTCAGCAGCTCAAGCTGGAGCAGCAACTAGGGGGAAGAAGGCTATATATAAATAAAAAAGGAAATGGTGGGTTTTGGAGTGCAGAGCCTGAAGGCATAGCAGCATCAGTGAGCTGGGGTAAGAGAAGAGGCTCATGCGCTGCAGAACGATGGGCTCTGCTGCTCTGGAGAAAGCCTCGCAGCTCTGTCGGATGCCCTGCTCCCTGGGCACACAGGCTCAGAGCCTTGCTGCTTTCTCCAGGCGCCACATTGCTACCCTCTTCAGAGCACTCGTAAACAGTGGTGATGTTTCAAAACACCTAGGGAAGCAGAAGTGCGAATCCCTTTGAAAGCTAATGGAGCACATTCTTCTCACTCATGTAGAGGCCATACCAACATGCAAAGTTCACCATCTTAATTTACTGAGACTGTGGGCCTCTTGTAAGAATGGGAGAGGGGCAGATACTGCACTGTTAAAATATAATTTTTGAGAGAAGAGTGGAATTAAGGACATTACTCCTCTTTTGTCTGATAGGACAAGAAAAATAAAGAAATTGCCCAACTTCTTCTAAGATCATGCCCTCAGGAGTGGCCCATAATTGATGCTTCTGAGAAACAAAAATAATACAACTGAACAGTCACAACAGTTACAAGCGTAGAAAGTTACTCACTAAACTTAAACCGGTTAATCATTGGCTTGTCTTCTAAAGCGTGAGGTTTCTATCCACAATAGCTACAATAACGAACAACATACACAAACAGTGAAAGGGTAAGTTAGTTTAACAGTAGACTGCAAATAAAGCTTTGATTGTTGTGATTTGCAAGTACAGGCACCCTTCTGATGTTCTGCAAATACCATTTAAAGGAAAACCAGCCTTTTACTTATCTCCGATACAATTCTCTTTCAGGGCACTGCCCGTTTCTGGTGATATGCATGAGAGGCAACAGAATTTTCAACTGTGGCTGTTCAGCAGAGTGACCTCCTTTTTGATTTAAGTGTATTTGGTGGGTGCCATCTCTTGAAATAAGACTTAAAGAAAAATCTCTAAATCAGCAAACTGATGATCATTCACAAGAATAGATTTCATTACCATCTGGCTCTTTCACTACAAGTGCTACTTGTTCCTCATTATTATTTCCTCTGGTTTCATGGATGTTTTCAAGTTCTTTCCAGTAGTCATCCATAGACAGTTCATCCAAGGAGTCCTGAGATCCTGAGCGGTCAAACGATGCTCCATCAGAGGTCTTCTTGGAATGGTCATGGTTCATTGTATACTGGCCAGACCGACGGCTATAAACATAAACCGAAAAGCAGTTCTTGGTTAGCATTTTAAGATACAGGCTATATTAATATCTGGGAAGGCAGTTAGTGATGAATTGTGTCAAAGTATCAAAGAAAACTACTGTCAATAAGCAAACCAAGATATTAAAAATTACTTTTAATATCTGGAATGTATTTTAAATTTAACACTTCTGCTACACATATCTCCCAATCTGGAACGGCACAGGAGTCTGTATTAAAGAGGAAATAACGAATCCAAGTTCTAGTAATCCTAGTTACACCAAACCTCTAATTCAACTCACAACGGTCAGTTCCACAAACTTCATGGTACATATCTTCCTAGCACCACCGTTCATAAAGAATTTTTCTAAAGTGCCTTTCTGCCTGAGTAAATTCTTAGAGCTTGACAGTACCCCTACTTTTTTCCTTTGCTATTCTGCTTTTATTTTTTATAAATGTTTAGCCTGGTATCTATGCCCTTAATTACAGCTGGGAAAGGACAAAGTAGAATTACTGAAGTTACAGTTTGTTAGGTAAACTGGTGAGTCCAAACGTTTAGTAAAGGCCACTATTTGTTTCTATCCTGCTTCCTCTGACTGAAAGCTTACCATTTTCATAGTTTGATGTTACTAGTTTTTGGTTCACCCTGCCAAATGTATGTTGCTAAGGCTTTCAAAAGGGATCTTTCATCTTAAGTATAGCTGCAACTAGAAAAAAGAAACCAACAAGTTGAAAACTCTAGGTCTCATCTTGACCTCATTAAGTCATTGGCAAAAATTACCACTAACCTAGGAAAGAATTCCTCTTAAAAAGTGCAAAGGTTATAGTGATATCATTGAAGTTACAGGTCATCCTTACAGACGAACATACCAAATCAAAAGCCACAAACTGATTCAGAGTATCAGAAAGAGGACGTGAATTACACGAGTAGCAACTGGATCTAACTTCAGAGTTGTTCCTACTTTGACTGGGAGGCAGATCAGACAAGATGATCTCCCGTGGTCCTTTCTAAACGAAGTTATTCTACTATTATAAGACTATGTCAAAATTTTTCCTTGTATTAAAAAATAGTAAATTCTTAACATTTCAGGAACAGCTTCAGATGTCTTTTATGTCTGAATTTGTCTCCGTATTCTAAAAAAAGGAGGCATGGTTTGGGGTTAAGTAATAAATATCACCTATTACAAGAGAGAAAAACATATCAAAGATGAAGCATTGTGGATTTATCACAATGTAAACGCAGTAAATTAAGTCCTACCTTCCCATTTGGTTGACTTTGCATGTTTATCTAGAATTAAAACAAAAGCACCTCGTCCTTACATTTTATCTTGGGACAACTAATGCTTGTTAGCTGCCCCTAAGTAAAAAAGCCTACCTTTCTCTCTGAAGATAAGCCCCTTGTGTGTCCAAGTCACAAATCCTTTCACACCATATGTGCTTGATTCTCTGATAAGAAATACTAACTATATGGACTTTGTCTTTAAAGGTAAAGAGCTTTATGGAAGGACTATATGAGTTTCCACTCGCCCTGCCTCTCTGCTCCAGGTGCAAGTTAATAAATGACAATGAATTACCAAGCTAATATGCACCCCAACACCATTCCTTAACCTGCCCTTATTTGAAAGCCCAGGAAAAAAATATACAAAGGCGTATTTAGCTTCTGCATCAATGGCAATAACAACATCTTGCTAGTAGTGCATGTTACCCAATAAATACAAATTTTCCATGTAGCTACCTCAGTTCTCGAACTTCTTCTGACAGGCGTGTCCCGTGTATGACCTGTGCTGCTTGTGAATCCAACACTAATCACTGCAGAAAGATGTTCATGGAGCCACATCAGAAGCGTCCCCAGCAGCCAACGTAGGTGCCAAGTGTGGCCGAAGCAGGTCGGGCTTCCCAGCCCTTGCCCAGGCTTCCCTCCTCCCGCGGCTGAAGGTTCTCAGAGTAGACGGGTCCCTCTCAGAAACAGACTCTGTACACTTGAACTGCAGCCTGAGTGAGGTCAGATTTCAGCTTATCGTCCCTCGATTTAACCCTGCGGAGCTGCTTGGCAGCTCTTCGGTGGCCTTTCACCTTTGGAACAACCTGCTCCCGCTGACCCACCTCAGCTGAAATTTAACCACCACAGCGCACCATGCAAAAACCATAAAACCAACAGATCACAAACGTTAAAAGCATGCACTTTGGGGGACTCTGGCAGGCTGAGGTGGGATATTCTGCAGCAGGCTGCGGCTCTGTGCCATGCTTCCAGGGAAGTGCTCCTCCTGTCCTTCTAAAAAAGCCAGCTCATTACCTTCCCCAGACTAAGTCCTGTCTCAGAGCAGTCTGTGCCCTGAAACACACAGCTGATACTCGGCAAAGAGCACTCAAGGCCATTTTCAGGGTCCTGTGAGCATTTGCTATACATTAAAAACACTCCATTAACTCTCAGAGACTGCGCCCTACCCTTCAGTCACCAGTCGCAGGCCTGCTCCACTCAACCAAACATAAGCTGCTTTTCTTGTAAGGCTCTTCCCAGCCTGACCTTTCCATCTCTCATTAATGAATCAGTACTACAGCTCCCAACTTTGAGCGTGCAGTAATGCCACTTCTCCTCATGAAAGTCCTCAGAGAAGGACACGAAATGACCAGGGGAACCTTCCAAGAAATATTCAGACAAAAACCTCACCGCTCTGCTGCGAATCTCTCCTTCAAAATGCATGTTGCCTTAGGCCCATTCACAGCTGGCAGCCCCAGCGCTGGCAGCGCCCGGGCTCTTCAGGAGCCGAGGCCACAGGCCGCTGCCACACTGCTCCCGCTCCACTCACCGATTCCTTGTCTTCCCTGGTCGGACTCGATCAAGCCCCTGTCCCCAGTTGCTGTTTGGACTGCAAACCCTTCCAAAGCTATCTGCATTTGTCCACACCCACAATTCACATTTCTATGGGCTATGACAGAGAGAGACTCAGGCTGGGAGAGAACAACTGCTAGAAGTAGTTCAGCTGACAGAGCAGGTCAGATCTTACTTTCACTTCACTTGGTTCAACGTTTCTTGCTTTGCACACCCCACCAGAGAAAGACGCCGGTGAAGCAGTATTTGGTGCACAATCCACACAGCAGTGGCTCCAGGCACCCTCATCTCCGTCCCTCCTACGAATCCCTGTGCACAAGGAGGCACAAACAAGAAAGACCCTTTGAGGATAATGAGGACAGTCTTGATACCATAGGGTTGGTGTAGATGAGAAAAGAAAATTAATTTTAAAAATTCACAGCATAGGGAAAAATAGGTTGCCAATTAAGATTTTTATTTTTAGGTATCTGTTGACAAGACCAAGAACGTGGGATTTCTGCTGTGACCTTCCACTAAATTCAATCCTTCTCCAAACCTATGCGTAGTAAGCACTAGTTCCATATCACACAATAAAACCGCATAGGTGGGAACAAGTTAAGGCCAAGAGAAAAAAAGAGGAGAAGGGGAAAAGCAATCAATCTTAGCAATAATATTATAAGGAATCTGGAAGAGGTATGTTTTTAAAAATAAGTAATCCCACATTCACAGAAAGACTTATTAAAAAAAAATCTTGAAAAAGTATTTCAAATATCCCATGTCACAAGCTTTAAAATTTTGTAGAAGACTGCTTTCCAAAAAACTATTTGTAGGAAATAAGCACAGTTCATTACAAAAAAAGCTGTTACTGTGGTTGCAGAAAATAGGTTACTTCTCCAGCACATTCTTAAGTTTCTAGGTGTTCAGTTTTTCTATTTAAAATTTGAAAAATGCACCTGCTTTTCACAAGTATCTTCAAGGAGATCTCTTTTCTTCCCCCAGAAAATGTAAGCTACTGCTAACAAACACAGTCACTTAAAGTAGTTTTCAAACACTACTTACTTAGCATTTCAGATTACTAAATGGTAAGTTTACTCTCCAGCAGTTTTTTTTCCCCCAGAAAACTCATATTTCCATTAAGATCTTCGCTAACAACATTCTCAAACTCTATTACAATCTTATTAACAGCTATTTCCAATCATTAGTAAATAGTTTACTCTTCAAATAGCTTTACAGGGAGCAGTGCAATACTCTCATTTCCAAATTACAGTCAGTTCTGACCTCTGATACTCAGACACGTGCCCTTTGCAGCTGATGAGATTTTTGCCTATTTATCTCAGTATAAAACTGAGCCCCCAGGTATAATAGTTATTGCAGTCTCTTACCAGAGTCAATCTTCTCGTCCCACCCACCGGAGATGCATATATTTATTAGAAACATCAAGGATGCAAAATGAAGTACTCCAGCTCTTCCAGAGGGGAGCCATTAAAAACAGTTCTTGTAATGAACACCATTCGTTACATTTACAAGGAAAAAAAAAAGATTTGGGTTTTTCACTAAGCACTGATGAGCTTCACGTTGTGGCAAGTACTTAAGGTAGAAGAACTATGCGCAAATATTTTCTTCAGCCTTTCCTTTTGTGACCAACTGTATCCCTTCTCCTGTAAGAAAATAAGACTTTTCACATTAATCACTGTTTTACACTGTAATAAAAATGTGCTTTTTTTCAGGTTCTGTCAGCCTGATTTTGATTTCATCTATAGTCACTTTATACTACTGCAGTTGTCTTTATTCCTTATTTTTTTTCCTGTGAAATCTAAATCTCCCTTTCTGTTCCAGTGCCTTTTTAGCAGTTCGTAACAGATACTTTTCATGTGTAAACTAGAGCAGCTACAGATTAATCAGTTCGTAAGGTCCACTTTCACTGGCATTTCAGATAAATTCAGTTTGCAGAAAGCTAATTTTGCCCTTACTTCCATTCTTCTCACCCAAGAATGAAGGATTATGTTGTGTTTTAAAACAGTGAGTGATGAGAAAAAGATAATCTTTGTCATTTCTATAGTGCTAGCCACTAATTTTGGATCTGAATATGATCCTTCTACATCACTATACAAACATCATAATTGTATGGTATCCTTATATACTATATATATGGGTATGCATGTATTAGATGTGTAAATATACTGAAAGGCAGAAATACTAAATGAAAGGATGTTCATAGTCATAAAAACTAGGGAATATAAATACACTGTTGAACCAAACAGAATAGATTAACACTGCTGAAAGAGAAGTGGAGTTCCTCTAACAGGATTATTTGCAGGAGAGCTCACTGATTCCAGGAAACGACAAAGTCCAGCTACTAAATACTGTATGAACATAAAGCAAAAAGATACCAGTATCTATAATCTGTTATCTTCTTCCTGAAAAAAAATGCAACAATAGATGAAACACAAGTGAAAGGGAGGAGTGGGAAACACCTTTTCTGCCTACAAAGTAGGAATTTCTGTACAGGGTCCTTTTTCCCACCCACTTTTGCCAAACTTTGGAATTCAAAATTCAGGCCTGGAGCTTTCCTGAATAAAAACTGTCACAACTATAAAAAGTGTCATGAGTAGAACAAGGGAAGAAGCCATCTGATTAATTATCACCGGGTTTAACCTCAGTTAGGATTCAACTCTTTGCAATTAAACAAACATGGTCCTTTTCCACAGCTGTCTAACAAAGCCTATGGGAGTCTTAAACATTATCTTTAAACAGGTTCCAAATTAAAGGCCAATTCAATGTTCTGTGAGACTAAAAGTTTCACAAACATTTGTTTGTATCAGCCAATTACCAACATTGAGAACAGTGCAAAAAAAGCATTGTATTATCAAGTAATATACAATTACTTGTCAAACTGGACTATTACACCTCCTTAAACTGTACGCTGAAAATACAATCTTCATATGCTTGGCCTTAAAAGCTTCTTTAAGTAATCCTGGCCATTAACCATTGCTACTGGGGTTCTTGTACAGGCAATGTCTACAGCCCCTTCAGACACACTCTCTGGCACCCCAATAAACTAGCACTTTACTTCCAGAGTTATATAAAATGACAAAAACATATCTGACTACAAGCTACATTACAGCAGCAACTTCTGAAATGCCTGTGCAAAGGGAGTCATCACTTCCAAAGCCAGTGTACGTTTGGCCATTTACATAAAAGCTATTAGTAGTATTATTGCAGCCATACCTCAGCTGATACTGGGGCTCACTGATTACGAGCATCATACCAACACATGGTTAGATGTGCTAATAATCTGATAAACAAGATACACAAAGGCTGTGAGAGGGGAAAAAAAATGGGGTGGGTATTTGGCCCAGAGAGGTGAAGCATGCTGTTCAAATTCACGGTGCAAATCAGTGACAGAAACAAGAATAATTCTCAGATCTCTGGAGTCTTTCACCACTGGACCACTGAGCATTAACGGTCGAGATCCGACCCATAGTGAACTGCAAGGCAGATAAAAGGAAGCTCTGCTGTTGTGGCTTTGTGATAGACTCCAGCACTGTGGCTATAAATAGAGTAGCACCCGCAAAACAGAATTATCTTGTTGACATAGGAGTTACAAAGTTAAGCAGTAATTCGCGTAAGTAATTTTAAGTTTGTACAAAGGCTGACTAGATTTAAACAACCAAAAAATGCCTATGGGTACTGTGGCCCATTTTGAAAACTATTTACTGAGCAATTACATCCATAGGATGCTGTGCTCTTAAATATAAATACAGGACTTCCCAAGTCCTTTAAATCTAAACAACTAAAAAGATAAAGAGAGGGAAACAATGTGGTCTCCTGGCCCGCTTCTCATCCTGAAGGCTGAGCTACAGGACTGTGGGAATAAGTAAAGCTCCTAAGCCCTAAGCTCCCCCCATTGCTCGCCTCCTTTCAAGAAGCCAAGTAGCACCGCAAGGTACAAAGACTTCTTAACTGAATTAACCAAGAAAGCTCTAATCTAATGGCTACAGCAGTTGCCTGGCTTGAGCTCCCTGTTCTTGGCTGGGTCGCTGGCCTGGGAAGCGATCGCTGGACCTTCCTATAGCCACAGCGCCTATCAGAAAGGCATCCTGACCTTTCACAGTTTCTAGGCAAAGCTGCATCCCAAATGATCAGACGTGAAGGTAATGCAAGGCCTTGATTCCAAGTATCTGTTAAATCAATAATATTTATTATCAAATCACTTATTCTAATGGATTTCAACCTAATCTTTACAAAATGTCTTTCTGTCGCACCACCCCTTTGCACAGCATTCAGTATTTTGCAGTGCAGCTTTGAGCATCTTTCAAAGTCTTCTGTTAAAAAAAAGATGAAATTGTAATTGATGTGGCCATCAAAGCAGGTTGTTCTAAAGTAACTGGATTTTGCATAAAGCCACAAAACAGTGACACTACCTAAGTGAAGTTAAAAAAAAAAAAGCTAAATGTAAATGTCTTCATCTTTTTATATGGCTTAATGTATTAAAAAGATTCCTTCTGTTTCATTGATAGCTAAAACCCTCTGTCAAACAAAAGCCAGTATCACCAGCCTTCACAAGCAGCAGGTAACCCCTTAGCAATACCTACCAAGATCCAAGTCTGGACATTTGGTGTCCAGAACAATGCAAAAATATTTCTCACCCCTTTTAAAGTGCTTCATAACTTTTAGAAGGCATTAGAGAAACTTTAGTCTGGGCTTATATTTCTGCTTTTCATTCTAGCTCCTAAATCTTGTCACTCATTGCAACAACTGCATCCTTTCTACCTTTTCTGTCTTTCATTCTTTCCATGAGTGACTGCAAACTCTCCTGAAACTCGGCCTTTTCAAGAAAGTCATACAGGGCATGCAAAGATAACAGTAACGAATTAACGTCATTTCCAGTATTTTTGGTGAACTGACACTTAGCACTCCTTCTCTCCCAACTTAAAGAGTTTTATTTTGGCTGCTCTGTGACCTTATGGGACATTTTGCATGTCAATTGCAATCAAACTTGCCCAAATCTTCCTTAAGCTCCAAAGAAAAGCCAGAGAAGTAAGAACTGAGGCAAAGCTCTGTTCTCCTTCCAAAGACAGAGTACAAAGTGATTGCAGAGAGGGTATAAAACAGTACTAACTTTCTAAATGAGCATAAAAAAGGTTGAGCAAAGAGAATCAGGTCTCTTAGGATTTTTTGTAATACCATCAGCTGCTGTTAATACCTGCTCAAAACTGCTCTGGAGATTAACCAAGAAAAACCAAACCAAACAAAAACAAAAACCCAGAAAACCCCATAAACTGGCATTTTAAACCCCTCCATGAATAATAAATGCAAAACAGGCCAAAGTTAGGGCTGCCAGACTATAAGTCTAAAAAGTATATATATACAGTGTACTGCTTCCAGCCACATCCTCATTATTATTTATATAAGATTTTTTTACCTTAGTGAACATGACCTTCCTCCTTCCCCAACCCCAACCTGTCACTGAAGAAGACAGGAAGGAAACTGTGGCAATGACACAGACTATTACACTTTCTAATCCACTGCATCAGAAATGGGAGATTCCAGATACGATGCCAAAACTTAATCTGCCTGAACTATATGCGGCACTTCTAAGAAGATTAAAATATTTCGTGACATTTCCTTTAATAGGACCTCATGTTCCTACACAGCCATTTAGACTCTACCTATTTTCTACTTCCAATTAGATAAATTGTAATTATGGCAAACTGATACACATACACACCCTATCTAAAATGATGGTATAGATCACTGGCCCCTGTGTATGATTGATGATATGAAATGATTATCAAAAAAGGTGTTAGAACTATAACATATATACTTTTGAACATTTGCAAAAAGAGTTATTTGATATGCCATCCCAGGTTGTTTCAGAATAAACATGATCTTGTTCCACTCCACACACCGCAAGAAAGAATTCAGGATTGACAACTGCAGCCATGAAGCCTGTCCTCCACAAAATGACTGGAGCAGTTGTGTTTCCTTGTTTTTTGGGGGACTGTTGCACTCCAATGTCTGAGCTGTTCAACTCAGTGCATGCTTTTAGCTTTATTCTCCAACCGTAAAATACAGAAACCTGCTTATTTCTTTTAGTGAAAGGTGAGTCTCATGGACTCAGATCAGGAGCTTTAAATAGAACATCACATATTATCAGACTTGCAATAAAATTATCACAATTAGCTAAACTCAGAAGTAGTATCAGAAGAAATCAGTTTTGGTTTTACTCCTGCACTGACAAAATGAAGTAGACCGTATTGTCTCAGGTCCTGCCATTCTGACCCTTTTAATTCTCATACCACTTGAATGAAGACTCTCAAAGGCTTTGAAAACACATTCCTATTTATTGCCCATATATTGACATTTCTGGTTCAAAAGCATACATTTTAGAAAGAGAAATAGCTATTCCTGGGAGTGCAAAATCCACCAGAGGGGAAAATAAGGGGACGAGGGAACCTGGGTGACCTGTATAGGTACAATCACACAAGCGGCACCACGTTAGAAGCCGGTTTGCAACTTGTGCAGACTTTTGGAAGAGCTGGAAGTGCTTACAGAACCTCAAGTCCCACTGAATGAAAACAGAAGACAGTCTCCAAACACAACAGACACACAATACATTTCCCTTACGTACAACCCTAATTATGTTTAAAGCTCTTGTGTTAAAGAAAATGTATTGCCCACAGCTAGGAAAATAAGGAAAGGAATGGCCTCACTCGCATCTCCTTTGTCACATTTTTGGCTCTGACCCTTGGTCAGTTGATCTACGTTTCTCATTCCTTCCAAATGCCTTCTACATCACCTGGCTTCATACGGACACAGATGTTTTCCTCTGCAGTTTTGATTCTTTTCATTCTCTACCATTCATATCAATTACAAAAATGTATGCAAAATATGTTCTCTGTAACAACTCTCATGCTGCTTTTTGGGAAAATACTCGAACACATCATAAACATTTTAAAAATAATCTTTTTCTGTAATCTTCTAAGAGAACCACTGGAACTAATCTCCTCCCAAGGAAGAGAATAAAGCCTGTGTGAGATTACTTCAGGCTCCACAGATATCAGAGAATAAACCAGGAAGTGAAATAGATACAGTATTTGTAATTCCATTATTGAGAGGCACAGAGAGGAAAGATTTAAATAATTTATTTTTCTTTTCAGAGTGGAAAAAAATAAGCATGGCAACAAAGCCCGATTTAAGCTATCCTGGCAAATAGCAGGACCGTCTAGTAAAGTACAGTTACAGCCATGAAATGATACTGGAGTCACTTTTGTGCCTCTAAAAGCAATTAGCTCTCTAAAAGCATTAGCTCTTACCATGTTAAAGGACCTATTAGTTAAACCTATAACCCTTTTAGTTGCAAATATTAAGGCCTACGGCACAATTCAGTACTTTTGTTCATGCTTGAAGGAAATTGGCACACATTCCTAGACAATTTATTACAATATAATCCTTACATTCAGAATAAATTGTAAGTGAATTTGTATGAGCATTCTCAAACAGCAGGCAAGGAAATCCACGCAGGAGCCTCAAGACCTTTTGTAAGGAAACCGTTTTCATTATCCAGACAAATGACCAGCAAAGACCCACTAAGTCGAAGTGGATAAAGGTGCTCTCACAGAAGCTAGGCGAGAGTGGGAGAGGAGGAAGCAGAGCCTCCTGCAGAAAGGGCTGAGGAGAGCAGCACACGCAAGGCAGGCCAGCACCCAAGAACACTGAGGGATACGGGTCTGTTCAGAAACTGAAGCAAAACGTCAGAGAGGATGCTTTTAAGAAGCATCCTTAAAGGCAAGGGGATAGGAGAGAGGGAGGCCGCAAGGGCACCGCAGGGGATGGACAATCTGGGTTTAGTTCAGGCTCAGCATGAGGAAGGAGGTGTCTGCAATCAGCTTCGAAAGTGGTCGCTGGGATGTCACCTGCTCTCAGAGGAGCTAACACAACATTGCAGATGTCTCCGCACATGAGGCAAACCTGCTTTGAGGAATGCCTCTAGTAGAAGCCAGGCAGAGCGTGCCATGGCAGAGGCGGAGGGCAATGCAGGTCTGCCCTGATCCAGCTGTTTCCTTCACACCCCCTCCCCACAGACCCACCGCACAAAGAGGGCAGCAGCAAAGTTCTCAGCAGAAGAAAAGAAATTGAAAAGGGCACTCAGTCACAATTCTCACTTTTTATCTTGGAGGGCAACTGCTAAAGCCATGAGCCCTTGCAATGTCTCCTCTCCTACCAAATTCTTCTTCTAAGCAAATATTCCTGGGAAATACTTGTTCCTGGGGTGTAACAACTGAACTGTCTGCAGCCCTCTCTGTTACCTGTGCTAACAGGCACTTCCAAAGGCTTGGTGTCCTATAACCCAGCAGGAACCCCACTAAATAAAACAAAATTACATTAATATATTCCTTCCCGCCTTGTATTTCTGGTAGTGTTTAAATGTCCAAGCAAGCAGGAGGCAACTCGGGACCACAGACTCTCTCCTTCCCTCTCCTCCTTCGCTGCCACCTCCGTTTTCTGAACATCGGCAGAAAAGATACTAAAACATGTCTTTTTTCAACCCAGCTCCCTGCAAAGCTTTACTGGTTCTTGTATGCATAAATATGTCCCTTCACTTACAAGTTAAATATACAGATTTACAGCTTCCAATTTGAATATATAGATGCATTCATGCACAAGTTTGGAAACTAGTGGTAGCCCTGACATAAACGCCTGGTCTGTAATTTAAGAGCTCCAGCTGCTCCGTTGTTTCACCACCACAGCTTAGGAAAAAACCTTCCACACAAAGCAGAAATGCCCTATAACCCAAGGTGGAGGTGACACCGAGGAAGGAACGACGTGTTTTCTGATGTGTCAGGTTCTAGAGGAGCGATGGGGAGGGGAAGCCAGACTACCTGCAGTAATGAATCCACTCTCCCAGTCTGGGTCTCCCTTGACAGGATGCCACCCATCACTAAATGCCTACCATAGCGTTCACTACCGTACTATCTGCCCACGAGGTCTGAGCATCAGCACTTGAATAGGAAAACAAAACTTCAACAGTAAGGATTTAAAAGCGGTTTTGTTTTGTTCCAGGAGAGGGGAAAAACAAAGAGAACATAATACAAACCAAACAATAGGGGGAAAAACAGAAAAGAAACAAACACTGGAAATTAAGAAAAAGTAAACAAAACATGCAAATTAAATACCAATCATTTAATAGGAACTGTTCAAAATGAAAAACAAACCCTAAAACCCCTTCCCATATGTATTTTATTATTAGTTGATCACAATTATACACATGTAATACTTGTTTCTCATTTCCACTAACAGCATTACTTTTTTTTGTTCTTTACTCTTAGATCTGATTCTTTTTTGGCATAAGGAGTCTCCTTTCCATGTGGGTACATGGGCAGCGAGTTCATCAAAACTTAACACGGTCATGGAAGGCTGTCATCATATTTTAAGGTGGCAAGAAGAAATGTTCAAGACTGGTCAGAAAGGGAAGGCTGACAGTCACTGCTTGCTCTGCAGCTGAAAAAAAATGTGCTGCTAGTAAAATGAGAAAAAAATTGTTTCCAGAATTATGGAAACAGAAGATCAAAAGAGCTCTTACCAACTTAGGTTTAAATTACACTCATCAAAAAGGGGATGCAGGCAGGGACTGCGAGAATTCTGGGACTTAAATATTAAATACTGGTAGTAAGTAAAAAAAAAAAACAACTGTCATTTTTTAGATTTATAAATTATTTAGATGATAATTCTTAATAGAAATTATTTTAGGAAAATCCTTTGTTTTCCTTCCTAACCAATATCCCTTTCTTTACCAGTATCTTACAAATATGAGAGATACCAGTTTCTAAATCAACATATAGGTGCCACCTATGGTTTTCCACCTCATAATGTCCTCCATGATTATTGCTCTAAAAAGGTATTCATTTGTTTTGGAAGACGTCAATCAGTTATATAAAGCAACATCACTCTATCTTTTTAAAATTATTGCATCACTAATATTAGCCGTAACTCTTACCCTGCATTCCCAAACAAAACATTTCAGTAGAGGGTTAACTGCCAGCAAAAAATGCAAGTAAAAATGACATTGTACTCTTTTAACTTTCCTCATGTATCTAGAGGTTAAATCCCTGACTTCAACTTTAGACATACTCCTTTGTGTAAACAGGGTAAAAATAGCACTTACTCGTAACACTAAGTAGCTATGATTACAGACCCCAGTAATAATCAAGGAAAATGAAATACAATGCTTCACATAGAACACATTAAACCTGAAATAAGGCACAATCCATATGCAGATGCTTCTATAAATACAAATTCCTATTTTCTTTTGCCGTATGCACACACACTGTGTACAGAAGAACAAGAGCAATGTTATGGACTCTTGAGTATTACTATCCGTGATTTTTAGTTACAGGACCAAGCTCCCAGTGCTAGACATCTGTACTTCCCGCTATGAGATGCATCTTCTACAAATGAATACTGTATGTTTTTATACAGTATCATATGTATACAGTAAAAAAAAAATTGCTGCGTGCAATATTAAGTCACATATGAAAACTCCATTTTAATTAATTTGAAAACATCGTATTATGACAGTGACCTAAGCCTGCAATTTGGGGGGAAGGGAAGGGAGGAAGGGGAGGGAGAAAGGAAAGACAGCCTGAACAGCCCTGACCTGGGCGCACAGAGCAGAGACATTTCTAGACAGCGAAGGGAACAAGGTGTGAGGCAAACCAGAGCAGAAGCTGCAGGGCACCCCGCAAGTCCTTCACTCCCCGCTCCCAGCCTGCACTGCCCGACCCCTCTGTCCCATCCCCAGCCCTCACGTCACCTCGCTACGCCAGGCAGGACCCCACTGGCTTTCCAGCTCTGAAGCACTCCCTAAGTCACCCTAAAAATTAGGGAACCAGCACATACCAACAGTGCTGGGGAGGCAATGAACGGACTGAACATCTCTGGGCCTGAGCCGAGTGACAAATACGTCCTTCGAGCTCAGGCAGGGTGACACAGTTGGGCCCCTTCCTACCAGAGGTATTAAAGTAAATGCCTTCTTAATATTTTCTGCACTGAAAATGCACACCTGCAATCTTAAAAGTTTCTCTGGCTACAAGAAATACTTGATTGTATAAGTAGCCAATTCCATCTCAGAGGACAAAGAATAATTCCCTCGCCAAAACAAGGCACCTGGACAAAGCCTTACATTTACAAAGACTATACAAGTGCTGACAGATTGACACAGAAATGGAACAATACACTTGTCAGCATCAAAAGGGTTTAAAACCTACAATGTAAGTCAACAGAGCAATGGCAAGGGAAGTAGAAACTCTGTAACAGAAAATTTACAACACATTTTAACGTAAAGATGAAAAGGAGACTTTCAAAGAAAGACAAATGCCCATACACCTGCATTACACTATTTTCTCAATTCCCTAAATGCAAAACCGGTGTGTATACTTTACAGCTTCTGTGACCCTTGTTGGGTGTTTTCACTGGAGGTGCTCAGATCTCCTTCCTCTCTGAAAGTCAGGAAGGTGCAATGAGGAATTTAGGGATATTTTCATTGACTGTGCCCTCTAGGCAACTGACCTCATTTCCCCCTTTTCGCTGTTTCATCACACCTCACTTCGAAGCAAATCAGTCAGAATGATTTGTACAATGCCCTCTCAGAATAAATATGACTTTTTATTACCAAGTATATTCGCCATTGGTTTAAACAACGAGGTAATACACAGAAGCTGCCCCTTCCCCAAGAGTGCCAAAGTAATGCTCTTCAGCTCCAATTCCTGCTCTGTTCACACAGGCTTCACACCAGTGCAACATCGAAGCGCCCCAGGGGGATGCCCCCAAGGGCGACACCTCAAGGCCAACCCACCCTTTACAGTAACTCACAAGAGGCAGACACCGCCCTTTGAGCACCCTTCTCGAAGCAGCCTAAATCCACACCCCAAAAAACCATGTGCCAGACCCTGGGATCTCCCCATCCTTACAGGCAGACCCCTCCAAAGACAGCACAAGCAGTGAGGTAGCCAGCCTGTTGTACACCCAGTCCAATTTGGGGGAAAGGGAAAGGTATCTCTGTTTACTAGGAGAAACAACATGGGAAGACTCCAGCTACCAGGACTGCCAGGGGACTGTGTGATAACATTGAGCAGAGCCAACTAGACGTACGACTGAAGCACGCCACCAGCCCAGTGCGAATCACCACTCTCTGCGGCCACAGCAGAGAATAATTCTTTATTCAGAAATAGTGATGGGTCTACATCCACGGAAAGGGCATCAGCATCACCTCAGCACTGCACCTCCAGCCAACAGCTAGGCTTTCTTCCACTGGAGGTCACCAGCAGACATCCAAAGTAACACAGTCTCCCTTTGAGCAGTTAAGCCACTTCCCACAAAAAAACCCAGTGCCACTGCTTTTTCCCTTGTATTGCTCATTCAACTTGACACAGCAGAAGGCTTGGATTCCCAGAACTGTACAAAGGACTTGGAATGGGCCTTGTCATTAGTTTTTTCCTTAATCCCTTTTAACCCTAGAGGTCATTAGGAAAACACCTACAAGGCATCCTTTAAGGGAAACAAAGTGTAGAGAGTCACATCTGTCCAGAAGTTATCCACACATGAGCCTGCCACAGCTGGATATGCCAGCCACCTTGCCTTCCTTCCAAACTATCAAGCCAGAGAAACAGGGGCAGGCAGACCTTGGTGTATCTAGCAGAAGGAACATGCAAGACGTCTTGCTCATATCTCCTTAACAATTTCCTCAGTATTATGGAGGGCTCACTCAGACAGATAATGAGCAGGCAAACTCCCACTTGCCTAGCAGCAGCAACTTCGTGACCACCATGAAGAGCAGGTGCTTCTGAGAAAGCAAAACCTGTGGCATGAGGCATCCTTGGTAATGGAAAAAGACAAAGCAATACCCTCTTCTGCTTGTAAGGGTCACAAGCCTCCTCCTTAAGAAACTAAATGGATATAGATGTCCTTTCAGTAGCCTGGCACAGCTGATTGTCCCATGACCCCTCACTGCAGCAGCACTCTCCCACCCTTCATCAGATGGCAACCAGTTGGAAGCAGACTGGATGGCACATGGACTCACAGAGCTTGAAAATCATTAAGGTGATGGTGGACTTCCGGAGGTAAAATTGCCAAGCTACTGTTTGACAGACCACCTTGGTGGACAACTATCAGTGAGGAATACAATGTACGCTGGGATGAGGACGAAGGCCTAGGAAACACATGCTCTGCACCTCCAGGGCTAATGAGGCCAGCCACAAGGCAGCTTACACATCAATAAATGAATGTCCTTCTCTTGAGGATGACATGGCACTTTGGGAGTTATTGTAAGTAATTTCCTTGTTTAAAGTACTAGCAATGGCTTCTTGTGACAGCAGCAGCTTGAAAAGGATCATCTCTGGCTAGCTCAGAACTAGCCACAGAACCAAAGTAACAGTTAACAATAAAAACCAAAGCTTTAAAATACTACAATTCCCTCACTGGTTACCATAAGCTGCAAAAGTGTTGTTCCTACTTGCAAAAGCATCTTATGCTTTTACGATATGTTTCCCTGAACAGTTTTAATTTTCCACCTTAAGTCAAAAAACCTAACTTCACACTAATATTTTGACTCAGATGAATTTCAACAATCTTCAGAAGAATCTTGCTATAACTTCAACTACAGGTAAGTGAGTAAAAGTTCCTAAAACCAGACAGAAAATCATTCAGTAATGATACAAAGAACATATTGGCATAAATCTATCATTCAATTAAAAAATGGGGAACGCATCTGAAAAAATAAAATGAAGAGTAAGTACAAAACATGTTCAGCAATTCCAGAGTCCTACAAAAGTAAGATAATGTCAACTTAAATAGAAACAAAGATCAATTTCTCAAGTCAACAGTGTGGTGGTATAATGGAATACCTTATTTGAATAAATGACTTTTGAAGTTTTACATAAAAGTGACAGGTGAACAGCCTTTATAATTATTGGAACAATGGTGTGTAAAATGAGAAATTGTCCAGTTACTCTTCATTTCTAGACTTCCGACTTCTCAAATATTCTTAAGAATGGAGGTTTTTTTGCAAAGATCACATAATATTGTGGGACATCTGATGGACACCAGAAAACTTTTTCAATTTTAATAGGTTTTAAGCAGTCCTACACTATTCTGAGTGTAAGAGTCCCCCATTATTTCAGAGATATTCATCAATAGATGATGTTCCATATTCTAATAAAAAGCTTTTACCTCCCAGTCCTCATTTGCAAGTTGAATTAAAAAAAAAGAAAGGAAAATAAAACAAATCTTAAGGAAGAGGTTAATACGCATACCTAGAAAATGACATGTGTGCTCAGATGGGATGAAACCATCACTCCATAGAAAGCAGAAATCCAACCCACAGAATCCCAGATCATCTATTCATGTACAACCATATATACTTGTGTAATATATGTATTATAGAATGGAAGGAAAGAAATCCAGACAGACAGAGAACAACTTCTAGTCTTAATTAAAGGAAATCAGAACTGAAGAAAGAAATTTATAGTAGAGCAATAAAAGGGGTTTTGTATCAAAAATTGTTGCCTAGAGCAACACTGCTAGCCAAAAACTTAGAGTGTTCCTAGCCAGCAAGCTGAATTACAGCTACAGCTGTCCACAAAATTACAAAAGTCAGTATACATTGTAAAAATAAATAAAGGTATTTACCAATACACCCACGTAAAAAATGTTTGCATGTACAGGCACTAAGATTATCTACAGCCTTACCTATAAGGAAGGTTGTAAATAAAATGAAGAGAAAAAACCCACCAAAACAGCATATGCAGATGTGACCTTGATTCTTCTACGTGGTAAGACCAGCATCCCCAACTAGAGATTCCTGCAAGATAACCTACTTGGAGAAATATCCTTTATCCAATTGAAGCCCCTTTGGATCAAAGTTGAATCACATTTTTATACAAAAATACCCATGTGAGAAGACTTGGAGGCTGAGAAAGAAATAGGGGTTCAAAAACCTCCAGGAGACTAACATAACAGAGCACGGTACAAAAGGCACCAACCTTGTCCAGAATCAGAGGTTGTGCACCTGTGTCAACACCATACCACACACAGGGGAAAAAAAGAAACAGAACCAAAAGACCAAGCCAGGTTGAAGGAAAGGTTTCTCAGCCCAGGCTCAAACCCACATGAATACAGCTACACAGCTATGCGACAGGGTCATGCTGGCGCCAGGCTAAGGTCTGAGCACACTGCAGTGGAGATGTACCCCAAGAAAGCTACCACTCAGCACAGCCCAGTAATCTGTTTCAGAGGAGGAATCCTGGCATTCACAGAGGACGGAACACCCCGTTGCTAAAAGACAGCCAAGAGCCTGGCTCCAGGCTCCTACAAAATTTTACATACAAGCTTAGATTATAATACACAATTTGAAAGGTCTGAAAAGACTGTCATATAAGGCTGCTTACGCTAAGTGCTTTGTCATCCCATCCCGTCCCGTGCCCTGCTTCTCTCTGGCATGGCCCTGTGCAGACATACTGACCGACGGTCTGGCTCCAGATGCATTTTTCACCCCAGCTAACTGCTATCTGCTAACTGACTGGATCTCAGTTAGCAACTTCTTCAAAAATATACAACAAAAAATGAATTTATGCCTAATCTGAATGACTGAGATTAAATATATACATATATTTAAAATTAAGAGAAATTATAACAACCTATCTTGAGGTCCGTGTTTAGTAAAATCTATATCAAATAATTCAGCAAATGGACAGTGA
This sequence comes from Pygoscelis adeliae, assembly GCF_000699105.1. Classification (NCBI taxonomy): domain Eukaryota; kingdom Metazoa; phylum Chordata; class Aves; order Sphenisciformes; family Spheniscidae; genus Pygoscelis; species Pygoscelis adeliae. The sequence goes on from NW_008824338.1 coordinate 395,129, forward strand.
GCAAAAACACGTAAGCAAATGTCTCCCTTGCACTCCCTAATACAGGATGATGAAACTTTCTCAAACAATCACTTCAAAAGCTCAGGCAAGGCCCAAAACCTGAAACACTGTGGCACATCACACAGATTTTAATAACATACATCTTCATAAGCTGTTTTCCGATTTGAAGTACAAAGTGCCAAATCCCAGCTTTCACAGCGTGAAGCTCATAAAGTTTCCCATAAACTTTCATAAGCAGCTCCTACTTACTAGGAGAAAAAAAGATCATGTTTTAGTTTGTTCTTGTATGTACCATCCGCAGTAAGAACTTCTAACAAATACAGTCTTTTCTTAGCTTTCACCTCAAAGGAGAACAACTATCACAGTGTAAATATCCTTCTCTGAAAGGAGAAGGCAGGCAGAATTTGGGCCAGTGGACAGACGCTTGGACATTTTAATTAGTACATAACATTTTCAATGACTTATATTTGTATAATGTCTTAGATATTTCATGTCTTTTTTTACCCTTAAAACAGAAAATATTACTCCGATAAAAAGTTAGGTTGTGTTTCCTATAGGAAATCATATGAGCTATTCTGATTATACTTCTCATTCCTGGTACTGTTTTGATGTACTATCTTGAGCACTATGAAACCAAAGCGATCTCTCTGGTGCAAAGTTGAGAGCAAAGAAAGGTGTGTTTAAACAAGGCACAAACCAGCAAGCTTTCAAGAGCTCATCAACTGATGACCAACCATAATTTAGAAACTGCACTTTAATTTACCTCATTAGAGTGTGTGGGAATCCAAGCTGGGCTTTTGTTTCTTTTGATGAGGCAGCCTGCACGATGCCACATGCAGATGACAAGGGGAAGGCAGGTTATCCCCAGCTCCGTAAGAGGAGTGCAGGTGTTCCCTGCCATGCAACGCACCTGGATCCCAAGGATCTCTTCTCACATCGCAGCCTGCCTTTTGCAGGTAGAGGACATGCACACGGCTGAACCACTGAATGGTATGAGTCAGGACTAAATGAGCCGGAGATGAAGCTTACACTAGCTTTAGAGCGGCTGCTAAAAGACAAGCCTTACCTGAACTGACTAAAAACCTGTCAGTACAAAGTTAAGCTATCAAATATCTTTTTAATAAATCTGAACCAATGGAGTTAAATTACATCGGATGAGCCTCACACAGGATGTGGCCATAGCCAGTACTAGGACTCATAAAAATGAGTTATCTTGTCAAATCGCAGCCCCATAATGGTCACATTAAGCTGGCACAGATGTAGGCTACTGCCAGAGGGTTCTGTCAAATCCCCCTTTCCTGTGGGTTTCCATCACTTCCCTTGTGCCAGCACCATCATTGATGCAGTCACCTGCTGAGCTAGATTAAGAAACCAGTCTGTCTGAAAACAACACTTGCAAAAAAATATGGCTTTCAGTTGGATTTTTTTTTTGTTCCAGTGCAACCTACTTCAGTCAGCTCAGAAATGCCAATGCCAGGGCAAGAAAAACATTAGGAAGGTGTAGATGAGAGATGGAAGGAAACTCTACTTTCAGTGATGTCCCGACTCTTTTCAGCTTCCACTTATCTCAGCCTAATATGGCCATGACCTGCACCCACTGCCACTGCACACCAAAACTTCTGCTGGTTCAGGACAAGCCTTAGGAGGCACTCTGAGACGAAAAGAAAAAGTTTCAGGAAATAGCGTGGCCTCTCTCTCCTGAGATAATACTTTCAACAGAACAAGAAGATATTCCTCAAGTCTACCTGAAATACAGGCTTCTCAGGAGAAGATGACACACCCAAGCCATCAGAATGAGTTTAGTAGGACACGAAAGCCCACTCTTTAAATGGGTTATAATGATGGGGATAACTACTCCCACAGTGATAACACCATTACCAGTGTTCTCTTATCTGGTTGTGGCAAAGGGAATCATGCTGAGGCTCCAGAAGCTACACTACGGAGCTGTTAGATCTATCATCCTCTGAGCAACTGCCAAGAGAGAAAGCATCTTCCACTGGCCCGTGGTAACCCCAGCTCTGGTCCCCCGCTGTGACTGGCCAGTGAGTCACGGCTGGGTGTGTGACAGCACTTACCAGGGATTCCTTGCTGTTCAGTAGCTGAGGCTTCTGGTTACTGCTCCACGCCTCTTGCTTTGTATCTGGGATCATAGACTCATAACCACAGCTATACTATACGATTATGATATGACTCCTTGGGCCACTACGAGCCTACAAGAACTTTCTGCTTTATTTGTACAGTTAAAACCTAACCTTGCACTCTCTCAAACCAGGGGCAAAGCTCCCTGTTACCTCTAGATATAGTATACTCCTGGACCTTGCTGTTGTATTTTATTAAAGGCAGAGAACTCCTGACAGAGACAGTATTTCATCAGTGGCCTTGAGTCCCACCAACTATTGTTCTGACAATGACATAGAAATCAGCTAAAAACAATCAACTGATTAAAAATAATAAAAAATAAACAATATACTTTACTAAGCGCACATCACTAAACATCAACCAAACAGCTCTCACACATCCTCTTAAGTATTTTCCTGGTTTTCAAATAGGGAAGGGAAGTCAAAATATCTGACTTCCCTAAGCCAGAGTAAAAAACTGTCTGGGTGGTTTAGGGACTGGTGGACAGGAAGAAGAGGTAGTCTGAGGAGTAGTAAATTGAAGATTTGTACTGATGCTAAATCAAGCAAAATATGTCAACTGTTCTGCGGCAGTTTGTCACTGAGTATGCATGATAAGATATTAATTTATTTGCTGAAGACAGCATTATTCTTACCTTGTTGCTTTCTCATGTGTGGTGTACCTTCGACCATATTTCTAAGCATGCTAAAAACATTCACATTTGCTCCTCCTCAAATACTTCACCCCAAACCATTTCAAGTCATCCAACAATACCGGGGGCCCTGCAAAGTAAACATTCTGACACATTTTTATTGTCACCTTTTGGCCTAAGAAGCCTCCCTAGGAAAGAAGGATGTTGTAGAAAGATGACAGATAAAATCTCTGAAATTCTCATTAAAGCATTTCTAGGCTAACAGGACTGGGATGCTGCAGCAGGAAGGGCAGGGGACAGTCACAGAACAAGGGGGAATATTGAGCAGCTCATCCTCACAGAAAGGTATGACCAGGTAAGTAACAGTTTCTGTGCACCTTTTTTATTCCGCTGTAATACAAGAGAGTTGGCACAAAACAATGACCAAAGAATAAGTTCATAGTTTCAGCTTTTTCGGGAGCGCAGAGGGGTGAATTGCTTAGGTGCTCATCCCATATGCTGCTTGGGGTATCACCAAAAATACACCTCGGAAAATGATGGCTACAACTGCACTTATGAAATAAATCAAGTCTACTTATTTTGTACACATCCATATAATTTAAAAAAACAAAAACCCTACTTCTTTTTTCCTATTTATTTGGCTATTTATATTTAAATATAATTAATAAATATTAATATTTAATATATTAACTTGCCTCCAAGGCAGAGGCAAGTTCATTGCAAAACCAGCAGCCCTCACAAAACAGTCCACTGTCACGTTGGAAATACTCAAAACTTATGAGTGTGGCAGTTTTTTTCCCCTGGCCAAGTTGATTTACCAAGGAGTCTGGAGTGGCAATCAGTGACCCATGCGTAACAGGAATCTGCAACGCCACCCACAGCAGGACCTCGCTGTTTCACTTACTGTAATTACGGCCTCCGTTCAGCCATAGTATTCTGATTCACAGAAGAAAAAAATGAAGGTGCGTACTCAATAACTCTAGTGAAAAAGCATTAACTATAGACAAGGGTGCTGACATGGCAGATGTTACCAAACCACGTATGAGCAGCCTTTTAAAACCTTACAGGTTTCAGCTCCAGCCTCTCTAGTAACAGTTGTGAAACGACTAAAATATTGGCAATAACAATAGATGATAACACTTTTTAATCGAGTGCCAGTATCAGCAGACTGAAAATGCCATTAGCCTTATTTGAAAACAAGTTCAACAATTCTGCTCTTCAAAGACAAAGAACTTAGAGAAACAATAAAAAAATATTCATTTGATACCACACTTAGAGCAAATGTTGGAGTTCAGATTTACATGGCTCCTCTGGCACTTTGGTCATCGGAAGTTCAGTTACATTCTAATTTTGCATAAAGTCTACATGCTTATAACAGCACATCTAGTAATACATTGTATTATGCTCTGTATCATCTAGATTTGTACACACTCAAGAAGAAAAGGGAAAACCCTTAATTAAAATGTTCAAAAGGCCTTTATGCTTCACATTCCTTATAGCTAGATATAGCTATATAGCTAGACAAGCATGACATCTCATTCTCTATATATCATTAAAATAAAAAAGAAAGCCTATATACTGAGGGCCCCAATTTTCCTCTTTTCTGCTATGTAGCTCCACCGATTCAGCACAGTTATTCTCATTTTATATCTATTTAAGGGTCTGACCCAGAGTATAATTGAATAGATTGTTTTCACAGATAGCGAAGGGCGTTAAATCAAATCTACATCCACGACATTGAATAATCTAGGTCACATAGCGAAATGGGCTTGTTGAAATAATGTTGTTTTACCATACTGACAGATGCTAAATGGATGTCTAAGTGCAAGAAACAGTGACCATGCCTACACAATGAGGACTGCACTGAAAAAGAAGAGCTTGAACAGATCTAGGGCTCAGAAAGGACATGCAACTCAAAGTGAGTTCCACCAGGATGCTTAGAAAAACAAGACAGCATGACTGCAGTATATACAATTGGCTGAGATGGTAATTAGCAGCAAGGAAGTGATTTTACCTGTGTAGGTGACACTCAAGAGACTGACACTGAAGTACTGCATATAATTCAGTCTGGGGGCGTGAAGGAGAAGCAAAGTAGCAGGGCAAGTGTAAAGAAGGATGCTGAAAATGCTGAAGAAAAGTGTCATAAAAAGAATTCTCAGACTGAAGAAACAAAGAGACTCAAAGAGAATTACTTGCTCCGTCTACCAAGATAAAATTGAGCAGCAACTTGACAATAGGCAACAGGCAGTAGGAGGGCTTTTTAATCGATTGGAAAGACATAGCAAGAACCAAAGGCAGGAGCAAGATAAAATCAAAGAAGAAATAAGGTGCAAACTGGGGGAAGGGGGAACCCCATGAAGCAGGAATCCAGAATCAAGGAAGCAGGAAATGTTGGGATACCGCATCTTGCTGTCAGTAGATCATGTTACTGGGATTAATACACCAGCAACTAAGCAACACATTAAGGGTCTGCAGTATACTACATATTTATACATGCATGAGTACAAAAGACACAAAAGCAATGCTAAATAAAGGAACTTAATATATTGTTGCCTGTCAGCTCTATCTGAAGATGTTGGTAGGCATTGGACAATGAACACTGTTCAAATTAGTAGGCAAATCCAAGGCAGGAAAGATTTTTCTAATGCATTTAGATAAAGATTGTGCTCATGTAGAGCCTGTAAACTTAGCAGATAAAAATATTGCTATGATTTTGTAGTCAGTCATGGTGTGATAGATCTTTGCTTTGCAGAAGCAAAGCAACACATGGAAGGTACTGTGCTGAGCCATCCATACTGGCATCACGAATGACAGGTTACAGGAGTTAGGAACAACAAATGCTGTGATGATATGGAGAACCTGAAATCTGTGCTGTAATTGCAAATGAAATTGCAAAAGGCTCCACCAACTTAAGTCAGTTGTGAGTAATTAGCTTGTGAGTTTGTTGCTTGTACACTGAGCATTACATGTACCCCTAACAGTGCTTTAGTCCTTCATACTGGATTTTACTGGATTTCAGTTCCAAGAGTGAGTCACTGATGGGAAAAGAGGGGGAAAGGAATGAGAGCTTTTCTCTCTGAAAGAATGGAGATGGAAACTGCCCTTGAAAAAAAGGCATGAATTCATGCTTACTACTAGATTTCTTCTTGGCTTAAGATGCAAACTATTAAGTCTTCAAATTAAATTGAGCAAATATTTGAACAATGAATGAGGCAGATTATTCTGGTAAGGAAAGAATAAACTCCTCTTGTATGTGTGATTTGTAATGTCTATTATGGTCAATGTTTGAAAAACTCATACATTGTGGGCAATTCATAGCAGAAGTCTTTGTCATTTTTCCAAGCTCAAAGAACATCTATCATCTGGTTTCTTTCTCAGGGAGATCAAGCAGTGAGCGAGTGATTTAGACCACTGCTGTCTGTAGAAAACACGAAGTATTTTATGCTCCTCATTTGTCACCCATCCTCACAGTGAACACAGATGCTACCACTACTAAGTTAGTAAAGCCCATACTTACAAAGACATATAAAAATAAATATTTTGTTTTATGCAGACTTACACAGTAACCCACCAAAAAGGGCACTTCTCTACAGCAAAACCCAACTGAGACCCCCTGGTTTCACTGCCACACAGATCCAAGCTTCAGCTGGCATCTCCCAAAGTCATGTGGATTCAGTAATGAAGCAGGACGGTGAGCCTCGGGGACCGCAGGCCCTGGCTAGCAGCTGTCACTCGAAAGAGGAGACCTGAGGCAGCGGCAATCTTCCCTCTTACAGCAGCCAAAAGGCACAGCACTCTTTACGCGGTTTAGTTCCATCTCAGGGAAACTCAACTGACTGATAGTTCTCATTTTGCAAGTGACTACCAGCAAACCAAACACAAGATTTAAATACGGCGAATGCTGTGTCCTAGTCTCTGTGAAATGCTGCAGTCCTTCTGAAGTCATTAGCAATACAAAGATTCACAGGCCCTTTGGGAGCATATGTTGCTAAACAGGCACTGGCTTGCAAAGCTTCAAAAGTCAAACTGGTCTTCCAATATAAGCTAGAGAAATGCAGATCAAGTGGCAGCAAAAGCGCAAGTGCCGGCTGCTGGTGAGCAGGCACAGTGACTCACTGGAAGCTGGGAGGCTGACTCACATGACAATCTGGTGCAGCACAGGAGACAATACAGAACAGAACAGCAGCCTCCCAGATAAGACAAAGGTACGGAGAGAAAAGCAAAGTCAACCTCCAGAGGCCACCACATTTAAAATAATTTATCTATTATTCAGTTTTCATTTTAGGCTTGGCTCTTGACAATGCTCTGTAGAAGAAGTTTATTTGCCTCATGCACTGGTATGCATGCAGTTAGTTCTGCACGCACTCTGCATGCATTCACTTGTAGTTTTGCTATATCCTATTCCCCATCCACCGAGTATTCCAGACTTGGTCTTAGCCTTATAATCACATTTAAAAAATATTTTTACATACATATATATACACACATACATCTACATACATACATATATATACACACACATACACACACACATTCACTCACTCTACAGGACAGAAACGGTCCTGTCGAGGACTCTCTGGATGGCATTTGATTGCCTGAGGGTAAGCCCACGCAGCCATATGAGAAGACCGTTGTTATCTGAAACGCCTACATATGGATGGCAAATATGACACAGGACCTACAGTCCTTTCTGCCACAGTAGATGGGGTAAAATTCCCCAGCAAGGAACCTAAATGGCACTGGAAGTCTATGCTTAAGGGTGTGGATTTCACATTTGACAGGCATGAGGGTGACATGCCTACAAGCAGTCACTGAAAAAGGGTCATCACTGAAACGGTCTTGGACTGAGCGCTATCTATCTATCTGGTTCACTCTTACTTTCCACAGTCCATGCAACAACAAATGGTTCCATGGGAAAAACAAGAAATTACTTAAAAGCTTGTGCATGGACATCATAAAGAAAAGATGACACCAAAATGCAAGTAGCATGACAGCCAATAAAGCATTAGCAGACCTAATAGGTTAAAACTGGGAAGTGAGAAAACTGAAGCAATATGGAAAAGAGAGCTATTAAAATTTAATTTGATACTGGGTAATCTCCCTTTGTGATTTCTCTAAGGAAGTTCTTAGATAAATACTTAGGTATACCACAGAAGTCACCCACAATCAATATCTACACTATAAGAAGATATTCCTTTAACCATTACTTTAAAGTAAAATGTAAAATAAACTTCTCTATGGCAAAGAAGACAGCTCTGATGCTATTTTGTGCATAACCACTGTCAAGCCAATATTCCTAAATTGTCAAACTTGGAAGTAATCGCACTGAGGCTGTTGTAGATTTTAGCCTAGTGAACCAATGGTAAGGTAAGCCTTTCCTAAAGGAAATATTTCACAGGCTCATTGTGCCTTTAAAGGGGCAAAAAAGAACAGAAAAGTAGCTCAACAATCTATTAGATCAGTAAAATTCTTAAGTCTTATGAAGCAAGACTTCTCATATGCCTGAAGGAAAAAATAAACGGTTAGGAAGTACAGCCCTTTCCTAGGATGCCACTTTGTTTAGAGCACAGCCAATGTATCGCTTTTTCCAGGATGTACCAGTGCCGCACTTCCCCAAGCCTCCAGAGACAAAGCAATCTCTAACACACACTACTTTGAATGCCTATGAAAAAAATAATTCAACATAGTTTCTCTATTAATCTTTCCAAAAGGGCTGCTTCATTACAGCTGGCACTGTATTACATTGGCTTCCTAATATTCTGATCCCTGTTAAAAATTAGAGTTTTCAAATTAGCAGAGAGATGCTAACCTAGATACTGAAAATTGTTCTTTCTTTGTTATTTTTAAAAAAGCAAAGTAAGTTCCAATTTCACACCAGTAATAAAATGCAGAATCTGGACAGCAGAACTGGTGCACTTACACACTGTGCAGAGCACAATGGAAGAACTTATTTCCACAAAATATTTCAGAATTATATGGGTTTGGGCATTTGCTCTATTATTATCATGCAGGTCTGCACATCTTGGGAATGCTGATGAAGAAGAAAAGTACTTAGAAAAATGGGAAAAAATCCCACATAAATGTTACAATGTTTCAGAAAAGTTTTGTTTGTTAGTTTGTTTTTAAAAAGACAAAAAACCCACAACTGGTCATTCTCCTCCCTCCACGCCTCATGAAAATAATATTTCCAGCCCCTCTCACTTCAGAAGTGGGAAGACACTGGGAGCCCAGGGCAGGAGGGAGAAGATGAACCAGGACCATGGAGTTGAGATCCTGGTTAATGAAAATGAGAGAGACAGGACTGAGGTCCAAATTTAGAGTGCCACAGCAGAAAGGAAGAGAGGTGTCCTTTAGGATCTTAGTTTAACGAGCTAAATGGCAGACATGCATGGCTTGGAAAGCCGTAACACTGCCAGTGGTGGAACTCAGGCAAACTACCTGTGGCAATCCCTTGTTCCGCGCAGCTTTAACATACATACTTATGTGCTATAATTAAGGAAATGATACTGCTTTTCACATTTATTTCCCCCCACACTCCCTTAATCCCACATCAGAACAATTTGTGAAGGATCACAGTTACTTGCATAGCAATGTCTGTTTACCCAGGAGGCTGTCCCCAGAAGCAGCTGCAGAGAACCTGATGAGATCGCTGCACTGTTAGCATGGGAGACAAGTTTCTAGGACACCAAAGGGCCCTCAGGACTGTGCTCACGCATCTGGAGCCTCTGGGGGCTAAGAGTAACTGCATCTTAGAGTCATGTATCCAGGCAGTCCCATGTTAAAGGCGGGAACCAATCTTGATAGTTTACAGATACACAGATCCTTATCCAGAAGTTATGCCAAGGAGCAGGGAAAGTGTTTTTTATCCTGTCCCTCCTGCATGGCAAATTTGAGGAGGGGTATGAGAAGTAAAAACACAACAATAATAGAGAAGGTGGTGGATTTTGTGATTTTCTTGCAGAAATGCACATATTTTGCATTCAAAAGTAAACAACTAGATCTGCAGTGCCCTTATATATGTAGCTAAGATGACAGCAGGACTTTAAGCGGGGTTGATAAATAACATTACTTAGGGAGAAGGAAGTACCTCAGTAAAAAGAGAGGCATGGCTTTGTGGTTCAAACACAGGGTAGGCTGTATTTCTCAGCTCAATTCTTGCCTTTGCCGCGGACTCTTAGTGTGACATATCATGGTGCACCAGTTATCTTTTGTCCAGGGTGACACACTGTACTTCCTTTTATCTTCTTTTAATCAGACT
>NW_008824338.1:405199-406050 GCF_000699105.1 Pygoscelis adeliae
CCAGTTTCAATACCTTCCCAGTTTCAGCTGGCTTCTCAGCACCAATAGAAGTCCCATCTGTATCAATGGGACCTTTGTTGACAGTTTCAGCAAGGAAGAGACAAGACTGAATGGGCCATAAAGACAAAACTCTCCTTCCCACACAGCAGTCTCTCTGGTTATCGCTATGGAAGAGCCAGCAGTGCTTCCGCCTGTATTTAACATAACGCTGTGAGGCACTAGGAGGTCCTCAGCCTTCACAGAAGTGACGCTGGCTTCTTTGCCCATTATCAGTTTCACCTTTTAAGCAAAATGACAAATGCTTTAAAAAGTTTATCTTGTCGTTATCTGCACCTTCCTCCTGTTTATCGCATTAAAAAAAAGAATAACAATAATGCAAAGAACAAAGCAGTGAAGCGCAAAACGGTTATATGAAAATCTATGTACTGCATCCCGCAAACAGCCTGATCCCAAAGACTCTGGGGTCCAGCTCCCCCCGGGAGCCACGGGGCAGCACCCACCACTGCACCCTACAAACCCTCCTCGCTCCAAGTCTGGGAACGCACCGGCCAGAAACAGCTTGGTTTTAACACCGACGACGCACTCAGGCGGCCACGGAACTGTTTTCGGCTACAAACACCTTGACAACAGCCGGCGCCGGCTGTTTGCACTCGACTCTCAGTAGCCCAGCAAAACGCCTGGGGGTTCCACGACGTGCAGGGGTTATTAGAGAAAGGGGTGAAAAAAAGAAAGGAAAAACCGTTTGGGAGGATGCGGGACAAAGTGCAGAGACGGGGAAACCCTACCAGCCCCGGCGACGGGAGGCACCTTCTCCCCGCGCAACAGCTTCCCGCTGAGCCGGCTCCGCTCCT
>NW_008824338.1:406678-410496 GCF_000699105.1 Pygoscelis adeliae
TCATGTAGTGTTAACAAACAGCGTTCCTTAGTCAGGCTGGAGTTTGTTTTAAGGTATCGCGAAGAAATCAGTCAGTGACAGAAAAGTTGCTGCAGTTTCAGACCCGAGCGAGTTCGCTGGTCTGCGGGTGCTGCGTGGCACACGCCAATTGCTGCTCCCTTAGAGGTGGCTTGCGAGGCTGCGGTGTTGCAAATGCAGCACAGTGATAAGAAAAACAAGGAATGTGTTCAGCGTTTGCTTTGTACATTGTCCATTTCACGGAATCGCAACATGATTCTGTGCTTGGTTTAACTTTTCATACACAAAAATGATTTATTTTTTTAATTACAAGCTATCGTTATAAAAATCACAGCGGGTGATAGCGTCAGGCAAGGACACAAGGTGACTGAGCTGCCTCTGCGCTGCTGTGCCTTAAACGAGCCACCATTAGCTCCAAGGTCACGCTCTGCCAACCAGCGACAGCCGGAGCAGGGCAGCGATGCGTTGGCCTTTTCGGTAGGGACAGCCTCCTCTGCGCCTCGGCACAGGCTCTGGTGAGATGGGATTCACTCACTGTCTTGGTAGTAGTTTTGGTAGGCAGGATCTGTACCACAACACTCAAACCTGTTTTTTTCCATGGCAGCTGCAACATACCCTGTAAATGTACGTGCAGTGTTTAGGTTTACAATTTCTGGCTGCATTCACCGAAGAATATCATTTGTCTGAATTATAATTGCTTTTTGACATAAGTGAATGGATTAACTTCACTATGAGTGTAACTTGCATTGCATTTCCTTTTCCCTTTTAAAACAAACTAAAAAAAATCACGCAACTGCTTTGCTTGCGGTTAAATACCTGAGAAGTTCAGTACCGGGCTCTGTGAGGTGTTCCGGAGCATGCAGGTGTCTGGAGTCTGAACCCTCACTTATTTAAACCATCATACACCTAAATAGGGAAGCTCCATGCAGTCACGGATGGACCATGCATTTTTCTGCACAGCTGTTCTCCAGCACAGAGCAGCCAAGCAGGGGCAGCACAGGAATCTTGACCTACGGCTGCTGCTCCCAGCGGAGAAGCAAACAGGAAGAACTTCCCGTCGTGTTTGAGCACGATCAGTTTTGTCCTTCAGAGTCCTCGGTGCTTACAGCTGGTGGTTTTGCAGAGTTCATGGGTAATACCCAGACATAACTGAATGTTGTCATTGACTTAAGTGGATAATTTCATCCTGTAGGTTTCTTAAAAGGGTGACCTACAGAATGTCAAACAGGACACCCCCGATTTCTTTCAAAAGGGTAATGTCACCATAAAATTTTGCAAAGAGTCCCAACATTACAAGCACAGGAAAACTTGGCCGGCGTTCAACAGACCAACCATTACAGAGGTGCCTTTTCACTTCTTGCACCACTGAAGGTCAACTGCTGCCTTAGTTTTAAGTTCATGTGAAGAATTGAGGGTAGGGGTAGGTTTTAATAAAGTCTGCCTCTTCCATGGCTTCTGTAAGATGTTTTATCTGTAGGCAGCTGGCCAAGGTGTTTTGACTAAAATATTTTTGTATGAAATTTGTTAATTTTTTAATCAAAACTTTCATATTTAGAATTTAAAAAAAATAAATAATTTACTAACACAATAGATGGTAGTACCAACAGATAAGCTTTGCATATAAATGAGAATAAAGAACAGGCCTATTTTGAACTATGTGGATTTTTTAACCAGCTGTATCAGGGCAGGCTTACGGTGCATATAAAAGAGGTTGGTGCTGCCCCACCTCCCCAGATGTTCTCAGTTTCCAAAGGGAATGGGTAAAAGAGAAGGCACAGCTACAGTTCTGCTTCGGCAATGTCTTAGCAGCACGGCTACAACAGCTTAACTAGCAGTACGCTCCAAGAGCAATACACTGGGACAAACGTACCGGCGTGTACCTACTCGCACGCACCCACACACACACACAGAGAAACAAGGACGTGAAACCACTGCAAAACTTAGGACTGTGAAAAGATTTCCCTGTACTCCCACTGCAAAGGTACAAACACTCTCTCCACATCTCTCAGGCTGTGTCCAAAAGGCAAAAATTCAGGCCTCGCTTCTCACGTAAACACACAAACAAGACTCGTCTGTTTTCGCTGGTCACTTCAGAAGTACATCAGCAAGAGATGAGAAAACATCCTATTATTACACCTATCTACCGGTGCCTTTGGCGCTTTCTTTAAATGCACATGTCAATTGTCAAACAGCCTATGCAGAATGCAAAATTATTTTGTTAAGGACTCAACCTTTCTCTTTTAAACTAACCCAAGAAAACTAAAAATGTAAATACCAGGGTCCTTAGGACCTGGCCATTTCTAAAACTTCAGCTAATTGGTTGCATGCCAAATACCCCACTTAGTTATAAAACTTACTTTAAAGAATAGCTAAAAAATAACACAAAGAAAAGTAAAAACTTCTAAAGCATTCTGTGTTTAATGAGCGCTTTCCAAAGCCCTTTGCCCAAACTAAATATATATTAGGTGTTATAAGAACAAAAAAATAAACTGCTTTTTCTTTGATAAGCATCTTAAAATGCATCGTAATTAAGGCACAACATAACATGCTGCACTGCCGCTGTAAAAAGAAGAATGCAGAAACAAGATGTAGCCAGTGCGGCATCACCAGGGACTACTCAAAGAAAATTTCGCTGCAGATGGAGAAGGGGAAGAACCTGCCTCGCTCATCGGGGGTGGGGCAGAGATTAAGAATGGCAAAACCCAGAATGAGTTTGTACCAGTCAACTGGAAAGCAAGGCGGCTTTTGTAAGTGTATCACAAGGAGGGTGGGAAAAGGAGCTAGAAAGAATTAAGTTCCATTAATAAATGAGAATAGGGATTAAATTACTGGTAAAATCACCAGAGATACTGATTCCCTTCTTAAATCTGTCTTTAATATGATGCAATTCAAATGTGGAAGTGGATTTAGGAGCTTAACTCTAGGCACACTTTTTTCTTTACTATGTTTGACAACTTGATGGGATCAAACTTTGTACTGTTACAACAGCCTAACTCAAGCATAGTTCTCTTCGATGAAATTATTCCCGATTTACAGTGGAGCCAGCTAGACAATTTTGACCTACAGATGTATTATTGCTGTAAACTGACATGGATATCACCACTCTCTCTCACCGGTATATTTTCTGCCTAAACCAACTTATAGTCAGTAATTGCTGAGTTTGCAGTTAATATTCATGTTCTTAACAAGGTACGGGAATGCTTATTTGGAAAGTAAGGTTGTTCATAATCAACTAGATAAGAATGTACCATTTGAGGCATATAGCTTTATGTGATAAAAGGAGATATCATTGACAAAGGAGATTACAAATCAGTCTATCTTGCTACAGAATCCGAGACTCCTTCAGAGAGTTTAAATATTTAGATTAAGATGTCATGCAGTGCCTTTACACTTAATATAATCAGTCACCAGAGCCAAGCAGATCACGCAGGGTTCTCATGCTTAGTGCTCTCTTCACAAAGCAATTGCTAAAAAGAGAACTTCTCAGCAGTACCATCCTTCATTGCTGCTTTACAGGGTTTGAACATGCATGTGTTCAACATATGCTTTTGACTCTTCACTGCAGAACGATTTTAAAATCTTTTTTAAAGTTTTCCCAAATAAAGAAATAAATCACACTGATTTTCATATTTTATATAAATATAGGATTATATATTTTATACAGGTGATGGGTGATTTTTCACATTCCATGTTACTGATGATGCATCAATTAATAGCAGGTAAAAATGCAATCCACTGAGAAGCACTGGCTTGAGGAAATAGTAAAAGGTGAGCTTACAAATTGAGATTCACAGGCTGAC
>NW_008824338.1:410549-427192 GCF_000699105.1 Pygoscelis adeliae
CGATGCCAGAGCGTTTAAACAACCAACGCAGTGCTGCAGTGAAAGTACAACTGTACTTCAGGACTTTTAAAGTATGTTTTTAATGCAGGAGAGTTTCATCCTTTCCCTAGCATTATCTGCTGTAAAATTTGTTCAGATGGGTTTTAAACTGAGCAGAAAATGTCTCGTCAGCTCACTCGCCTAATTCACATTCAAATAAAATGGCAGCACTTCCATTGTCCAAATTGTGTTTCCAGGGTTCCAGCTAGCAGCCAGAGAAGACGTGAAATGGAAAGTTGTTTGTATATTGTAAGATGAAATCTAACCATTATTAAGCTTCACACTTCATGTATTGTTGCACTCCACTACATAAAGAACCACATAGGTGAATGGTGTTCTGCAGCCGTTAATAACCAATGCTAGGAATAATATAAAAAAGAATATTACAGGTTACATACTCAGGGTATGATTTCTGTTACTTAACTCTTGATGTCTACACCCATGCCAGTGATTTTACACTCCATTGAAAGTCCGTGAAAGAAATGCACTTTTAGAGGGTAAAGTCCTCTGTTAGGAGGACTATGTTAGCCTTCCACTTTAGGACATGAAGATGAATCATGCTCTAGAACTGTCTATTTCCACTGGCTAGAAAAGTTGACTACATGAGTACATCACATGCAGATGTCCACATCTGTCAGATAAGCTCCACCTTTAATGCTTTTATGTTGCCCTTCAAAAGATGGTAGACCCAACGTTCAGTTACCATGTGTCCCATATGGCATACACAATGTGGAGTAGTCAGTACTCTGAAATGTACTGGCATGCAGGAGGTGTTTCGGCTCAGCTTACATATCCCTGAATATCAAAGATGGTGATGAAGTCACACACATGTACACAGAAAGCAGACTTGTACACAGACAGCTGGTAACACGTTTGCTAGCCAGCACATGATGAACATTTCTTATGGTCAAGCTAATGTGTATCCTATATTCAAATTTTCATAGGATTTTTAATGGAAAAAAAAGTGCAATGCTATCAGGAGGCAGCTCGATACATGGGGGAATTTAGCAAGCAAGACACAATTAGCACAGAAGCAACCTCAAGGACATGGCCACAGGTAAAAGAACGGACACCCTCCCGGCTTTCTGAAAGTTTTCACCTTCTCCCTCACTGCCCTCCACATACATATTTAAACAGCTGATTTGTTTCCCATAGCAAAAAGAAAAGAAGAAAAGAAGGAAAGGGAGGGACGCTTCTTACGTTCCTCTCTTTTCTTGCAAGTTGCTCTAAAATGTATCTGGTGCACTCTGGTGGCTGCTTCGGTATTTCTTAATTCGGTGACTTTGCAAAAGGTGAAACACTAACTACCGATGCTGTTTTTGAGATTATCCGTACGAAGACTAATGAGCACATGAATTTACTCCAGTTTATCCAGTTTGATTTTTCTTGAATGCACCCCCTGGAGAAATTCAGATCTCGCCCATCGCAGCCCATCTGCTTACCTTACATAAATCACAGGGGGGATTGAGTGGTTGAGGTTCTCATCTCATCTGCTTTATGTTTTTGCTCATGGTCAGACAGCTGCTGAATTTTACCCAGAGGTATATCAGTTTCAGTAGTGGTAATTTATCCACGTTTATTTGTAGCGTGACCTTGCACAAACCCTTGTATCAATTCTTGCTTCCCTTTCCCTATCCATATAATGGGACTAATAATATCTAGCTATTTATGAGGATTATTCACCATCTGTTCAATTACATTGAAAGTTACCAAAAAATGCAGCACATTACTTCCCGTTACTTCACTATGTTTACTTTCTTTTGATGTGTGATTTGATAGGGATAAAATGGCATGGATTTCTGTATCCACAAGCACAGAGAACAGATGATAAATCTCGTACACTTTGCAGTATCTCCACATGAGGTATAGGACTTTTGGGGAAAACTTAATACCACAACTGATGTTTCATGCCACTTTTGGAAAGTGGAAAGTCAGCATGAATGTTGGGGACTAAGGGATTTTCACTGGTGACTCTGAATGCCCCCTTTCTCTTGAGCTAGTTTTGATACAATTTTAGTTTTATAAACCATGACTTCACATATGCCGCTAATTATGAAAAGACAGTGTATTTTCAGAACATAATGGCCTCGGTCCTTCTTAATTCTCCCAAGGTGTCACCTAGATGTGGTGCACACCGAATGCATTCAGCGCATAGATACACTCTACTAGTCTATGAAAATGAAATAAAGATAAAAGAAAAACTCTGGAGCATGGTATCTCATGTTCCTGTTCAATCCTGTTTTACATTTATACAAGGCAGCTGTATAACCCTTCAAAAAGAGTTTCTCTGGGTTAAACATTTTGGTTTTCTTTCAGGGAAAGATCTTCCATCGTCCTGACCATCCTTGTTGACTCTTTCTGCATCTGTTCCAATTTGAATTGCTCTTTCTTGAGCATGAGGGCCCTGAACTCTGTAGAGCAACTGGGACCTTGTACAACATCACAAATACTCTCCTGACTATATCACAAGCATGGTATCGTGGAAAACATGAGCTTTTCTCACGGGCTGCTTCTCACATCGGTGCTTATAGTCCTTCTATGACTGACTTGAACATATGTGTGTGTGATACAGTTTGAGCAGATTTGCTGACCAGTTTGCACACCGAAGCACACATAGGAAGCTCATTCTGAAATTTCTTATGAGGGATATGTACAGGGTGGTAGGGGGCATTCACTTTGTTGTTGTGAGGGTGCTGCCATATGAATGCCAGAAATCCTGGGTTTGTCTCTTCCCTTTGACATTGCAGCCAACACCAAACCCACTGGAGAGGCAGGAGCGGAGGTTCCTGTAACTCACAACTGCACCTCTCCTTTAAGTCAGGAGGCAGACCTCTATATCCAGCATTTGGGGTGTAACTGAATGGATGAACTGACCAGCTGAAGTTTCATCAAGTGAGATGGAGATGGTGCTAGCACGTGTGGAGAGCATACTTGAAAATAAATGTATGATTTACTGCTTTAAAAGGCAGGCTGTATCCATCCCTCAGGTTCACGGTCTGTGTCAGCTACTTCTCCCCACTTTACATCAGGTTTGAGTAGGGGCTGGGATAGTTTTTTCAGTCTACATCTGGCTGGGAAGTTGAACCCATGCTCTCTCTCACACATGTTCACTAAGTCAGTCTGCACATTGACTGGGAGCTCTTCTCTTCATTACCCTTCTAATTTTGCTGTTGCCTGCAGATTTGGTCACAGCCGAATTTGCAGCACAGAAACATCTGGTGAAGTAAAACATACAGCAGCCACGAAGGAGAAGAGTTTCTTCTGAGTTTAGTCAGTCAGAAAAGCTCATGAAAATTGTGACACAAGCCTAAACTGAGCAAGCCAGAGCTATCCAGAAATGTCGCTATGAGCTGAGAAGAAATGCTTCAGAACAAAGAAAGGAACAATTGCATGACTCATGGGCTGCAAGAAAGAAAACCACTTCTCTGTAAGGGCTTTGAAACTGAAGATTACCCAGTAAAACTTCAAGTTAACACAAAGCAAAATATTCTTAGTTCTTTCTTATTGACAAAAATAATCCTTTTGCATCATTCTCTTTCATCCCAAACAAATCTTAGAAAAATGTTTCCTTCTCTCATGTTTTACACAATGCAATCAAATTCAGCCACCCTTAATATGGAATATTTCAAGCTGTCAGTATTATTTTTTTTATTTTGAATTGAAACAATCTTCTGAACCCAACACAAATTTAAAAAATGGTTCCTATCAACTCAGAACTGCATTTTCCAGAAAATTAACTAGAATCCAAAAGAAGGGCACCATACTTTAACCACATGTGAAATCCTGACTACAGTTTGAAAAATATCATATTAATGGGACAGTATCTCTTAAAACCGTGCCAGGAAGTATCAGAGACAAATCAGAAAGGAGGAACAGAAGTCCCCACATTCTTGCTTGTCTTGCCTTTTTCATCAGGCTTATTTCTGTTATGCTTGAATTCTGTAAAAAATCATCAGTTAACACAACCAGAATTTTTTCTACACCTTTTGCATAAATTAGCTTTGACAGCAATGCTTAGCACTTGTAATTCTGAATTAAATTTGAATGTGTGTGATATTTGGATTGGAAGCTATTTTCCAATAGCATTATTGTAACAAGGATTGGCCAAATTTTGAACAAAGAAATTCACAAACATAAACTGTAGGGGGAAAAAATGGATTATTTGTTTCTGATAGTACTTCTGATGCTTTTTATTTGCTCTTCATAGCAATTCAAAAGTAACTCTCATGAATAACAACTACAAGGAAAATTAACGTGAACACTTGTGCAAAAATTGGTACAAGAAATAAATATTTGAGTTTTTGTTTCTTTGTGATTGAAAGCAGCCAGTGAGAAAGCTGAAAAAATACCAGTCATACAGCAAGAATAATAAAAACTCAAAGCACTATTATAGCTGCACTATAGTACCATGTACCTAGCAATAACTATAAAGTTCACAAGTATTTCTAGACTGATGCATAGCCACACACACTAGTCACAAATAATTTTAAAGAAAGCATCAAATTTGTAGCCCCTAAGGCATGTCCTCTAAGGGCAGATTTGTGACAGTCACAAATGACTAAATTTAATAAATCACTTGTTGCAGCTAATTGGCTCATCTCTGACTGCAGAGAAATTGTGATAGACAGGTTTGTAGAGCAAAGTTCAGACAGAGCTGCAGAAATACAAGGCAAGAATATACTACCACTGCTGTGTATTTTGGAAGCAATCGCTGCTGTTACAGAAGGCTAAACTTGAAAGTTTGCCTACATCAGGATATCATCTGTGTAGTTTCTGCAGGAAAAACATAATGTTTGCAGTTCACTTGGAAGATATTCACCAAAAAAATGGTATTTATGTTACAGCGGTTAGATTTACTTTGATTTAATACAGTATCTTACTATTTAATAACTCACGCTATTTACAATACTGTTCACCATATGTCCAGCAAAAAAAAAAAAAAGAAGAGAGAAGCTGAAGTATCTTTTAAATAAGCATGCATGTGGGGAAAAGCAATGTAAATGTAAACATACACATAACATATAAATATTATGAGGGCATCTATGATCAAGTCTCCTGAAATTTCAATCTATGAAATGCAGTCGTAGCTTCACTGGGAGAAATTCATACGGTCATGAACAAAATCAGAATGAGAGTGCACGGCACAAAACAGGCCGGGGAAGTGGGGAGGTTTGCGGAGGAGGATGCACACGCGTACCCAGCAAGAGGGAAGAGCACCCAGGGAATGGCTCCGAGCCATATGGCTGCCACAGGGGAGCGGGGCTCCGAGTGAGCAGTCATGACGTGCGGCTGTGTCGGGGTTTGGTCTTCGATGAGGAGTCATCTGCAGCCCTTGGCTAGTGCTCTCAAATGGGGGAAGGAGGGTTACATCTTGGCACTTGAAAATCAATGGAAATGGTGCTACTAACTTGCATCAGTGGAAGCATGCATTTTCCTCAGGTTCAGAAAGCAATTCCCAGGATCGGGGGACACCACCCCCATGTATTTTTACTAAATACATAATCAAATTACCAGAAGGCACTGGTCACTAATACTTCCATCGCAGAATTTACGTGAGTCCATCCAACTCTTATCATGGGACAAATTATGTAAAAC
Organism: Pygoscelis adeliae; assembly: GCF_000699105.1. Classification (NCBI taxonomy): domain Eukaryota; kingdom Metazoa; phylum Chordata; class Aves; order Sphenisciformes; family Spheniscidae; genus Pygoscelis; species Pygoscelis adeliae. The sequence goes on from NW_008824338.1 coordinate 416,184, forward strand.
ATGAAGGAATCATCAGCTTCTCTTTTCTATCCTTCCTTGACCATAAAAGAAAGTGCTGTATTACTTTACATACTGTGAACTTGTGTGTATGAGAGACAGACAGAGGCAAAGAGCTGAGGACCGCATTTTGCATTACAGAAAGGTAAGATTTTTGAAGGGGCACATGGTTTCCAGCCAGAGTATCATCTCTTTATCAGTCATTACGCATTTTAACAATCCCTTTATAGTAAGTAAGCTGCATAAACTTTTGGTTTTACCTCTTTTTCCAAACTCATTTTCTACCATCTTTAAAACTGAAATATAAGAAGTAAGCTCATTCAGTAATTTAAGGTATTTCACGAATTCTCACTGAAGAGACTCATCATGTATGTGAGCGTGCATGACAATGAAATTTGGTAGGAAATATTACAAAGAAGATGCTTCTGATATCATCAGCTCTGCTGCTCTGGAGGGAATTTAGCACCTATTTAATTTAACCTTGTTTTGGAACATGTTACCGAAGTACACGTGAGGATAATCACCTATAGGAGCTTTCATCTCGTTGCCACCTGCTGGCTGATGTACAAGAGCTTCAACTACACACAAGTACCTCCGCCCCGGGAGTCTGCAATTTTCCCAGAATTGTAGCAGTGAAATTAACAAATATCATAAAATTACATTTCTGTCAGCTTAGCAAGTTAGGGGGAATCAAGTAGTCATATGAAAATTATATTGTTTGTGTTTTGCTTCTCTCTGTTCTATCCCATATAATCTAGATTTAAGAGGACAAGGTACAAGGCGAAGGACGAATCAGCAGCATGGCAAAACCAGCACACAGGCCACAAACAAACAAGCAAGCCTCAAATACTGTCCAAATGTTTTTTCTCCCTCACTGCCAGTATATGCAGACATATATTATCCAGCACTTGTTTCCAAGTTTTTTAATTGCCTAATTGACATTACCATAGATTGTCTCAGGTTCTGTTCTTAGTAGGGACAGATGTGATAAATACCGATAAATAAAGGCAAATTGATAATTATATGATAAATGCCCACATCGTAGGACAAGGAATTACCAGATATCCATAGTGGGGATCATCAGTGCTTGTGAAGAAAGTAGCCTTACTTCATCAAAGGCTGAAAAAGCTTTGGAACTGGGGTTATAAATGACAGGACAGTAGAATACAGCAGCTTTTCTACAGCCAGAGCACCTGAAGCAATGTGTTGACCCCACCAGAGTCAGAGACTAAGCCTCTGCTGATTTTCCTGGGACTGAGATTTCAGCCCCGAGTTCCTGTCCTGCGAGCTCAACATCAGCTGCAACACTCGGGCTCCTTTACACTCGTCTCTGGGGGGATGCAGGAGAGACAGGCACCAGGGTGGCTCCTGCCAGGACTTCGGTCCCCTTGCTTTGCTGCTGGCCTGGTGCAGCTGGAGCTGGACGGTTCACCAGCCTGTTTGGGCTTGTAAATGCTCTTCTGAGGAATAAATAAATAAATTCATGAGTGAATTGTTTGCTTGCTGGGTTTTGGGCTCATAAAACATTTGTAATATTTAAATGGCTTTTTCCTTGTGGTTTTTTTTTTTTTTTCATTGGGGTTAATTATAGGACAACCAAATATTTTCTTATTCTGCTTTCTGTTTGCATTTTTTTTATTAGATCACCGTTTGATTTATTTCAACATCATTCTTTGTACTACACAGGTCTTTTATGAAATAACAGTATGGTAAAAAATTTAGACCACCCTTTCTTTTGGGCAAAAAAATACAGGCAGGAGAAGGGAACAGCAATGTGAAACTCCAGAAGGATTCACATACTATTCTCCCCCACAATGCTTCCACCGAAATGATGGGATTACCAGGTGTCAGCTCCCTCTCCCCTTCACGTTCAGGAAGACATGTACAGTTCAGGCTGGGCACCTGTCAACAGTACCCAATTTTGGAGCACTTCCCGAAAGAATTAGAATAATTATGGAAAGGAGGCTTTTTCACTAGGGCCTTCTATACTAAAATTTTGCCAGTTGGACTCTTCCAGAATGGGTAAAGAAAAAAGACCTAAATTTATCTTTAGTGTAGATAAATTTTATCAATATAAGAGTACTTGTAACGTTTAATACCTGTTCAAGTATTTAGGTGGCTGCAGCAATATAAAGTGCTTTTCTACTGCAGCTGCAGTAGGGCTTTTACTAGTGTAGCTATTGTTTATAAAAAAAATCACGTTTCTCACTGACATAGGCTGGTTTTCAAGAGTGCAGAAGCCCACAAATCACTCACAAAAATTAGGAAAATTAATCTTCAGCCATTGAACCTTCAGATATCTATTAGTTTTAGTTTTACCAAAGAAGCAGCACAGAGACCACATGTCTGTATGCTGTTTCTGGGGCTCCTGGCCATGAATAAACAGTTAAGGGGAAAAAGCTGCGTGCCTGCCAAAATCATGTTTTTTCTTTTCTTAACCTATTAGTTTCTTCCCTTCAGTTGCTTTGGGGCATCACTAAAAATTAAGACAAAATTGCTATAAAAGATTATTGTTACAATAAGAGCAGATGCTCATAGGAGCAGATTTCAAGCTGAAGATTTTTCTTTTTCCTAGCCCCAGTTTGAGAGTTATCTATTTGTGGAAGCATCAGGTGCTACAACATTATCTATGCAAAGTGCATTTCATTACAGTAATCACAGGAAGATATTTTCACAAGGAATCAGCACAATGTATAATGTGTGCTGTAATGTTATGCAGAAATATATATTACAGTATATAACCATAATAGTTTTAAATGTCTTAAGTGCTGCCTGAAGTACTTGTTACATGGGCAAAACTGGAATGTTGTTTTTCCCCGTGAAGCAAGTACATCATTTTTTAGCTGCCAACAAGCTGTGAAATGGTAATAACTTTAGGACGTTGCCATACCCCGCCACCATCAATGCCAGCCTCCAAGGGCTTCGAGTTGCCTGCTTTAGTCAGTAGAATTCCCTACTTTTCTCTATTCAGTTCAAAATATTTAAACTATTTTAGTCAACCTCATTTCTCATTCTTTTGACTGCAGATAAGTACTTTAATGAAAAGCAAGGCTAATATTTTAAAATAAAGCTTCATCACAGTTGCTTTGCAAGGACCCAAATTTCAAAGCAAAAGGACCCAGTATGTGTATTGCATTTTGTATTATTCACATTTAGGGACAGAAATGACAGAAGTGTTGGAATAGATGATTATGTACCATTCTTAAATTATAGGCATATAGCAAAATACAGAAGGATACTGGGAATATACTTACAAATCTACCAATGGTATTTTCTGTATTATGCTTGGTGTATGTCAGAAAGTCTTTTAAGCCATAAAAGTACACGGCAAACCGTTTTGGCATAACATACTCTTACTGAAGTAAACAATGCGCGTTAATAATAAAATAAGTATTGGCCTAAATTGTACAGTCAGATCAGGTTTTCTGTTAAAAGGCTGATTGCCTCCAACACCCAAACAAAATACAATGGAAGCTGTGTTTATGTTTCAACAATATTCAGATTTAAACTATATCAAATACCATTTCTAATTGAAGGCTTGGTTGGGTATACCTTGCTCATACAAGTAATCCTAGCGATTTTACTGCCGGCTACTATAATTATAGGATCAATCAAACCAACCAAACAAACAAACAAAAAAAACCAAAAAGGACAGAGAACGTGGTCTGCAGGTGAAGACTGGGACCTAAATTAGTAAGATACAAACCTTGAAGGGGAAAACAAAGTTATATCAATGGATCATTCACTGTCTCTTCCAGTACCAGAAACTAACTACAATGAAAAAACTGATTCAAAACAAACAGAAAGTGGTGGCGTTTCACGTAATGTGTCACTACACAGCAGAATTGCTTGCCACAGGATGCTGGGGAGGCTGAAAGCTTACACAGGTTTTTGGCAAGACCAGACATGTTCGCGGAAAAGAAGTCCATGGCCTGTTACTAAATACATAGGACGTCTGACTCAGGAATTGCCTGGCAGCATATGGCTGCAAGCTGGCGAAAGCATTGGGAATGTCAGGCCTGCTTTAAAACTCTTGTACGGGCGGGTACAAGGTACCAGTACTTAAACACGGGTGGGAAACCAGATAGGTGGACTTTTGGTCCAGTAGAGCTACTTTTATGTTCAAATAGGCCATAATTCAAAATAATTCTGGTTCCTTGCAACAATGAAAGTAGTGTAAATGCATATGAATGACAAAAAATACAAATTATGATTCAGTATATAGGACAGTAGCAAAAAACCTTTTATTATATCGCATTATTTTAAAAAATAACTTTTTTTAAAAGTAACACATCCTGTTAACTTTATGATTGAATTTCTTGAACTTTCTGAGGATATAATTTTCTGATTAGATTTAAAAGCATCACCGTTCAAGGAAATCTGGAACACATTTAACGTGCCATGGTCACAAATAACTCTCAGGGTCTCAGTCCTAAACCTGGATCTTGTGATGCACAGATTGGCCTGCTCCTGCTTTGCAGAAATGAAGCAATTCTTCAATTCTAACCCCTGTAGCTGAAACATTTTAAACACAGAATAACACTGACAGTGTACTTATCTGCCGAACACAGGCCCCTTTCTAAATTGCAAGCCAAGTTTTTAGCTCATAGTGGATGTTCAGTGTTATCTTAATTCAGTGAATTATGTATTAGCAAAATAAACATGTATTTAAATTTTAATGGTGCATTTTATTCAGGCGAAACTGTTGTGTCTATGCCCTGATTGGAAATGTAAATCAAAAATGTCAATGGACAAACAGAAAGACATCCTCTGCATCACTCCAAGTTTCTGTGTGATATTTTGAATTAAAGAATTAGAACTGTCAAATACATTTTGCTATAAGCAAAAAGTGCAAATATTAAGAATACCTCTGGATTGAACACTTTCTAAAAAAAGATCTGTTCTCACTGTAAAATGTCAGTATATATTACCCGCTCCTATGTCCTTCGAAAAATTACATTCACATGCATCCCCAGAGCTCGTAATCCAGCTCATACTGATGCCCACAGACTGTCCCGCTGATCGTTTGGTTTTGGTGTTATGTTTGAGGCAGTAGGGCTGAAGCCTAAGAATGCATTTTAAATAAACTGTATTTACTTCAGACTAGACCAAGGTAGATGGTGCAAAGAGAAGAAACCCCCTTGAGAATAGTCACAAGCACTCATCTGTTTAAAGATGGTATTAAATACAGTTTACATAACAGGCCTTTAATATAAGCAGAGTATTCCATATTTTGTTTCCTTCCATTTCATCCCTAAACATTTGATCACTATTCATACATTCTGCAGTGTCATAAAAATACCTGCAATATTTAATTCTATCTATTAGGGCTTGCAATATCTTTATTTTGCCCCAACTATTCGTATTTGCATGCAAAGTCTCATTATTGGAAGCAGCTAATACAAAAGAGCACTGCAGAATCCAGTGATTTGTTAAGCTAACAATCTTAGCATGAATCTTAGCTAATACAAGAGTATGTCCAAAGTAATCCTCTGAATTACAAATTAGTGGCTGCACGAACTCCAGAGCACGATTCTAGAAGCGAATGAGAAGTTCAGTCTCTGTGCAGCCAGTCCATGGTGTGTTCCAGCCTGTGAAACCATCATCCTCAAACATGAAGTAAGGAATTCTGTTTCTCATAGTGCCTATCTGCTAGGAAGAGTAGACAGCAGCGTAGGACCATTTGTCCTTTCTGTCCTGCTATTAGGAATATTTTGTGTTTTGCAAACCAGAGAGCAGTTTTGTTTTCTCTTCCCTCAACAGTTACTGGGCTGGTGTAGGTGGATTTTGGGAGACCTTGACCATGAGCCCATTTCCCCCAGCATGAGTTGGGAGTTCCGCTGCTGGAAGTTAAGAGCGGGCTTTGAGTATTTCCGCTGTCAATAATTAGGATTGTTTACAACAATTGTCTGGATCAGAGCACAATAGTTCCCAAACTGACACTCACATAATCCTTCCCCCCTTTCCTGTGTATTAGAGAGAGTGGCATCCTTAGCATGATCTACAGCACGCACACACAGCGCTGGGTAACGGTGGGTGCCAACCAGGTGCCTTCTGTAGCCTTCATTGTTCTTGTAAACACGGACGTCCCTATTTTCAATTCGAAGGACTTCACCTGAAATTATAATAAAGTATTTCATGGGATCTTTCAGTTCTGAGTCTCTACTCTTGAAGGGTACAGAATTATTTGCCTGACTTTCAGTGTGACCCCTTTTTTTCCTTCCCTCTATCCATGGAGGATCTTCCAGCTCCAGTAGCTTCAAAAGACTCTGCGAAACTTCATGCTTGGCCTTCTGCCAAGAGTGGCAATTACAAAGTGTCATGACATGCAATGCTTGCTCATTTTTTTATGTGCCCCAAATGCCCGTTTTTTTCCTCATGACAAGTTTTGGATCCTGCTGTCCCACATAGCACGCTCCTAACTACAGAACTAAAAATAAAGTGTTGGTGCAGAACAATGTCGGTTGGTTCTTTGGGTACTTACTAAAGCAGATGCCAAAAATAAACAAGACTATACGATGTGTAATACAGGTATACATTTAAGAGGTTTTTATTGTGATAAATAGGCATATTTACTAAAACATAAATTGGAACGACTGAGCTTGTAATGGTGCAAGCAACAACCATCTACCACATTTTTTTCCCATTAGATTAAGGAGGAAACAGCTGTTGTCAGATGGCAGCATGATGCCAGCAGTCGAACAGGAAGGATTACAGCATTCAAGTCATCTTAATCCTAGTGCATAAGCATTAATGGAGGCTTTTCTTTCATCACAAATGACTAATGTAGCTAACCTCTGACACTGGCCTGAACTTCTGACTTACCTAAGAAAACTATATGCTGTTGTTAGCAGTGTAATAGATGAAGTAATGTTTCCTTTAGCAAAAATGTCATGAAGGATTTATAAATCTGATGTAAACCATTAAACGGGTAGCAACACGAAGCCCAAAACATTGAAACAGTATCTCCGCATTAGCTCTAAAGACATCTTGAAAGAAAACGTAACACCCTGTACTGCACTTAAATCTATTATATACAGGTCATCATGATTTCCTCTTTATCAAATTGAACTGGGCCTTACACTCTGCTGAGTGGGAGAGTTAAAGGAAATTGCTAAGGACACAGAGTGCAGGGGGAGTCAGCGTATACCAGGGAGTTCACTGCGTGCAAACTGCTCTTGCTTAGGAGCAGAAATGCAGTCCTGAAAGACTGAGAAGACATTTCAAATGACATTTACACAAACACCTCTGTTCTGCCCTCATTTCATGTCTGTCTTATCCCATAACACTGAAGGTCTTCGCTGATCCCATTTGTAGGAAGTGTATGTACACGTGCATGTGTTCATAATTCTTATTTTTAAATTAATCTTAAAAACGTCTACTTACCTCATATCACTATTACATTTAACGAAGATATATTTTAATGTACTTTTATTATTATCATCTATATTTTGATGAGTTTTACTGCTATTATTACTATTATGATAGCAGTCATTTTTAAATTCTTTCAATTTTGTTTCAGTCAATTTTTATTTATTGACCATACTGGGTATATCACTTACCAGAAAGCCGAGTGCCACTGTGGCACTGTGGGGAACAAAAACTAAGGATAAATTTGCTGCTGCAGGTAGTTCAAAGGATTATCACACAGCCCAATCCTTAAATTTTATTAGAAATTGATCCCTTAACTGAGTTAACTATCCACAGCTGGTTTTTATCCAAATTAAGTTTCCTTCTTAAGTTTGTCTAGAGGCAGATGGTAGTCTTTAAAGATTATTGGAGATATAAACCATTCTATCTCATATATATAATTACAAATCAATACCGGGTCTCTAATTCGTAGAGAAGACGTGCTTTTCTCTGGCTATGGAATCTTTTGTCTCATTATGTCCAGGTCTAATTGCATTTACCATCATAATAGCAAAATGTAGCATTTATCTAAGATGTTAATCTGTTGCTAGTGCTGGCCACCAAATGCAGGACCATATGCTTCTCTACTGTGAAGAGCAGAGAGAACCAAAATTCTTTTAACAGAATTAAAATTTCCTACAGGGAAAATACATGGGAGACCAGTTCTCCTTTCGCACCCACCCTTCGCTGTAGTGATCCCACGCCACTAATGTGCAGGGACAAAGGTCCCACAGCTCACCTCTGTGGCAAAGACTCAATTTAATCATCTGAAACGGACCGAAACTGTTTCTAAAGGACATTTCTCTCCTAGTTGTCAGATGTTATCACAACTGTAATTGTCTTTCTGCACATGCACATTCATCTGCACATCTGAGCAACCCGGACTGCAATGGCTGCCTCCACCCAGAGCAGTCAATGGCCCTTCTATGAGTGAGAGGCTCGAGCAGAGTCCTTTTCCTCAAAGAGGAAAGGGTAAGGCTCATGAGGTACAAAATAACGCACATTACTTTCTCTTTAGACAGTTAATTTCTTATTCACAGCAATCAGAAACACTGAAGACTGCTGGACTTCTATTATTCCTTAACTGCTGTTAAATGTGTATCACGTAACAGCATTCAGAATAAAAACTGATGCACCAGGTCCAAGACAAAGAGAACATACGAGGCACTATACTACTGTAACAGTGTTAATTTGGTTTATAATTCTTATTTAGAAGTGGTCTAGCCTTCTTTCCACTGAATACTCATTGTACTTACAATCTTTGTTCACTTTTGTGTCCAAACAAAAGTATTACAGAAGTATTATTGAAGTATGGAAGTACTACACTCTTGTGATGGCAGAGTGTCACCTTTCCTTGTCTTCATTTGAATAAGCGCAATCTTCCAGCAAGGATCCTGATCCTCAAAGGAAGGAATTCCTTTTCCGGTGAGTGGTCGTCCCAGCCATTTAACTAGTTCAGTGTGACACTTTTGCGAAGCGTCAACTGAACCACTACTTCACTCTCCTGCGTGGTAAGACTGCCTCTTATTACAAATTTTAACTGGATCTAATGAACCCACTTAGCACAACTTTCCATAGACACTTGAGGCTTTTTTCATATTAGGTCCATTATAATAAATTGTACATAGTTTTCTTTCAAACAATAAGCATATCATAACTTCCTATAAATGCATTAGTAAATGGTGGTTTTCTGATAACCAAGGACTATAAAACCACTCCTCCTACTAATTTTATCTGGCAAATATTTGGCAGGAATCAGAGTTCTGATTCTGCAGTTCATCTGTCAGTTGTACCATTTAATGAAATTACTGTTTTCTGCTTGATTTAATGGTGAGTGCAGACTGGGGAGGGGGGGGTTAACTTCATATTTGACCCTCACACAGACAGAGTTGAATGTTGATTTGTGGCATTCATAATTCCTGTGCCAAAAAAGCATTGTTCTAGTAATTTGAGTTCCTTCACAGAAGTTGACATTTTTCCACAAATGCTTCTTTTGCCAGGTTCATTCAGCTATGCTGTATTTTTAGCAATTAGTATTTGTTTAAATTTGAATATGACTACCACTTCTTAGCATCAAAGTAAAATCTATCTATCTGACCTTTCAACTTCAGAGAAAAAGGAACAACATTTTTATTTAAATTTTCCTTGCTTACATGATAAAACAACTCTCATTAAAATGTCTGAGTTTTTTGGACTCCTGCCTTTACAAGTAAAGTATCTGATGCAGTACCATCCACCAGGTTCTTGGATTCAGCATTTCCATATCCATCTCCTTCACCAAGTTGCTCTGTACAGCTGCAATGCAAACTGCATACAGACAATGCTGAGGATATGTCCCTGGCTTCTTTAATCTTTACTTGCAGCTTCTGACACTCCGATTCAATCATCACGTATAAGCCATCTCCAGAAATCTGGGATTTAGAGAAAAATTAAAGAATTAGATAGCATTATAGAATGGACTATAGGGGTTGGTTTGCGCCTGTGAAAAGGGGGAGGGACGGTCCTCTCATTTCTTCTAGAGGAAATGTCAATTCTGCAAAAAGGGAAGACAGGAAAAGATATGTGTAGGCAAGGGTAAGTAGGTCTGGCTCTCATTACTTTGTGTAAATCTCTAATCCCTTTGGTTTTGCCTCAGGAATTATGGTAAAGTCTATTATGTCAGTGCATGCCCCTGCCCAGAGCATGAGGAGATCTGCCACTCCACCACCTACAGACATCCCAACTCTGAAACAGTATTAAACAATACAGAATCAAACAAAAGAAGAAAAATCATCTTTCTCCTGCCTGGACTGGTCGTAAGGAAGAAAGAAAATTTTTAGCTCCATAAATAATATTTGCCTCGATTTTAAGCTTATTTTAAAGGAGGACATGAGGGCTTCTCTTCTTAGAACTGCTAAATTTATTGAACACCTGTGACTACTTCATTTTTGCTGGACGTATTTGTGTTGTGCTTGCCTCCAAATGTCATTCTTGCTGCTTGTTTTTTGTTGTATTCTCTGTTTAGGCCTGGGCAGACATTCTAAATTAGTGTGCATTGCTTTTCATAGAACCATAGAATAGTTTGGGTTGGAAGGGACCTCTAAAGGTCATCTAGTCCAACCCCGCTGCCGTGGGCAGGGATATCTTCAACTACATCAGGTTGCTCACAGCCTCGTCCAACCTGACCTTGAATGTTTCCAGGGATGGGGCATCCACCACCTCTCTGGGCAACCTGTGCCACGCTCAGCATAAAAAATTTCTTCCTTGTATCTAGTCTAAATCTACCCTCCTTTAGTTTAAAGCCATTCCCCCTTGTCCTGTCGCAACAGGGCCTGCTAAAAAGTCTGCCCCCATCTTTTTTATAAGCCCCCTTTAAGTCCTGATAGGCTGCAATAAGGTCTCCCCAAAGCCTTCTCTTCTCTAGGCTGAACAACCCCAACTCTCTCAGCCTTTCTTCATGGGAGAGGCGTTCCATCCCCCTGATCATTTTTGTGGCCCTCCTCTGGACCCACTCCAACAGGTCCCTGTCTTTCTTATGCTGAGGGCTCCAGAGCTGGACGCAGGACTCCAGGTGGGGTCTCACCAGAGCAGAGTAGAGGGGCAGAATCACCTCCCTCGACCTG
>NW_008824338.1:428649-437199 GCF_000699105.1 Pygoscelis adeliae
CTTTAGCTTTCCTAACCTGATCCCTGGCTGCTTGGACAATGTCCTGGTTTCGGCTGGGATAGGATAGCTGGTACAGTGCTGTTTTTTGGGTTTAGGTTGAGAATGATGTTGATAACACACCGATGTTTTAGCTGTTGCTAAGCAGTGCTTACACTAGTCAAGGGCTTTTCAGCTTCCCATGCTCTACCCACTGAGAAGGCTGGAGGTGCACGAGCAGCTGGGAGGGGGCACAGCCAGGACAGCTGACCCAAACTGGCCACAGGGATATTCCATACCATGTGATGTCATGCTCAGTACATAAACTGGGGAAAGCTGGCCGGGGGGGCCGCTGCTCAGGGACTGGCTGGGCATTGGTCGGCAGGTGGTGAGCAACTGCATTGTGCATCACTTGCTTTGTATATTCTTCTTATTACTATTAGTAGTAGTATTAGTATTAGTATTTTATTTCAATTGTTAAACTGTTTTTATCTCAACCCACGAGTTTTTCTCACTTGTGCTCTTCCAATTCTCTCCCCCATCCCACCAGGGCAGGGGGGAGTGAGCGAGCGGCTGTGTGGTGCTTAGCTGCCGACTGAGGTTAAACCACAACAGACAATTTCTCTGTATTCCCCCCAGGCCACCTGTCCTTGCTTCCACCCTCCGTAGGCTTCCTTTTTGTGTTTGAGTTTGTCCAAACAGCGTTTCTCTCACTACTTGTTACTACGCTCACTGGGAAGAATATTTTTTACAGCTGCAACTATATACCCTTTTTTTACAAAGTCATCAATGTCTTGCCATAACATTGCTTGACTTATGTATCAGCAATTTCACAAAATGACTCAGTCTCTAATTACTCCATCTGATAACTATTCAAATTCCCACAGCTCGGTGGGACACTGTGGCTAAGAGCTATTGTGGGTTGCTGGCTTCTATTAACTAAAATGTGGTTGCCTGTATTATTTTCTTTAGTGGATTTTCTACTAATTTTCACTGGATTTCAAGCTCCTACTTTAAATCTCTGATCTCTCAAAGCTTACTTTATGCAGCACTGTTTCTCATTTTGATCTTTGTGCTGCAGAGAGAAAAAATACTAAAGTAATGCAACCCTTCCCTCCAAGCTGATGGACTGTGACAGCCACAGTGGCTTCTTTTTTTGGCCTGAGATTATGAAGGTGGTTTTGAAAGTACGATGGAGGAATGAAGCTGATAAAAATTTATACTTATTACATGATAGGAATCAAGTATGCAATGATTCTATTGACCACTGTTGCAGGAAAAAAAAAAATGGGAGTATTAGGCTTTTCAATTACTTATTGCAGTCGGTTTTGCTGAGAGGATACGTCAGGAAGGATTGGAGGAAATAAGCATCTGAGCAGGAAGAGTGAAGGACTGAAGGTGTATGTGTATGTCGCAGTTATTATTGTTGCATTCCCTAACAGAACGAGGGAAATGACTACACAGCTATTGCAGCCATCTCCTTTCCAATGTTGGAAAAGCCACCACATGGACCACCCAGCCGGGACCGCGTCTGGCTTGACAGGTAGTATCAGAAACAGAGGACACAGTCCGAGAAACGTCTGCCAGCTGGCCGCCTCCTTGGTGGCAAGGGTCACCCTCCACCTCCAAACGGTACGAGTGTCTCTCTTCCTTTCTATTACACCTGGCAAGCCTGGTGAAAAGTTGAAACGGTGAGTGTCCCATGTCATGTTTCCTGGGCTCTGACAATCCTCCTGCCTTTGGGTAGTTTCCGGGAGGTACTGCATGGAGCAGAACAGTGAGAAACAAAATGCTAACAAAACATTGGTGATGGCCTTCATTAGTTGAAGAGCTAATCAAGTTTAATTGAGTGAAAACTGCTGGATGGGCATTCTTAATTCACTTTGAGACTTTTTTTGTCATTTATCATCGATTGGTCAGAAAGTGGTTTAAGCTGTTTCAAAACAGCGATGAACAAACATCCTCTTTTGAAGCCAAACGTGCTGATGGAAGAGGTTGACATCTTTGCAGAGCTGATACACAATCACCCAGTAATCTTTTTTAGTCAAAATAAGCTGAACTGACTACTTTAAATAGTATGTCTTTACTAACAGCCTTTTGCAGGGTGCATGCCTTTTTTTCATCCTATGTCACTTTTAAACAAAAATAAGAGTTCAGGCTTATACATAGATGATCCCTAAGTCTAAGACCTTGAGTTCTCTGTTCTACAGCCTCACCATGGGCTTCTCAGATGTTCAGTATCCTCTGAAGAAAAAAGAGTTGGCAGCTCCATAAAGATAACTGACAAGAGTGCAGCATCTTTGGTTGAAAGAATAAATGGATTTATCTAAACACTGTATTAGGTATGAGCAAAAAGCCTACAAGAAAGGATGGGGCAGGGGACAACAAGAAAGCTCTGTCTTAGAAGTCAAGAAGTGTAGGGATAAAGTGAGAATTGCCAAAAGTGAAGCTGAGTCCTGACAGTTGACAGGTCCTGAGACCTAGCAATATAAATTAAAATAAATGTATACTATTCTTTGACAGTATAGAGAAAAAGAGAAATGAAATTGCAGTGAAGTTGCTACACAGTAAGAATGGAGTTGAGATCAAAGATAATATTGGCACGGCCACCCCAAAACTTTCTGACTCAATCTTCTGTAAGGCGAATGACAGCAAAAGCCAGACAACTACTGAAAATGTGTGTACAACACTAAATCGCATTCAAGATAGAAGCAAAGTTTTTAAGGTTTGGTAAAATTAAGCCAGGCAGAATAGATAATCTCCTGCCTCAAATATTGAAACAATTCACCTATGAATTCCGTAGTAAATAATTTAAAAAAATCTATCAGCTCAAGTGATGCCACATTACCAGAGAATGTCAACATAACAAATATAATTCAGAAAGAGAAAAACAGAAAAACTGGCAACTTTACACATTACTCTGAGCTCAACAGCGTGCAAGTCTTTTTAAGAACTTCAAAGGAAAGGGTATTTTGAGACAGGAGGTAAATGGAAACCTGGGATAAAATACAACATGACTTTAACAAGGTAAATACAGATTTTGGTAATAAAATAACTTGTTGTGTTAAAGACGGGGGGCTGCAGCAGATCTAACCTATATGGACTGCAGTATTGCATTTGATACTCTAGCACATAAGGAGCATAATTACACACACAGTTACACAAACAGGAGATTGGGAACAGTGCAAGTTTGTAAACTGGGGAAAGACTTAGCTGAAGAGAGGGAGCAACACATTACACCGAAAAGCTAATTGATTAATTGGGGAAAGGGAGTCTTCCTATTAAAATTTCTCAAGGTTCCCTCTTACTAATGATCTTATTATTTAATATTTTCATTCATAACTTTGGCACAGAAAGAAAAATGTGACATTTACTGATAGTATGAAATTAGGGATATTAATTTAGAGAAAGTCCAGGATATTATACAGGAAAAATGGATAAATAAAAGGACTGGAAAAATAAAAATGAGGCACAAGTGCATGTATTTATTAGACTTAATAACTAGATTTTATGCTATAAGCCAGGGGACTCATCAGTTTGAAATGACAGATATTAATTGGTCATAAGGCAACCATGAGACACAGTGTGGTACAGCAATAAAAAAGGCATATGCAGTCCTACGTATATCTAGCTATATCAGGCTAGACAGCAGAGTTTGAATATCATCACAGACTGATCAGACATTACTTAAAATTATAGTGTCGCTTCTGATCACTCATAATCAAGAAAGACGTATTCAAAAATGGACAATCACATGGGAAAGAATGGAATCTACTCAGCATGAGCAACTAAGAAGCAACAATAAAATTGCTGTTTGCGAATACTCATAAACATAGATATCTTGGGTGGGAAGACCCATTTAACTTAATAGACAATGTCGATACAAAAGACACATGTAGAAACTTTCCACTGGCAACTGTAGGTTCAAAATTAGAAATCCATTTCTAAATATCAAGAGGAGCAAGGTTGCAGCACACCCATCAAGAAGGACAAACAATAATCTTTAAAAAAGCTCGCTATGTTAATGAAATGGATTAGAGATGGTAGCTTTTTTATAAGCCGCAAGGTAGCACTCAGTGAGCTAGGAAGTTCTTTCCAACCTGGCATCCTCGTGTGCTATGTTCCTACACTAGGGTAAAAGAAGCAACAGAGAGTAGCTACATTAATTATAAAAAAAACCCTTACGTTAAAGATACATTAAGCTTCTAAAAGAAAATGAACTCAAGAACTTCAGGAGTCAACAACATCACTTCAGGTCTATGTGTCCCAATATGTTAATTGTTGTGATCTATAATTTTACAAATGAAAAAAAATTATGTACAAGTATCATGCCTTTGGCTTTGAGGGGGGAAAGGGGGCTGGTAAGAATCAAAGATCAGGCAGTGGTCCATGCAGACCATTTGTATGCTAGTGCAAGGGCATAAGGAGCCATAAAATAATACCTGTGCTGTATAAACTCACCTGCAGCACTCGGCAGAACCCTGTATCCTTTATTTGTCCATCGGAAATGGCCAGGCTGGTACCAAGCCCCCAGAAGAGTGGAGCAAGGACACCCAGCTGGACTCAGGAATCATGATAGTTCCCTGGGGTGCTCTAAGAGGGACATGAAACTTCTGAAAAAGAAGTTTCACAGGGAAACACTTTGTCCAAGTATGGTGGCCAAGGATGCTGAACCAAGAGGTCCAGACCGTGTGTTTTTGTAACAGCAACATCAGCAGCTTCAACCTCTGCTGGACCTCTAAGCAGGAGGAAGAGTCACGCTCCTTCCTCTCCTTCCTCATCCTCTCTCTCCTCTCTGCTCCTTCCTCAAGCTAACCGTTCACAGCCACATGCTGAGGTGTTGGAGTAGCAGTACAGCATCTTGTCCAAACTTCTTGGTCCCAGGCTCCTTTGAGAAAATTGTGCCAGGCCAGCCAGAAACATTCCTCAGGCAGGATTCAGTCCATCGGCCACATCTTGAACCACACAGACCCAGATCATGGATTTTTAAGAAGCAGATCCTTAAGTCCCTGCTCATACCAAAGCCCTGCACAATCTAAATGAGACCCCTTGGTGAGTGTAAAGACATTGGAATCAGAGGGATGAAGGAAGATGTGACTGACAGTATTAGCAGAAGTTTTTTATTTGCTGGCCAACTTTCTAAAGATATAAAAATTTCACATATAAAAGCAGGGATCTCATGACCACTCCAAAAAAGCTGTATTAGTTGCTGCTTCAGTTAACAATCTTGTTGCATTTCATGTGACTGCTTTCAGAGGCAGGTTATAAAAACACATAATTAATTCATAACAAATATTGAACTTGCAAAAAAGCACTTCAAGCCTGGGACTGCTCTTTTCCACCTGTGTAGCTTAATCATTTTCATGTCCTAAAATGAGGAGCTACTACAGCCGTGCTTCAGTTCAAATTTCTGCAACACAATTTACTGTGGAAATCTCCTTGGTAGCATCAAATGTTCATTCCCATCATGAATGTCTTACATTCATAAGTCTATGTCTTTGTTTTCAGTTTGCTTCTGTTGCCTGGTGGTGTCCTTGGGAGCTGCTCTATCTGCCGCCATCTCCTTTGTCTGTTGTTCTGAAGAATCACTGCTCATCTCATTTTTTTGTATACTGCTCTGCTTTCACTTAGTGTGCAATCTTTATTTACGTAGAGCTAATTACATAAAGCATATTTATATGAAAACATCTTGCCTTGCTGAGAACGTAATTTAGTATTTTTACAATTATTTTCTTGGCTGATCCATTCCCATTCAGTGAGGCTTCTTTTGTCTGACTGAAACTAATAAGTTTATGACCAAGCTGAATGGGACTTAAATGGGTACAGAACCATCCTCTATAAGGGCTAATTAGTCGAGGTAAGTGTAAGAGACTAAGTACTGCTACATGATTTCTTCTAGCAAGTATGAGTACTGTATTTCAATGTATTTACTTCTGATTTTCAGAAAGGGCATTTTTTAGAACGGTTGTATACTGCCCAAGGTTGTAATATTATCCCTGTAGCTTCAGGATCCTATGTTTTGCAAGGTGTCAAATTCAAAGGTAATACAGATGCCTGTGATGTCCACATTTCTGCTAACTGTGCAAGTCCTACAGAGATTTGAATTAATTACCCGTTTCTCAGTAAGTACTGAATTAAGGGCATACTTATGACTCTCTAAGGATCTGATTATAGTAATTTTTTGGGCTGTCCGGTGTACTATTTTATTGGTGTAGTCTAATCTTGCCTCAAACTGTATTCTCATAAACTTATTAAGTACAGTCTTTCCCATTCAAATATCTTTTTCTTATGACATACTAGCATAATATTTATTCACTTAACTGTGGCAGAACCTTAAAATCCAATTCATGGACCAGGCCTCGCTGGTTAAGAATTTACACGGAATCCGAAGATGACCGCTGACCCTTAGCATTTCTGCATATGCTGCACTCGGGGGAGAAAAAGGGACAATGCTGATGACAAGCATTTTTCCCAGCATACCAGCTGTCTAACTGTTCTTAACTCAGTCAAACAGCTTATTTTTCGTTTTCCTTGCTGTTAATTGTTTTTTAACTATTTCCATCCTCACGTATAGGAAAACTATGGCTAGCCAGAAACCTACTAAAATGGTTTAATCAGAGCTCATAAATTATGGTATTTCAACAATATGTCAGACAATTTCATTTTTATGCAGTCTCTTTTCTACTTTACTGTTTTCTGGGTTCATTGTTATATTGCTGGTCACTTGCTAATGGATGCACAGAATAAGCACATTGCCTAATAGTAGCTGTTCATGCCTGACTTGCACGGACTGAAACATCCATCACCTATCTGTCATGATTTTGTGATGCAGATGGACAAAAGCATTATGCGATTCTGCTAAAATCAAGCTGCATTTAAGCCTGCAGACTCACTAAAGATGACCGAGTACCCTTCCCTGATCTGATCTGCTCTGCATGCACATATGCTCTATCTCACTGATGTGTACTGGTTCCAGGGAACACCGCTTGCTCATTTATGTCCTGTCAGGCACTGCCACTATTTGCCACTCTAGCGATACCCAGTGAAGTATCTATCCTCTTATGTAGCTTTGACAAATGGAAACTTACCCTAACTCATGTTCCTTCAGGACTATAACATTCAGTTTCTTCGCCTGCTGCATTTACTGAGTCCTTTTGCAGCCACGTCTCCAATAGATCTACTTCTCCTATAAAAGCAAATTGCTGGACTTTCTAACATCTTCCCTAATTTTACTGACTTCTTTCCCTCAGTACTAAAATAATCGAACTCTGCCTTTGGCCAGGCCACTGGCCACGGATTTATTAAATTTTCAGATATGTTCATCCCAGTTTCTCAATACCTTGATGCTCATCCAGCACGAGAAGCGCTTCCTTTAAGTTTCATAAACTTGTTAGCCTCTTTGCATCCTGTCTCATGATACCTACAAAACACTTAACAGTGATCAGGCTGCTGCTGGTTTAAGAACATAACTTTATCGCCTTGCTGCATTCCCCCATTTGTCTGCATTATTCGCTGCTTCCTAATTACCTTTATATTATAAAGTCTTCGAGGCTGAGATTTTTTTTGTCTGATGTTTATAAAGCAAATAGAGCCATGAAGCTCTAGTTCACAACCAGCAGTAATATGCTGCTAAACAAATAACCACTGTTCAGAGGAGGACAAGAGAAGAGAGGCAGGCGTAAGGAACTGGCAGGGACTTTTCCTTCTTGACTTCCTTCTCTATTTGCCCAGCAAAGGAACGGCAGTATAAAACCGCACAAATTTATAAAATTAGAGCTGTGATTTTGGTTAGGCTTGCAGAATAGGTTAAACAGTTTTAGCAGTTAAAACATCCTATTGGAAAAACAAGGTTAAAAATTGGTGACATTACATGCTTCTCTCATGTAATTCATGCCAAAGTATTATTATTTAATAATTGTTAAAAAAAAAATCTACAGACTGCAGATATCCTAGGAATCAAGTCTTAAATCATCCCCATAAAAAGTTACAGTACAATTGATTGCCCTTTTTTCCACATTCCTACATCAAAGTTGGAAAAAATTAGCTAATGGAATCAGTTCCCAAAGTTGGCGCGCCTTGTATGAAAATGCTACACAAAACCATCACTGCTTTCACAAAGCAAATTTCTGTCTCCATATATGCTCCCTCTTGATGCATTTTCTTTATATTTTCGATCAAGTCTTTCAACGCACATTAAGCGTTCATATACATGAGAAAAATTGTGATTCAACAAGTACAACTGGAACATCACCGGGACAGCACATCTTCTTGCTTTCTGTCCACTCAATGCAAAAACATTTTTATTTATCTGCTAAATTCTAATGAGAATAGATGATATTGCAAAAACGTTTTAGCAATGTACCCTGCCAGAAGTGGTGTATATGAGAATAAATACGTAATTTGTCTAATCCATGCCATTATAATCATGCGACACAAGTACTGTAGGGACATCAACTTTTCAGACTATAAAATAACAACCGGTATTTCCCACGAAGCGCCTCGTTGTGCAGTCGCGCTGCAAGACGCGCTTCGGCGAACGGCTGGAAGAAGCCTGAAGCCGCAGGGCGCGCACAT
>NW_008824338.1:438327-442632 GCF_000699105.1 Pygoscelis adeliae
GGGCCGGTCGCCCGGGCACCCCGCGCTGCGTGGGCGGGCACAGGCCGGCAGGCGTGAGGGTGGAAACGCTCCACGGGAGTGGGAAGACGGTCCCATCCCTGCGAATGGCACGGCTGAGACCTGCACGGTGCCTGTGTGCTCTTTCAGAGGCTGCTCAGCGGGGAAGAGTTCAGCGGGGAGCAAGGGGAATGATTGCAGGTCTGGGCAACCTGCCTCACCCAGAAACTGACGTCTTCACCCCATTCGGCCCAGCAGAAGATGGGGGAAGAAGAGGTAATTTGATTACGGCATGGAAGTGCCTACGCAGGAGGATTTGTCATAGCAGAGAGCTCTTCAATCTACCAAAGACATAAGAAGAAGCAAAGGACTGAAGCAGAAGCTAGACAAATTCAGGCTGGGAACAATGAAACACCTTTTGTGTTGCCGTAGCTGAAACACTGAAACGATTTATATAAAAGCACTACTGGATCTTGGATCTCTTGAAATTTTAGCTCTACAAGGGATGACTGCTTCATATAAACCACACGTAAATAATCTCTACATCTGTTTAAGTGGGGTTATGGAGAAAATTCTGTGGTCTTTGTTACTGTGGAGATCAGCCTAGATGATCACAGAGCAGATGATCGGAACAGTAACTCCAGGTTTTCAAATCTATTAATATTAATTACTTCGTTTCTGGTGCACTCCAAATTGAGAATATCCCTTCAGCCTTATTCTCCCCTTCTTGTGCATCCACCCTGGGCACTGAACCAGGCAAGACTCTTGAAAAAGCAGTATGCGCTAAATGTAATTCAAAGACAATCATAATGCACACATTAACTTGTATGAGGGAAGGTTGCAAACAAAAATGTATTCTGCGTTTTCTGACTCAGAATTCTTGAGTTATAATAATGACTTACTCTAATGAAGCATTTCATTGTGTTGATAACATTCAAATTACTGAAACTTAGAAACAAAGAGAAGTCACAGTACGTTAAATGTTCCTAGTTCACCAGGAAGTATTTGGGGACTGTGGATAGCTTGAAGTAAGTAGTGCCGCAAAGACACAACTTAAATATTTGATATACATTAGAAGGTTGTACCTGCAAGTTACTATTCAGTCACTGTACCCTTTTGAAGTCAGGTGGCTACTGTAAATTGTATTTCAGTTTTCCAGGAAGAATTCATTGGAAATCCTCATTGACAGTATGAATTTTAACTCGGTTTGTGGTTCGCTGTAGTCTCTAATCCCTTCTGTCTGCACGTTCTTGACAGTATCGGACTTGTGAGAAAAGTGTGTTTAGGTATTGGTGATGAATCAGAATACAGAGATTCTGTAAACATACAGGAGTTGATGTAGATAGTTAAAATAGATTTCTTTTTTTAGTGGTTAATACTGCTGTGTAGAATTTTTTGTTCCCATTCTACATACGGCTTTATATCTCGTATCCTCAAGCTTGTTGTTTTCATTAATGTCACTATTTTACTCTCTATAAACTCTTTCTGTACTTCCTGTATTTCTCAGCTCACGTCAATTAGAGCTCTAAAATATGTGCCCTTCACTTGCTGACTTGCTCTCATGCTCTATGCCGCTCTCTACACCATTTACAGCTCTGCTCCATCAGTGGAGCAGAGGTGGAGTCTATCACCTCTAGCAGGTTT
Organism: Pygoscelis adeliae; assembly: GCF_000699105.1. Lineage (NCBI taxonomy): Eukaryota > Metazoa > Chordata > Aves > Sphenisciformes > Spheniscidae > Pygoscelis > Pygoscelis adeliae. Next base: position 439,969 of record NW_008824338.1, read on the forward strand.
AACACGGCTGGCTTCTTCTTCATAGTTAGTGATCCCCCTTTTCATATTTGTTCTTAAAATTCGTTATTTCTCACTAGCATTCCTTAACTAATCTTTACTTGCTAATTCTATACTTGTATTTATTCATATAATACATCTGTTCGCAAAAAGATTAAAAAATCTGAAGTAGCTGTGATCTAACAATTCTAATTCAAAGTGCTTGTTCCCAAAAACATATGAATTGTCTTACTAGACTAAAAATTGATGACATATTCAATTTTTTTCTTTCTTTTCCCTGCAAGAATTTAAACTTTCCATGAAACACAAATTCTGAAAAGTCTGTTATACAGTTTCTGAAAGGACCTATCAAAATGTTTGAAATAAAACATACACTTTAGGAGTTTTGTTTCAGTATTTCTTCGCTTTATGCCATTGTTTGACTTCAATTTTTTTACATCATGTTCTGGTGTAATTCAGTAGTCAACAGGATAACGTGTGTTTTGATTATATTCTGTCAACAAATTTCTACAAAAAGAATATTTTTCTTTGAAACTTTTAGATTTTGCGTAGTGAGCATTTTCTAGCAGAAAGCTACCCATCAGAAAGTTTTAAATCATTCCAAGGACTGAAAATTTAGCCCGCTATTTTCACCATGCTGAGGATGAAAGCCAAGCTTTTCAGGATAAGGTATTTGGTCGCACACGGTGGACAAGTGAGGCATAAGTTGTTGGAAAGGGGAAATTAATTCCTAATCCTATTAGTTAATAGATGGCTTATTCCCAGCTGTATCATCGTATGTTCTTTTTACAGTATCTAACTGATTTAATACAATTCTGTTTTTTCACGTCCTTACATTTTCGGCTTGCAGTCCTCATTGGGATGCACACAAATCAGCAAACCTCAGCATCCTCAGCATGTCAGAAAAGTCGGGGTAGCGAGGTTGAAATAGAAGACGACCAGTGTAATAGGTGTGATTATGGGTAAAGAATTTGAGAGAGAGCTGCCGCCTTTTGAAGTCCAAGCTTTGCCTGCAGAGGAAATCCTTGGGAAAGGATTCGAATAAGCTCCGTGGAGTGAAGAGGTACAGTCCGTATAAATACAGTCTCCATCAAAATGCACTTTGGGTATTGTCAGAAGAGTTCACTGAGTCTAAAATGGTGTAATCACCTCTCTTCAGGTGATTACGATGAAGTGTCAGGGGAATATAGGAGCTCTCAGATGTCTTGAGCATATCATGTTCTAATACATAAAAGCATCCAGTTCCACCTAGAGAATTAAGCGTTCATAATTTAACACAATCTGTAGGCAGAACTCCAGAGAAGAGGCAAAAGAAGATTCTGGTGACAAAACTGAGTTGCGTTTGGTAGCCTGAGACAATTTGCATTTGTGAGGCTGGTGCTGTATAGCAGCTGTTGCCATTATGAGCCCTAGGATTTGTGTGAGACTTAGTTTTGATAATTTTGAAATGTACAGATTTTTTTTTTGTGATGGAGAAAGCAGATTTGAGAACAGAAACGCACCGTGAACTACTAACATCAGCAAGGTTCTCACTGCAGCCTCAGAAAGAGCACTTATGATTGCAATAAAATCATAAATGCACGGCATTTGCACTGCTGGTATAATCTAGTGATCTAGTAGATAGATAATCTAATAAAAGCAGCAAAAGTTAAATGTCAGTTTTTTAATCTCTTCATCAGTTGGTCTGCATCACGGACAATACTTACACATACTTAATCATAAACAATACTTACATGTGCTTTATAATTTGCTTTCCTTAACTAAGCAATAATATATTTCGAAGTTAAAAATGAAATTATATAAGATATGTGCCTTCCTAAGATTCCCACCAACTGTCCGTGTATATTAGTTAAGAATATATGCAACAATTTTTCCTATACTATTTCTGTACAAACTGTGGTGGTTTGAAATTTGTTCGTCTGCCATTAGTTGGTTGTCAGGTGTCATTTTTGCCTTATTTGCCTCCAAAGCCAACCTGAATCAGTCTGAAAAGGATACTCGAGCACTTAGCCATACCATTAATTTTCATGGAAAAAGGCACTTTGCGGGGAAAAAAAAAAAGGTGCAGCTTCAAGGTAACAGCAAGACATCAATTTTCCGCGTTTGAAATTAACATAATGTTTTACATAATGTTCCTCTCCACTGATCATTAAAATAACATAGTTACCTCGGCAACTGGAACAGTCTGCAAATGTTATCTAGTGATACATAACACATTCTAAAAATACATACAACAACTAAGGTATGAAACACTACCATTTGGGAAAAAATATTTTTTTCAATAAAAATACCTTCTGGTCTAAGCAGATTTTTGTGAGAAAACTTCAGTTCAATGCAACTTTGTTTTTTAATCAAAGCTGGTTTTATTTGCTCAAAACCTGAAAACCCGATCTTGTTTCATTTCCTGACAATGGAAAACATTAGTTGCTTTTCAATTATGACTTGCATTTTTCTTTAAATGTTTCAATGGCAAACGTTCAGGAAATAAAATTTATTTCTAAGGCAAGGGTTGCATGCTTAAAAAGCTGCCGGAAAACACGGCACAGCAAATAATTGACTGATTAATTCGATCTAGAGAGTTTACCGCTTTAGATCTGAATGTATCCACTGTCATTGCAGCCCTCTCATTCTCTTCTTGTTGGTACCCTTGTGACTCTAACTGAGATA
>NW_008824338.1:442655-457054 GCF_000699105.1 Pygoscelis adeliae
TCCTCTTTCAAGCAAAACTCAGTTAACTGAGGTCACAGATGGTTTTGGCTGTCTTAAAATGAACTTTTGTGTATCAATGATTTACTGAAAAATTTTGCCAGGACCTAGTTACCAGCACATCTCCCATTAGAATGGAAAATTGCTCCCAGCTAGGTAAGTTGGTTCATATCCTGTAAGTTCTCTTTCATTCTTCCTGGGTATTGAAGCAGCTACATTCTTGAAACACCCTCTTCCCTCCGCCTTTGCCACTCACTGCCTGCCCTTCTCTCTCCTGGGAGCATACTAAGGAACGCCCCCCACTTTTGTAGGATTCGCTATAATTTTCCAGTGAAGAAGTGTTAAAACAATTCCTTAGAATCCGGATTAATTTAAAATGCTAAATTCAAATTAATGTAAACATGATTCGCTGTTGAATTTGCTCATGTAATTTGGCTAATGTCTACAATTTTTTTCAATTAATACCGTACAAGATGTCAAACACATTGATCTTTTTTGTCCTTTTTAAAGGTACATCTGTGTGTGGGCCCCCATCAAGGTTTACGAAGTGAATCGAAGCACTTTTTCAGTGTATTTTGAAAGCTACTGATGTAGATGTAATTTCAGTGCAAAGTTGTCTGAAGACTGCTAGGAACTTGGTAATTCTTGATGTATTTGAGCATTTTGCCATCACCCATGTTTTATTTAAACACTTCTTTTGCTGCTGAAAATCTGGTGACAAGATCGTTCTGAGAGAGGGTCTGGGTACATATAAGTGGTCCTTTGACAAGAGTATTGCTCCAATAGAGATAATGGGATCTTTGCTGTTGGAAGCAGGAGTGGACCCTTTGTTTACAAATCACTTTGCAAATCCACGGGTAGGATTTATTTTCATTGGAAAATATGGAACAGTAATGGCCAGGCTGTGACTATCTTTGATTTAGGACAATGACAGCAAGAGACTGAAAGTACCTTGCATATTTCTTACAGACTCCAGCTTCAACCATCATCCTTATATTTGATTGCAACTGTTTTCTAGGGGTAGGCAACCTTAAAAGATTGGGGCCAAGGCCTTTCCTCAGATTTTGGTTGTCCATAGTTGGTGTCCTAGCGTCGCTTCCCAAATCCCCAGTCCAAGCCAATGCCGTGCTACAACTACATGTCAGGATGACACCCAAGCACACATCTTTCCCTTCTTTCACCCCTGTTGGCAGCGGAAACCTGAGTGTATGAACTGGGAGATCACTGCAAGGTATTCATTTGGTCCCCTGAACTGGAGAATGGATGGAGTAGGGTGTAAGGCCATCACAGAGCACGCCTGCCCTACAACACAGGCATAATTACCCTGGTGCGTCTGAAGAGGGACTCTGACGGGATCCATATCATTCTCCCTGAGCAGAGGAGAGGTAGGGACAGGGGTCTGCGTCTTAAAATCATAGCCTCGCACTGAAATGTTTAAAGCCAATCATAAAGGTATTAATTGCATCATCAAATTTTATAACCGTTCCTAAGACCTTTATCCTCTCTGACAACTAATGAGAGAGTGCATGCTGTCTGGGGCCATGCTTAGCTCACAAAAAGGAGAGATTAGAGTATTAGCCATTACTGAGCAGATGGATCATTACACAGGATCTTAAGCCAAGAAATAAATATTCTAAGTAAGTCACATTTGGAAGATACAAAATATTTAAATAAGGCTTTAAATACTTGGGGAGATTAACAAGGATCTAACTTTATGGTGTGACAACATACATACCAGATGATGGAATGAAGAATGTGTAAGGCTTTCACATCTTTCCTCAGTTTAACGAAGCTCACTCGGCCACGATGAGTATTTCTAGTCAAGAGACTATGGGCCACAGGAATCCTGTGCATGAATATCCAACGTAGGAGAGTGCAGTCAGGTGACTCATCTACCCGTTGCTGGTGATCTAGTATTATTCATACTGTGTTTTCTGTATTTATTGGTGCAGCAGTTGTTGGTATTTTTAGGAATACAGAAATGATGAGTACTGTAGGGTTTTGTTTTGCTTGCTTTTTTAAGTTTGGATACAAAAGAGCTGGAAATGTTGATCAAGCAATTTACAGAGGTGGAAAAATGACACGCTTAGCTAGAATAACTGGCTCTTTACTTCACTAGGAAATTATAAGTATTTAAATCTACATTTTTATGAAAATGCCAACTAAAAATCATTATGTTGTCTGTGTATCAAACTACTCCATAGTTTGATATTTGGTTGTTTTTACATGTTTCAGTTAGTTTGTTGGTCCCAGAAAAACTTTTTGAATTGGTTTACACTTTGACATTATATCAAAGGCAGTGCTACTAGCCTAGGAATAAATGCTTAGAGTCTCCAAAGAAATGCATTTCACTCACGTTCTTTGTTACAAGTAAGACACTTCACCATTTGGAACAAGAATGAATGCAGAGCCATTTAGAGAGAGGGCTGAATTGAGGAGAACTATAATCTCTCCCAGTAGGTGGTTGGATATGACGAAAAGGAGTTTCTTGCCTCCGAAAGAAATCTTAAAATTACTCTAAGTATGGTATTATTAAGGTGTGTCATTTGTGTACCATTCCATTGATTTCTGTACCTAATGTTTGCAACTTCTAACCTTCTTCCCTGCAAACTCTGCCTGGAAGTGGATAAAGTCTCCATCTGCTCGTAATGTTTTCTAGACTGTCTACACCCCCACTGATACCTGTGCAAACTCATGACTACTAAACTGTATCACAAGGGGTGAAATAACTTAACGCCAAGCCCACACCAACTAAGTTAGACAATATTCCTGTGCCTGGCTGAGTCAGAGAGCAAAGAATTCTGAAAATCCTGGGGCAGGAGCCGCAGGCATAACGTCACAGATTATAGTCAGAACCATGGATGTGTCGACCACCTTTCCTAACGTCGTGTATACATGAGCAGAAAAACAGATTGTGGCATACAAATGGCATGCAAGTCTCATGTTGTGAGACCCCAGTGCTACAAGTTCAGTCTGCGGATTTTTTCTTCGTTCACTGATCTTGTCTGTTTCTTTTTCTCGTTTCTTGCTTTCATTGTGCCTTTTTCCAAACATAGGTCCCGGTTGCTGTTTCACCAGTTTTCCTTCTGCTTTCTGTAGTGGTCTTTTCTTGTGGTCTTTGGCAGGTCTGTTGTGAAACACACACAGCGCCCTTCTTTTCCTCCAGCAGTTCTTTCCCACCTGTCTTGACTGTTACCCATTAGTCACGTGCAAATTGCTCAGGTGTATCACTTTTTTATTTTTCCAGAAATAGCCAGGTTTCTCATATTCAAAAGTACTGTTTTGGTGTATCAAATAGAAATCACATAGTTTTAGGTATAACTTCTGAAGGCTTCTAACCAGGTAATGCCCACACAGATATAGCTGATATTGCTTACATGATGAAAATTTATTTGTATACTATGAACTTTGCTACACTTTAAACATTATGTGTAACATTTATCATGGGTGCTCAACAGAAAAGTAACAGAAAAGATTAAATAAATAATGCTGAAATTGTCTCATCATTCTATATCTGAAAGTAATGCGAAAAGCTAGTGACACTTTAATAGCTGGGCTAAGGCTCTTAATCCTCGATAGAGGTCTTGCTGTGATTGTTTTTCTAGCACTGGCCTAGTTGTACGTGCTTTGGTGAAATCCTGGGGCTAAAGCACTCTTCATATTAGTCTGAAGGTATCTCTTGCTGGTGATTTAAGATTTTAAATAGAAAACAAAAGTTTAAAATGTCAAGACTGGGTAACAGAGCTACTACAAGCTGCTGCTGGGCTGACCCGCCTAGAGGAAAATCCCATCAGGTTAAAAATAGAAACTTGTTCCACCCATGGATTAACTTTGTATCTAATCCACTCATGTTCTGCCACATGGCACACTACATACACACACAAACTGTGTGAGGATGAGGAAAGAGGTATGAATTTACATTAGACCGTACATCCTTCCCATCCATTTTTATAGTTCTGAACTGAAACAAGTCTGGAAGAAATGCGCAAATGCCTTTCAAACACGTAATACCAGTCAGTTATCTGCACACTAATGTTTATGGAGATACGAACCCATCAGACTAAAAATGGTCCGTGGTTCAGACCGTTCACCACGCAGTGATCACTGCAGGTCAGTTAATTCACTCTCCGGAGTTCTCTCTGCTGACTTCAGTACTCAGCGTATTATGCTGAACAACTTGTAAAGTCTACACCTATTCAATGCTATGGATTTACATACCTGGTTTGTCTCTAAAATTACTTACATATCTGTCATTCATGAGAGACAAGCTCATTCTTTTAGTCTTCTGAAATGTGCTGCTCACCATATATGTACTTTCAGTATTGAAATTTAATTGAAAATTGTAAAACTTGCAATAAATTTTAAGATGTTTGATTACACGGACCTGTTGGGGCGGGTCTAGATGAGGGCCACGAAAATGATCAGGGGGATGGAACACCTCTCCTATGAAGAAAGGCTGAGAGAGTTGGGGTTGTTCAGCCTAGAGAAGAGAAGGCTCTGGGGAGACCTTATTGCAGCCTATCAGTACTTAAAGGGGGCTTATAAAAAAGATGGGGACAAACTTTTTAGCAGGGCCTGTTGCAACAGGACAAGGGGGAATGGCTTTAAACTAAAGGGGGGTAGGTTGATACTAGATATAAGGAAGAAATTTTTTACGCTGAGGGTGGTGAAACACTGGCACAGGTTGCCCAGAGAGGTGGTGGATGCCCCATCCCTGGAAACATTCAAGGTCAGGTTGGACAGGGCTCTGAGCAACCTGATCTAGTTGAAGATGTCCCTGCCCATGGCAGGGGGGTTGGACTAGATGACCTGTAGAGGTCCCTTCCAACCCAAACTATTCTATGATTCTATGATTAGATCAACAGGGGACAGATTCTTCAGAGGCATTATCTGCTGAGTAAGATTAAGGCAAATGCAACATTTAGCACTCCTGTGCAAACAACAATCCAGTCTTGCTCTTCTAAGCAAACTGCAGCTGAAGGCCAATCACTAGTATTGTATTTAAGATGAAGTTGCCTTCTAGCAATTTTGCTGTTACAACTTTATTATGGTTAAAGAGATAAAGAGTTACTTGAAGCCACTACTGTGGTTTGTTTGTTGTTTTTTAATTACTGCTACCCATAGACGCGCACTTCGCCATTGGCCACATGCAGCTGGGGGAGAGAGAAAGGGATATGTAAAAAAGTGGCCGTCGGTAGCATTTGCCTTTCCTCCTTCCAGCACAGCCAGACCATAAATGGATCATTAGCGAAAGAGAGAATAGCCTAAAGCTATTGTAGAAAACATTTGTCTGTAGCATCCCTGGAAGCAAGGGGGTCAACCAAACATCGGGGATTGTACGTCTGCCTGCTGTTGTCTTGGGCAGCTTCCAGGTGAGAGCTTTAAGATGGGAGGAGATGCAGAACTATGTGCTGTCCACGGATTCTTCTTTGCCAGGGGTTTGCCAGTAAAGACCGTTTTAAACCTACAGTGATTTGTGCCAGATAGGGTGACTTTAAAGTTTTGCAGTGCTTGTGAGAGTTCAGATTCCAGCCTAAATTAGGCCCAGCATTTCATAAAATACAATAGCTAACAAGCACCCTGAAAACATAAAATTCAAATCTGTTTTCTCCTTTTCCTTGTAGAACTTTGCAAGAGTGTTGCATCATTGCTCTTATCCTCCTTACGGTTTATTTAAAAGAGACAGTGTATCTAATCATTTGCTTAGTGGAAAATGTACATACAAAAGCTAGAAGTGATTACATACAACAGCTAAAAGTGATGACATTGACATTGCAAACAAATGTAAGATACAAGAGGTCTGGTAAGCTAAATATTAGCTTTACGATTAGACAGTTGTTAACTTCATTTTAATTATGTTGTTAATGAAACCATAGAATTCATATAAATATAAAGGCAAGTTCTAATATTCCTTTTCAAAAATCATCTAGAACTGGGTAAATGAAGTTGTCTTTGAACAAGCAGTATGACAAAATCTGTCCTCCACAAATCATTGAAATTACTCCGGATCCTGAAAGAAAATATATGACTGTTTTATATTAATTTTTATAGTGGAATATAAACATTATGATAAAACTTTAAACAGACATTCTTTTTATCTTAAATTTTTTAAAAATGGCCTGCCTACTTAAATGTTTTGCCCAAGGCTTTAACCACCTACAAAGATATCAGTCTCAGCAGCTGCTGATGCAAAATCAGTTGCAGGACAGGGAATTTATTTGCCTGTCCCCATCATTTAGGAATTTACTGCAGCTGTCAATCCTTATTATCCATCATACAAGAAAGAAGAACAGAAGCCAGTCCTTTTCCCTTAAGTGTTTTTCAAGATAATATATTCTAGTACAAAGCTACGCTTTTAATTTTACAGAAAATTTAACATTCAGAAATGTAGGTTTGCCATTCACTCTCAACAAAATGTGATGACTGGGTTTTGTCTCATCTATCATAAGCACCTGTGCATCGTGTTTATAAAAATTGCCTCTGAAGGTGCCTGTTTCTTGCCATTGATTATAAAGGGTACCAAGGAAGACTAGTTTGGACAACTGTCTTTTTGACACCTGAATTAAGTGAAATAGTTTGATTAGTCAGGACTTAATCATGGTTTATTTCAAGAACATGAGTGTATCTGCTATTTGTTAGCAAGATTAACACAAGCTGAGTACATTCTGGTCTTAAAACAGAAGATTTTTTAAGGCAAGGCAAATGTTAGCCCAGCGTTACTTACCTGTGTCATTAAAAGAAGTATAAATGAAAAGCATGTATTTCTTCTTTAAATGTTGACAATTCTCAAATTAGTGAGACAGCAGACATTTAATAGAAACAATTCATACTGTAAATACTAATTTTCTACACAGAGTCTAACAATTTAAACTTTAAAGAATGTAATTATACCTAATGCCAGCCACCAGTGTAACATCAGGGGGAATTCAGACATAACTGCAAGGAGAAGAAAAGGAGAAATGTAAATTTTTAAACAATAAGGATGGGGACATGCAAATATTACATTATGTTATCAAAGGTCTGCTTAGTTATGTTTCATAAATTATATACTTCACGTTTATTGAAATTGCAAATGCCTATTTAGGTCCTGATTGTTCAGATACTTGGCCATACCATTAAGCTTAGCCTGGTGAGCGATCCCACTGGAAGGCAAGTCTTAAACCTAATAAGTGTGTGCTAAACGGAGCTTTTAGACTCTCTGCAGAAGAAATGCCTTTTTTATTACTTACCTGTACACAGTTTAGTACAACAGAGACACCGATCCCCTGCTAGAATGCCTACATACTGCTGCAATGCAAATAAATTAAGCTGCCTGACATTTTCAGTTTAATGGGTGATGCAGTGCATGAACGACAGGCTGGGTGTGCGCACTGCAAGCTAGCGCTATCGCACAGCATGCTCTCTGCTGTGTCAGGCACTTGCCCTTGCCTCACGCGAGCTGACCCACATCCCCACTGTACGATCAACTGCAGGGCCATTATACGACCCAATATTGCCCCCCCAAAAAAAAGCTGTCAGGGCTGTAAGGGTAGTAAAGTGAGCTGGGAGGCACACTGCACATGCTGGCAGCTCCGAGTCAGCCAGCAGAGATTTGGTTGGCCATCTGACAGAAACAATAACAAATCTGGGGTTGTTTGGACATCAAAATGCATCATCTAATTTAATGATAGAAGATACCTTCCTGTATAATTATATATAAAGCAGGTTTTGTTGTAGTTTTTGTAAACTCCTTGATTTAAATACAAAAGTTATTCACAAGGAATAACAGTAGTCTAAATTCCAGGAAATCAAATTCAGTAGATGAGAAATTATGCTTAATTTTTTAAGATGAAGTCTCTGTTGGTCTCTGGCTGAACTTGTCATGGTAACTGGGGAATCCCCATCTGTATAAAGTGCTAAAAGACAAATGGACAAAGCATTGGAAAATGGAAGATGAATTATTATGTAGTAGGGAGGGAGTCCTAATTTGTCAGTGATATTTTTCCTATTTCTAAATTCTAGCGTAACAATACTAAGCTCATTGTTATAGGAGAAAAGAATTCCCAAGTGGGCGCTGGCAAGCATGGGGTTAAAATATATTTCCTAATCAGCCATAGCAGCATTCTGCTAAACAGCATGAGAAGAGGGAGCAGGTTACCAGGGACTGGCAAAAAGTGACGATGAGTCTCATTTACAGCAGCCAATTCTTTTCCTTTTCTTCCCTTTGAGGGGAAGAGTTTCAGGAAAAAAAAGATGCTTCGATGGTAAAATTCTTTATTTTCCTTAATGAGATTTAGCTCAAATGATCTAACTTTAAAACTTTGAATTGGCTTTGCTGAAGCAAGCCTCATTTTTACTCTGAACTAGAGCTGAAGTGTTAATGAGTAGATCTTAAAGTGTCAGGACATGGACAACTATTAATTTCTTGTTTTAGAGAAAAACACGCCTCCCAGATGCTGAAATTGTATCTAAGATGGGTTTGTTTGATATGAACTGTTAGATTACGAACTAAAACTCTGAATTTTTAATAAGAAAATAGTGTTTTAAAGTTCTGCAACAAAACCAGAATTTAGTTTTAAATGGCAAGATTTAAATACACGCATGAGTCAAATGGGTGGAAAATAGAGATATATATTTATTTAGCTTAAGGAAAAATGATTATCTTAGTCCAGTAATACAGTAGATGAATCATAGTTGATTGGTCCTTCAATTTGTGATACTATGCATATATTTAGCAGTAAACTGACTTACCGACTGAAGTTATGATGATATGAATAATAGTAACTGTTACAGCGTAATCCCAAACCCATTCTTCCACAACCAGGGCAAACAGCAGACCACAAATGAAGAAGGTTATTTCCAACGATATCACAAGGACTGTAAATGAAAAGAATGTATTTCAAGCACAGTTTTGAAAGGCTTTTTCCTATATTCAAAATGATAGCAATAGGAAGTTAAAATGTCTGAGATAGTTATGCAAATTATTTTTTACAGGACTGAATGTTACACTAATGTTTTCATTATAAAGCTCATTCCTAATTTTGCAAAACATGAGGATTAACAGGATTATGACCAGTGACAGGATTATGACCAGTTTGTATAGCCTAGAGGAGAAATGGCGTGGAAATTTTACTTAGGGACCATGCACACTCTTTGCATATGGCACCAAATAGATTTGGTTGATACTGACATTGATCAGATTTTTTCTCATCCAAAACAGAATTGTGTGGTTAACGGGTTATGTTTGGAAAGGAACTTCATAGCTTTCTCCCTGTTGACTTCATTGCATCATATATATATATGTGAAATATACCAGAAAATATATATATATCAGAACAATTTAAAGACAAGACATGCAAGGGGAGATAGAGCAGAGAGCCTACAAGGTGAGCAGAGGCCATCCGTCCGTATGGGTCTCATGGTACATACAACCAGGAGCCTGGCTTTTCTCAGTGCCGATAGCAAGGCTGACACAGCTGCCATGCACTCGCCATGCCCGACATTCAGCAGCTAGCTCTGCGTTGTGTTAAACCATGAGTGGGGATTACCAGCAAAGCGATAACAGCTAAACTATGCTGCCAAAAGAGACTGTTAAAGCTATCTGACCAAGAAAATTCCTTCTCTTGGTGATGAAGTGGTGCTTTCTCTGGAGCGTGCCCAGCCATGCCCTGCCACCAGCCTGTGCTGACCACCTCCCCTGACGCGGGGCACAGCTCTGCAAAAGCAATGGCACGGGCAAGCTGTGCCTCCCCCGTGGGCAGGAAAACCATCTGGAAGGCACGGAGCAGCTACGCTGGGAAGGTTGAGGAACCTCATCTGGTATTTGATGAGCTGTATTCTTCGACACAGCAATGGAGTGGTGCTTAGCTTTCAGCTCGTTCACTTGCTATGACGTGTAATGGGATCAAAAATAATCACCTTTAGGGTGAAGTCTGACTTTATGCTCGGTGGCTACCTGGGATAGCAGGGGGCTGAATGGAAAATGTGTGACGTCTCTTCTAGCTGTAGTCCTGAATTCCCATACCACAGGCCATAATTGTGCAATTGTAATTAATATAATTTTCCATCTAAATGTATTTTATTCTTCTTTTTAAGTACACAGGCATACAAAAGTCATGTTTTTAATGGAATTATTTATTTTTTTACTATTGCTGTAACATAATACCTAAGATTACTGTAGCTGAGAGTAGAGACCATCATTTTCTTTCACTGTATTTAATTTATACATTTGGCAGCATCTCGTGCCTTTCAATTTTATTCTTTTCTTTATAGGGTCAATTCGTTCCTACTGTAATATGGATCTTTCACCCAGCAGTTTGAAAAATGTAAAAAATAAGAAGAAGATAACCGGAAAACAGCATATTTCCTAGGAAACTAGGAAATAACACTTCAAAAAATTTAATGTTTGAAAATGCATTTTAGGGTTTTTAGTTTATTATAGTTCATGATGCTAGTATCCCTTTAAATTTTGCCAATAATTTTATAATTTAGAAAGTATGCTTAGTGTAGACAGAAGCTCTGCAAACTTTTTTACGAAACTGGTCCAGTAATGATACCTCAGTTCTGAGCTACTTCCATTTTTATTTTGAGGTTATCATCTTTTAAAGACATAATTCTGTTTTTAACAGGCATGAGTGAGACCCTTCAGTAAACTAATTTTCATTTGCAACATCATTCAGAGAGCTTCATTCTGTTTCTGTGCCCACAGACTTTAAACAGATCCTGTTGTGTTTTGCTATTTCATCCATGTTATTTCATCCCGTGGACAGAAAGGGGGATGGAATACTAACCGGTTGCATGATATAGTTGCTGTCTTTGGCATATAAACATGCTGCATCAAACTAGCTAATAAAATTTTTTGGGAAAAAAAATCATATCGAGATACAGTAATTACATTAGGGCCCTGAAAAGTAATTCTAATGGAATATGATTTAATTTTATTTTCCATTGCTACAACAGAAATGCTTTTTTTAATCTGAAATCATTATTGACACTGTACGAATATCCATGAATTTTTATTACTCTTTTTAACCTGATGAACTAAACAATTTATTTTGAGCTTTACTTACTTTACTGACAGATTATGTGGTTTGCCTTTGTAAAATGGATTACAAATCAGGTAAAATGCATGTATGCATGTAATTTTTTAGGAATGACAGTTTAGGAAAGAGAATATATTTTGAAAGCTTCAGACAAAATTGCAGAAATTTGTTTTAGGTTATATAAAGATATGTTTAGGGCTTGAGCCATAATCACGCTGAAATTTTGATGCCCACTGTATTCAGGCATTACCAAAGCAAGATTTCCAGTAGTTGAATGTGACCTGTTATTCAGCTCTGGATCTGATATGGTTCATAAGAAACTCACTGCAGTATGAAGAATAAATTTAACAACTTTGCAGAGGAACTTTACAGAGAATAGGTAATTGTTCTGCAATGAAAATGAAGCATCCTGCCAAAGCAGCACGTTTTCTTCAGACGATGCAAGATCAGAAGAACAACTTGAGGAAAAGCCTCACAATCACTTGAATGATGAGTAGCAATACAGAAATGAGAAGTGCAGGGAAGACGAATAAGCATTTAAATGCAGTGTAGTTAAAATACAGAAACCATTAGTATTACTAAAACAGCTTTAAAATACTGTCCATAAGGAACACAAGGTTACATCCAGATATAATCTATTTTCTTGGCTGGGAAAAAAAAGAGAAACAAACTTCAGTTACCTAAATAATATGGGTTAATCCATGAGGGATTTGTCTTAAAATCAAAAGGTGCCAAACCATCCAACATTTTAATCCTGTGGAAATAGAATGAACAAGTATAACCAGAGATTTTCAATAAAGCCTTAGTGATTATATGACATATTATGGGTGCTTTTAAATACAATTTCAAATGGAATACTCTGGGTTTTTAGAAGCTCTCTATGTTCCATTGCATGTTGTGGTCTTGCCCTTGCACACAGTGTCCACGATCTCCGCTTGTATTTAAGACATGTCTGGCACTACGCATGCTAATCAATAACTTCCTAAGGGAATATAATTTGTCTTTTTTATTGACTGTAAAAATCTTTCCTTTCCTTTTTTCATGTCATCTTTTCTCTTACGTTCACTTATTTACATGGTGCAAGTGCAAGGAAGTAGATTAGAACCAGCGTTGTATGTTAGTTTTGAGTCTCCATTTGCCGATTTGTGCACTTGAACAAAGGTTCATGTCCAACAACTCAACTGAATTTGAAAAATGTGTTCACAGAATAACTGGGACTGGATGCCTCCAGTCTGGATGCCTCCTCTATAGAGTCATAGCTCTACCCATTATATCCAGTTGTCGTATGCCATCATATTACGCTAAAGACAAGGAAATCTTACTTGAATACTGCGAAGCACACAGATAGGACCACGTAGTACACAGTGTAGAAAACTACCATGCATATCAACAGGTTCACCAGAACAACCTGCAAAAGGGAAAAAGACAGTAAAACCTAATGCCATGTTTACATTAGGTACATAATTGTCAGAAAATCATTCCAGATTACTATCAATCATAATGTGGAACCCACACACGCATTTAGAAAATAAAATATTTAGACAGAATTTTTGCTGTTGCCAATTACATAAAAGTTGTTAAAAGCTCTTTGGTACATTTCGGCTCCTAATGTGTGGTTACAATGCACAGTTCTTTGTTTTTTATTTTACTGTATACCAACTGCTTATTGAATTTATAAGTGTTCAGAGACTGAGAAGCACATTTCTTGATACTTATTACACAGGAGGCCTTGAGAGTTTAAGATCATCCAGATGCTTACCTAAGCCTAATTTTTAACTTAAAAGAAATGCCATCCTTGTAAGTATGTTGAAACTGTATACAAATAAAAATGTACAAAATTGTAAAGCAGTAACTGTTATGTTTCCCAGCCTCTAGAAAACATCACCCTAGTGCTTACTTCCAAAGGTGAGGATGTAGACAACTTAAATGAGTAACGAGGGATATCTGTTACATATTTTTCAAAGTTCAGTTTTTGTGAATTAATTATAAATAAATTCCAACTCCAAATTGAAAAAATACCCCTAAAAAATGCAAGCTTCATAAAGCAACCACTATCTTATGATCAAATACTGTCTTTAAAAAAAGAGAAATGCTATCTAGAGAATGATACAAAGAATTTATATTTCCTAAGATACCTTGTTATCATTATTTCTTTCATTCCATTTCAGCGTCTTCATTTCTAAACTGAAGTTTCATAAAAAATGCAGCCAGAGAAAAACCTGTGAGCCTTCATCTGATAAAGTTCATAAAATGCCTTGAGATCCTTTCAGATGAAGCATAATTCACATATCTCTGATCATCGAAGTTGGCTTCCTGAATTATGCAGACCCTAGGACTTGTATTAATTCCTACAGGTATAATGTGAAATTATGTTTTGAAGGTTAATATGTTTTGGTAATAATAATAGAGTCTTGCTAATGCAGAACACTTTAATTTCTGTTTATCTGTGATGATATAATGACATTCCAGATGCTTATTTGGGTTTTTATTTTTTTAAAGGGAAACACGGGACATCAGGACTAGGGATGTCTACGCATCAAATTTGAGCAACTGCTTTGGCAATATTGTGTGCTTGCTTAAGAACGTGAAACTGAAGATGTTTACTACAGTCTGGTAGAGTGATGAGTAAAATCAGTTTTTCTTTTCTACAGACTGCAGATTGTCTTGTATTTTCTCACTCTAGCTCATGCTTTATCATGTCATAGTTCTCCTCCTCTTTCTTGACTTCTTTGTATCTTTCCTCTTTCATTGACCATTTTTTTAACTCCTGACTCTTTCTTTATTGTTTCATTTTCTTCTCTGCCTATCCCCTCCATCCTGCATCTCCTACTCTTTACTTTCCTCCAAAAAATTATAGATAGAAAGCAGTCATGAGAGAGACAGTGACTGTAGAGGGAATTGCTACCAGTTTCATATTGTCCACCTTTAATATTGTGCTACATGATGCTTTACAATGGAAGGATATGTGGCTACATTTTGCTTTTTGATATTAAAGCATTCCAGTTTCAGTTTCTGTTTTAAGAGTAGACTATTGTATAAATTCTTAGCCCAGGTACAAAACACGTAATGAGTTAAGAATTTTCTTGCCCTTCCTCCAGTTTGGCTATCAAGTATTTGAAACTAATATAGTGTGTGTTTACCTGACTCCTCTGATAAGACCTCCATAGATCTCCAAACTGATTCATTATGCAATAATGGTCTAAGGGTAACATCATTACTATACTGATTCCATTATTAAGTAAATACACTTGGACATGTAAATGTGGGCCCTAAGCCTGCATATTTTTGTGTGCCCTGCAACATCCCATGCTGAATTTCCCCTATCAATGGAACTGAGCTGACAGCAAGGGAGGTTGAATGTTTTGATGTTTTACAGGACTT
>NW_008824338.1:457485-459687 GCF_000699105.1 Pygoscelis adeliae
GTGGCCAGCAGGAGCAGGGAAGTGATCGTGCCCCTGTACTCGGCACTGGTGAGGCCGCACCTCGAATACTGTGTTCAGTTTTGGGCCCCTCACTACAAGAAGGACGTTGAGGTGTTAAGAGCGTGTCCAGAGAAGGGCAACAAAGCTGGTGAGGGGTCTGGAGAACAAGTCTTATGAGGAGTGGCTGAGGGAGCTGGGGTTGTTTAGCCTGGAGAAAAGGAGGCTCAGAGGAGACCTCATCATGCTCTTCAACTACCTGAAAGGAGGTTGTAGCGAGGTGGGTGTTGGTCTCTTCTCCCAAGTAACTAGCGATAGGACGAGAGGAAATGGCCTCAAGTTGCGCCAGGGGAGGTTTAGATTGGACATGAGGAATAATTTCTTTACTGAAAGAGTGGTTAAACATTGGAACAGGCTGCCCAGGGAAGTGGTTGAGTCCCCATCCCTGGAAGTATTTAAAAGACGGCTAGATGAGGTGCTTAGGGACATGGTTTAGTGGGCATGGTGGTGTTGGGTTTCCAGTTGGACTCAATGATCTTTGAGGTCCTTTCCATCCTTAATGATTCTATGATTCTATGAAATACAGATATTCATTCAGAAGTAAATCCACAAAAAGTGGCCCTGCATAAATGAAGTAGTAAAATATAGAGGACTGGATGCAATTTTTCAGTGTATCAGAATGGCAAGCAGTCAGTATGGACTGCATATAGTGAAGCATTATATCAATGCAAAAGAAGCGAGAGTTTATCTCTGAATGGTGAAACCATATTTGCAACGGGATGAATTTTAGAAAAAACAGGTAACAACTAATAGAGGAATAGGACTCATTTCTGAAAAAAGGTAAAAGGGATCATGTGTGTGTAGGTTGATTACAGCGACTGAGGTAGGGGAAATAATAATTGCATATTCATAACCAGCAAGGAAGAGGAATTGTTTGGAGAACAGCTACGACTAAAGGAATGAAACAAAAACCCAAATGTATAAGATACTGCAAAGCTTCAAAAATCATTTCCATTTTGCAAAGTTTGAAAAAGACTTGCTCTTTTTATTTATTTGCTTTTATTCAAGAATTTTTATCAAAACTGGTTATCGAGTGCCTTTATCATTTTTGTGGATTTTGAGGATAAAGTTGGATAATGTTCTTGACAAGTGATTCAAAATTAATAAAGAAGAAAAGGTATAGAATATTTTTTAAGTCCCCATTTTTAAATAAAACTCAGTTGGCAGGTGAGATTGCAGTGAAAAATGTAAAACATAAGGCAGCTCTAAAGTGTAATTTCAATTTTGATTTAGTTTGTTGTATGCTGGTAAAAGGAGCCTTTATTCAAGGAGGCAATGACTCTGAGAAGGGCTGTAGATGAGCATTAGCTCATGCTAGCTCATTTTTATGAGCTTCTCTTGCAATACTGGGACACAAAACAAGCCCTTAAGGCTTTGGATTTTAAGGTGGGAGAATATGAATAGAAATAAGGAAGAAGTATTACCTCTAAACACAGCACTGGGAAGACAAAGTGGCATCCAATTTAGTGTCAGCAATTTTTAAAGTGTGTTAAGAAATTAAGAAGGTGCAGAGAAGAGCCACAAAAGGGAGCTGATGGCTAAATTTTTTTTTTTTTTCATTAGGACTATAGCCCTAAAGAGGTCAATCTGTTTAGCTCTGAGGGCTGATTTGATTATGATGGATAAGTACCTTCACAGGCAGAAAATACCATGTACTTAAGGGCTCTTTAATCTATCAGAAAAGCCACAAGAAGTAAACAGCTGCAACTTACAGCTAGACAAACTCAAAAAGTGCATGAAGGACATTTTTAACTGTAAAGGCAATTAGCCAATGGAACAAACTGCCTTTGGAAATAGATCCTTCAAAGCAAAACCAGATGCCTTTCTGGATGAAGCTTCACTCAAACATATCTAACGTTCATTTCTGACCTTAGTTCTTTGAATGGTTGTGTGGTAGATAACATATTTATGGAACCATCCGACACTGACTGAAGTGTGGATACTGTGTATTTAGCAAACTACTTATTCTTATATTGCTTAATATTGTAAAGTGCTAAATATTGAATAGTGCATCTATCTCCCCCAAGGAGAGAGATCAAGGAGCTTTAGTTTCTAATGCAATAGGCGAGAAATCCATCATGCCTGTACAAACTGATATTTGTCAATAAGTAAATGTCCAGGACAGTCTTACTCTTTTCTTGTTTC
>NW_008824338.1:459717-461008 GCF_000699105.1 Pygoscelis adeliae
AAGCAAAAACTGAGAACGATTAATCTCTTCAGCCAGGTTGGTCTGAGGGCTAAATACAGCTTTCCCATTTCCACTGTCTTTAGTCTCATTCTAAATGAAAATTGGCCAAATAACCCATTTGATCCCTTCTTTTCCACGGTGTACACCGTGGTCACTGTAATGTTAATTGACTACAATGTCATGTGCAAGTTTGGCAGCCATGCTACCTCCTACACCTCTCAAAGTATCTCTAAACATTGGAAGTTTAATCTTTGGCACATTTTTGGTGGGAATCATTTTCATTCCGTTGCTCTGAGCAGATGCACATGTCCTGTAATTCTCCTTTATCTGCTGCCCCTCCTCTAGCAACTGCCTCCTTGAAAGCTTATCTGCTCAAGATGTAGATTTGTGCTGTAATAAAAGTGGTGAGACAGGACTGAAGTGAAAATCACAGAGCTGAAGGACGTCTCTGAGCCGATGGCCTGTTGACCTCTAATTACAGTGGGTGAATTCCTAGCCTCTCTTGAAGTCAGCGACAAAATTTCATTGGCGTCAAAGGCCCAGGATTTTTCTCTTTGTACCCAGAATATTCCTAGTCCCTGTCTTAGGGATGTAGTGATGTATTCCGTATAGCATGCTTTGCTCAGTGGAGTAAGCTAAAGAAATGCATGCAGCTCGGAGCTAAGAATATATTCTTAAAAGGATAACATGAAAATGAAAACTCTTTGAAAATTTTCCAGTTGTATCACATTCCACTTCATTTTTTTATTTGGCCTTTCCACTGAAATTTAAACATATATTTTTTAAATCTCAGAATACGTTTTATTTTCAAATTATTTTTTCTCTTTCTATTCCCTCAAGTATTTCAAAGCAAAAAACACAAGTCTTTCATTGTATATTAAAACAATTTAAAGAAAGAATTTCAGGAATACACCAGTGTCATCAAATGTAGGATTTTATTAGACACTTCCGAGGATTATATCTCATAAATGGAACTACATCACATAGTTTGAAATCCTTTTTGTAAGATGCACTTTGCAGTACTTACTACCAGCACTATAGTATTAAGTGTCCTTTTCGTTTTGTTTTTTAGGAAGAGAACATTGAAGAACACTCTTACTGTAAGAATGAAAGCAACTGCTTTTTCAAGCCCCACAGTAGCTCTCTCATTCTCTAAATACTATCCGGTGACATACAACACTAAACAAACTCAATTCCCTTTACCTTGGTTTCAGCAGTTTTGACCTTGAGAGCCATGGACACATGATGAGTGAAAGGAAGTGCTGTTGCTATATTCCATATGCCAATATCA
>NW_008824338.1:461018-464375 GCF_000699105.1 Pygoscelis adeliae
CAGCAGGAAGAAGCAGCTGTTTTTCACCCCAAAACCATTCTTATAGGTCAGTATAGGACAGAGTGAGGTGAGTTGATTGGATTAAAATGAATTGAGACAGAAGCCATCTGCGAGCTAACTGTAAGCTGCTGAAGAGCAAAGAGAAAATCCTAGTAGCTCATTTGACGTTCGTACTTTCGTAGCTAGAGTCGCCCAAAGCATATCTATAATATAATTTGACTATTTAGAGACAACATTATTAATATTGGTTTCTATCTTCTATTTCCTTTTTTCAGCATTCATTTGTTCACAGTTCCTTAGGGTTATTATACCTTCCTACTTTTAATTAGTTTTACAGTTTCTAACATTAATTCTGTTGACTGTTGAAGTGGAAAGGTACATTCTTCACAATGATGTTCTCTGCTAACATTTTTCTTCTATCACTTTATTACATCAAGTATAATTCACTTGATGTATGAGGTATAATTAGGTAAATTAGGTATAGTTAGGTTAAGAAATGCCAGACTTATGTTATGACGACTCTTTTCCTGAACCATATTTTAGTATGCTCTAGAGCAGATCCAACTTCTACTGAGCATTTCCTTACTGGATTCAGATTGACTTTTTACAGACACATTATGATTCAGTATGCTGTGTTATTTGGAAAAAGGAGATCATACAAGGGAACACTTATGAAACTGAACCAAGAATGAACCTTTTTTTTTGCTATCACTAACATAATATGTGCAAGTTTCATTAGGGTTTTTTATGCCTTTTTAATCATACAAAATAAAAGTTATCTGCTTTAAAATATAGCCTGCACTCAGCAAATGAGCTTTCGCTCATGGATTCAATAGCTCCAGATTATGAATACCATCAGGGAAAATACTGGTAGTATTGTGTGAAACTCCTTCCCGTGCAAAATGCTAGCACAAAAATCTGTACGTCAGTTAAGTCCTATTTTGAGGGCTGAAGTGATGTCAAAGGAATAGACTGAAACAAAATTTAAAAAAAATTTGCTTAAACAGTTCCAATAGTCACAAGTAGCAAATTAATGAAGAAACAGTGGCTTTAGTAATTAAATATTTGAAAAGGAACAAAAGGTTTCATTCGAAGAGCATCCTATCTACCCCAAAGTATCAGCTGAAAACAGCTATGACCTAAAATTAATGTGCATAAACATTTGCAGTAACTCTAAGTAGCAAGATAATTGAAAAAGTAATGGATTGCATTAATGTAAGACCATTATTAAACATAACAAGAGTTTACATTCACTGACTTACTTCTTCACAAAGAGTCAATTTAACCAGGCAAAGACTGAAGACAGAACCAAAGTCACCGAGTTTGACTGAAATGTCATGGAAGCTGTAGGCATGGATTTTTTGAGGAGACTTAAGAGGTTCCTCCCATTCCTATTGCATAGTTGAAAACTTTAAATACTCTAATAGAAAGGATAATATTTCTGTTGCATCCTTCCTTCAAGATTGGAAGCACCAGAATTGTGGTAACCCAGTGAACAGGAGCAAATCAAAATTGGGAGTGGCAGAAACGGCGTGTGACCCAAAATACTGACTAAATCGCTCAATAGTGAATGTTAACGGAAGAGATGTTGTGTTGCTGTTCGCAAAATGCCAAGATAATGGAATAATCACTTTTTGTATTTCTTATTTTCTTCAAATTCTTTTTTAATGGGTCAGCTATAGGAAATATGACAACTCCTATTCAGCAGAGGGAGACAGAAGACAAGTTTTAATAGAAGTTAAAATAAATTATCTATTTTGGTTTCAACAAGCCCTACTTTTAAATACAGACTATTTTCTGAAGCATTATGCTACAGATTTTTATGAAGGCTATGAGGAAAAATAGTACTCCATTACTTTTGAACCCCTGGAGTTTGTGCTGGTTTGCCTTACGGAAACACCCAGGAAACAGTTACTTTGGTAGGATATCGATACCTTACCCTCACGTGTTTGAGAATAGTTCATAAATACTGTTATTTGGCATTTGGCTGTACCCATGTACTTTCTTTGTAGTGGTATGTAATGGACAAGATTTAAGAGACAGCGACAAAAGCATAAGTGCAGACAATTGCAGAATGGCTAATAATTAAAGACACCTTTTGAAAGTGAAATTAAGGATACTTCTCCTTAATACTGCAGTATCTCCTTTAAGAAACTGATAATGGCACTTAATACTGTCCAGGCAATACCTAGTTCCTATCTGCTACCTGGGCCAAAACAAAAAGTCAATTTGTAATAACGAACTGTGAGAAAATTTTTATAAGAGCTTCCTGCTAAGTTTGCTGCCTAAGCTTGTTACTTATGGGGGTTTTTTAGAATGTTCTCATTTAAGCCCACAATTTATGACGCTGTTGAATAGCGTTGCAAAAATAATTAACAACAATTTGAAAAACTATATCACACAGCAATATTACATGAGTATCTCTCATGGAAGTGTCGTGGTTTAACCCCAGCCGGCAACTAAGCACCACACAGCTGCTCACTCGCTCACTCCCCTCCCCAGGGGAGAGAATCAGAAGAGTAAAAGTGAGAAAACTCATGGGTTGAGATAAAGACAGTTTAATAGGGAAAGCAAAAGCCGCGCACACAAGCAAAGCAAAATTAGGAATTCATTCACTCCTTCCCATGGGCAGGCAGGTGTTCAGCCATCTCCAGGAAAGCAGGGCTCCATCACGCGTAACGGTTACTTGGGAAGACCAGTGCCATCACTCTAAACGTCCCCCCCTTCATCCTTCTTCCCCCAGCTTTATATGCTGAGCATGACGTCATATGGTGTGGGATATCCCTTTGGTCAGTTGGGGTCAGCTGTCCCAGCTGTGTCCCCTCCCAACTTCTTGTTTACGCCCAGCCTGCTTGCTGGTGTGGTGGGGTGAGAAGCAGAAAAGGCCTTGACCCTGTGCAAGCACTGCTCAGCAATAACGAAAACATCCCTGTATTATCAACACTATTTTCAGCACAGCTCCAGAACACAGCCCCATACTAGCTGCTGTAAAGAAAATTAACTCTATCCCAGCCAAAACCAGCACATTCTCCACCCCTTACTTCATACCATTTACATCATGCTGAGGTCCCACACTATCCAATACATTCTCATTACCGACCACCCCGCTTCCCATGCTTTGATAAAATACACAGATATCATTCCCTTAGTCTATGGACCACCCCTGTAAAATGCCTGTAAAATATCCACAAATGTCCACAAAATGTCCACTGAGTTCATTTAGTCCATGACTTTGGCCTCCATCTGTTACGGTGGTCACTCAGGCCAGGAGAGGTGGTGTGTTGCGTGGAGCTACTGGGCACCAAAGCCAGCTCAGGTCAGGTCACTGCTGCACTTGCACTGCTTCTTGTAAGGCTT
>NW_008824338.1:465283-466782 GCF_000699105.1 Pygoscelis adeliae
CAGCCACTAACGAGCACTAGACTCTAATATACAGTAAGGCAAGCAAGCCCCATGGCAAGAACAGGAGCCTGTCTGTTAATAGCTAAACAGCAATAACGGCTATAAATTCCATCTAGCACATTCCAATCAAATCTGTTGTTTTCTCGAACCCTTCAAGCCCCACGTTGGGCACCAAAAAGGACTGTTGTGGTTTAACCCCAGCCGGCAACTAAGCACCACACAGCCGCTCACTCGCTCACTGCCCCCCCCAGGGGAGAGAATCAGAAGAGTAAAAGTGAGAAAACTCATGGGTTGAGATAAAAACAGTTTAATAGGGAAAGCAAAAGCCGCGCACACAAGCAAAGCAAAACAAGGAATTCATTCACTCCTTCCCATGGGCAGGCAGGTGTTCAGCCATCTCCAGGAAAGCAGGGCTCCATCACGCGTAACGGTTACTTGGGAAGACCAGTGCCATCACTCTAAATGTCCCCCCTTCCTTCTTCTTCCCCCAGCTTTATATGCTGAGCATGACATCATATGGTGTGGGATATCCCTTTGGTCAGTTGGGGTCAGCTGTCCCAGCTGTGTCCCCTCCCAACTTCTTGTTTACGCCCAGCCTGCTTGCTGGTGTGGTGGGGTGAGAAGCAGAAAAGGCCTTGACCCTGTGCAAGCACTGCTCAGCAATAACGAAAACATCCCTGTGTTATCAGCACTGTTTCCAGCACAAATGCAGAACACAGCCACATACTAGTTGCTGTAAAGAAAATTAACTCTATCCCAGCCAAAACCAGCACAGGAAGTTAACAGGTGACTTGTGTTGCTGTTATGCTGATTGTTTGTGCTACAGCACACTGGGCCTTAAGACGTAGGGCTAGACCCAGAATCACATTTCTTAGGTAATTTCCAAAACGGAAAAAAGTCTTAAAATCAGAGAAATTACTAAAACCCAAGGTATGTTGATTCATTATCCCGGAATCTTTAAGAAAATACAAAGATCAACCAAATGGATGCTGCCTAGGTTGTGTGGTGAGAAATTCTTAATTAACTGAAGGATGATGACATCAAAACATGTGTACTCTGTCTCCATCTGCTGATAGGGAGGAACTATACTTACCATGTGTACGAGGGTAGAAGAGCGTGGAAAAAAGATAGTGGCCACTATTTTTGTTCTTTTACTGCAGTGACTGGAAGACTCTGTCAATGCAGTGAAGGGAACTCGATGAAAATGCATTTTTGAATGAAAAAAGCACTAAAATTTATTGACTTAGCATGTGTTACAACTTTAGCAAATATAGCTTAATTGTATCCTATGAAAGACAGCCCATACAGTTTGGTGTTGATCGTATATGCATTATACAGCCTTAATATGACAGCTTGGCTCCCATATGGAAGGAGCTAGAATTGTGTGAGTTCTAGGCTCTACCTCCATGAGGATTAAAGCAATTAGGTTCTTTCCTTCTTTAACCTCAGTTGCAGATGGATAAATTCTGAGGGATGGGAAATCTGAGAATTAAGTGGAA
>NW_008824338.1:466810-469724 GCF_000699105.1 Pygoscelis adeliae
TATTATTAGCTCCAATTTTTGTTGTATCACTTTTAACAATGCCCTTATTCCTTACAATATCATTTAAAAGAGCTTTCAATATAATTGATTAAATAGGAGGTGAATTTTAGGGACTTTCAGCTCCTAAAAAGTTGTTTCCTTGAATTTCAGTGTAAAAGCTCACGAACTCTAAAATGTTCATATTACTAAAAGAATTAAACTCAAAAAATTGGTATATTTCTTCCTGATTTGCAAGCTGCAAATGATTTGGATTCTTTTAGAGATAATTAACCACAATGAGCTACTTGTATCTAAGGAGTTGGCTTAATTAATAGCAAAAATAGTAAACAACATCTTTTGTTTTGTTAACTGACACTGTTGGCTTTCTGAACAAGTTCAATATAAAGCTTGAAAGTATTGGCAAAGGAACCAATTCAGTAGGCTTTATTTATTCAAACTAGAAATTAATTTTATTGTTTGTGAATGGCGTGGGATTGATAGAACTGAAAATGAAGTCCTCTGTTTATCCAGAGAGAAGCTATAACACAACTGCAGCAATGTAAACTTTCTACCCTGGCCCCACTGTATGTCTAAGAACCAAGTTTAATAGTCTGTCTTTTAAAAAAAATCAATATTTGGCCTTTCTGCTGAGAAGCTTAATGTGCTGATTACCACAGGCCTACATTTTGAAGATATTCTGGCATCTCCACTGGTGTTAGTATTAGTACAATGAAGCACTGAAAAATCTCTTCAGGACTAGACCCACAAAAACTGACGAGTGGGTTACAAAATCGCTGCTACTGCTGGAGGAAAATATATCATGCTGGATCAAACAGTCTGGGAGAAGCAAGCCTGCTGCAGCTCCATGCCCCCAGGTCCAAACAGTAGCGAGGCTGAAGATGTATTCGCAGCAAGCACACATACACAGAGCATACATATGTATCACATATATGCATATATGTACACATACACGTGTATGCCACACAGATCACAGGCAGGCACATGGAGTATTCACGCGAACACAGCCTCATCCTGCTTCCCTTTCTGGCTGAGTAGGTTGAAGGCCCACTAGTAAGAAGATATATTTATACACATGTACAAGGTAGATCCCTCCAGTAGCTGGGCTCTGACACTCAGTCTGCCCAGTAGCTGGCACTGGATCCCAGTCTCCCCGGTTGCTGGGACCTGGACATATGAGCCCCTGAGGCTGCAGCCCCACTCCAGTTGCAGGTCCAGACTCTCTCTCACATGCAAACACACTTTTCCATGCTTGTTCCTCCCCAAATCACCTAAATCCCTCCTTTTCCAGCCTTTGGTTCCTCCCCAAAACATCCCATAATAAATCTTGGGCAATCCCAGAAACAGTCTTCCCCCGCATCCCGTAAGGTGTCTCGCACCCCTAGGCAGCAGCCCCCTTAGCCTGAAAGGTGATGCAGAGAGCTGTCCCAGTGACTCATCTGGATGGGTTTCACACCTGAGCAATGGGGCTGAGGATCTCCTGGTAAAAACCTGGAAGGAGATGGGACAAGGTGTTTGCTCCTCAGGAGGCTGTAATGTGGGTTCCCACCTGCTACTGTGCACCCGTGCTCCTCTGGGCTTGTGGAGATGGACTGATGGCTCTCCTTGATGAGCCTGGGAGCAGCCTATCACGGTATTATTTGGGCTCCCGCTCCGACATTGTCTCTCTGTGCTCTGTCGTGGGTGTGCAGATGGGCTGTTGCCACATAACCTAACAGCTACCAAGCCTGTTTTCCCGCCATTTGAAAAAGCCAAAAACTAGCTGACAGGATATAATGGGTGATTTTGGAATGGTTGAACATTTTATGGGATTATCTATTTTATAATTGATTCAACTATAAATTTTATGTTATGTGAAAGCTTAACAAGTAACAACACACTATGTGGATACTAGTACCATAAAAGTGCCGGGAAGGCTCCGGGGACACATGGCGTGACATGACCGGTGTGTACTCTACCAGGCAGGGTGGCTGCCCACAGGCTGCCCGGTAGTATGACCCAGGCCTGGGCCAGCCTCCCCAGTTGTGCTGGCCGGCGTGGGCAAGAAGCTTTTCTATCATCATTTAGTTTAATGTGCAATCCCGTTTCTGTGCCCAAGAATGTTCCCAGTCACTATTTTAAGTCACTGGGGTAGGTGTAACGGTAGAGTCTCTACGAAATGACCTAACGGTCTCATTTTTGTTGATTGCAGGCAGGCGTCCCCAGCGCAGTAATACGTGGCACTAATTAACCATCCCTTTCTGGCGCTCTGAGGAGAGATGCCAGGATTGATCAGGCATGGAAACTGAACTCCTTTTTCATTTGCAGGAGTGTGCCTTCTGACTGAAGGGCTGATTCGAGGGCTGGCAAGGTAGTAGAAAGACATTTGCGCTGCCAATAGCTATCGTAAATGTGTTAATATACAGCTGGGGGACTGCTGGGGAAGGACTACGGGGACACTTACACGTTCACACGTTCCCCTTTGCTCTCCGAAGAGGGAGTTTAAATAAACCTGCCTCAGTGCTTTTACACTGGGTTCTTAGGATTGTGCAGTAAATCATTCTGCATGCATTTTGTCCTGTTCATGGAGTACGCTTTTGCTGTTTATTGGTATTTGAGGAAAGTGAGTGTTTTAAAAACAGCAAGCTTGTGAGCAAGAGATGTCTGTATAGGGGAGTCAGGATAAAGTATGCATTTTCTTATTACATTGAAAAGTGCCACGAATTAATTATTTTTGTTATTTGCCATCTTTAGTTTGAACTCATTGCTTTAATGTGAGAAAATACAGAAATTCTAAAACTGAACTGATGTAGAATAAACCACATCCAGGATGAATTTCCATCTACAAAATGTTCTCATTTGTCTTTATTTTTCCACAGTCATAGATACACTGCATTTACCTAGAAAATAAAAAGTGTGTGCGGTTGAAACAATCACA
>NW_008824338.1:469756-488643 GCF_000699105.1 Pygoscelis adeliae
GCAGGTTTGAAAATGAGAGCAAAGATAGCACTGGGACGTTGTCTATTTTCAGACCTGTCATTTCTAGAGAAAAATTTCTTCCGTTGGCAACTAAAAAGGTTTTTTTCCCAACTTTTCACTCCAAAAGCAATTCTGAATCTTCAAGTCAAGCACTCTAATACAAGAGACGGCTTCTGCTCTCAGTTACACCTGTTGAACTCCATTATCTTCCATTCTGCCCTAATTACATATAGACAAACTCATTCACTTGACCTTGTTGACCCTGCCATTAGAACTTTAATTAACTCTTGTGACCATGATTCATGGCCCAGAACAGAATGCAAGTCACTTTATCATAGCTAGGCTGGCAATTGGGGCTAAAGTATATTTTTAATGAATTGAGCATTTGTCTGTGATCACTGAATAGGAGGTTGAATATAGATGCATTCAGTAACTCAATGAAACATCTACATATATTTATATTTTTGACTACTACAGTGTAAGCAGACATATCATTAAGCTCAGAAACCTGATAAATTCTCTCATCTAAAGAATTTTTACTCAATTTTACTGCTCCTCTGACATTAGATCCAGCTGACATTTGTCAGAAAACAAACAAAAAAAATTGTATTTATGACATCTCCAAAATGCCTTTCAACAGCTCTTCAGTACAGCTCCAGTTTAATAGAATCCATTATTATATGGTTTTCTGCAGGATAATAGCTAATGACATCCTAATACAAATTTCAGCAGCCTAAATCTTCTTTAAATCCAATTTTTCACATCACATTGCTCAAGTTTTCAGTGTTTTGGGGATTCCCCTGTCAGTTCAGGATACTCTGAAACTGGCGGACCTGTGTTCCTCTCTGACCTTTTGTCACCCTTTGGTTCCTGTCATTCACCAAGGTTAGCTACTGCTAGCTATTTGGCATGTCTTCTAGACCGACTGACATCAGTTGGCTCTCAAGTACTTCATCTCCATCATTATGGAATTGGCTCCCAGTAGAATTTAGACATGCAGGACTTGTATCTTTTTACTATTTTACAGTCAGGTCTAGGGACACTGTATTCTGACACTTGATTTAATGTTTTTTTTAAGCTTCTTATGAAATTTATGGAATTCCTTGTGCAGAAGGAAGGGCAGAAGTCTTTGCCACCTCAAATTTGAAGCAATGAGACATTTATCTGTATAATAAGATAACAGCATTTCCCTATGTCAGATACATTTCCTGTGCCATGATACATATGGTAATAATAGTAAAGCAAGGAATAGTATAGTAACAAAGATCATTTAAGTACTCCAAGCAGATAAATGTCCAGTTACTCTTAAGAATAGCCAAATTAGCATTAAAAGTGAGGAAAATAAACCCACTTACCTAAGTGCATAAGTGCTACCAGGCCATCCACCACCAAAAAGTACATCTTTTTTGCATTTCCTGAGCAGATTCTGGTAGCTGCTTTGGGTTAGGAGGTATGGCATGTGGTCGCTAGCTCTGACTAGTCTTTCTATTAGTAACTCATAACCTTAATACAAACAAGCTGACTTGGCCGTGTCTTTGCTTTTCCCACATGAGCGACTGCCGTTCAAGTCACCGAGACTACTCAGGTAGGGTCACAGTTTGGCTATGTAAAAATTTTCAGTAATAGCATTTCTTTTAATCCCAGAGAGACCGGCAGGAAGGGGAGATGTGTGAATTAGAAGGTGTCTAATCGTCAGTATTTTGTTCCATCTTCTTTCATGCAAAATCCTACAGGTGATATATATCCAGCCACACTGTACAGAAAGTATTAGTGCAATTGCAAATGTTTTCGTGTTAGATAGTCACCTTGAGTCAGGAAATTTTTCCTGTCTGCATGTGCAATGCATGTACAGCTGGGTACAGCTACATGTACATGCAGTCACCCTCTGAGGCTTCAAAATAATTTTTAGCTGATAATGTGTGTTTTCATGCACCTCAGATGATTTAATACACCCCAGGATTTAAAATAACATCGACTGTTTTCAATTACTGTCTGTGTTCAAAATAGTTGCCACTAGATGGCAAACTGATTGTATGCAGACTTCCACACAAAGGGAACGTCTCTGCTGTGTGCTAGGTGACCAGGTGAACGTATCGCATCAAATTTAACCTGCCCCGATTCCGTTGAAACCGCTGGAATTATGCCAGAGAAACAGATGGCTCTTTAACCTTAGGTACTGAAAGCGCCTACAGTAAGTAAATATCATATTTGTTTCTGTTTGCTTGTCTAAATCAAGTCTGTTGTACTAAACCTTTTAACTTCACATCACACAGCAAAAATGCAAGAGTTCAGGCCTGTCATTCAATTTTAGGTACCAGGTATGTTCCATGGTACTTAAGAGGTATTGAGTGGCACATGCTGACAGAGACAAAAGGGACTTGAAAATCAAAATCCCCTTTTATATGTGCCTGGTTGTACAGGACCCATGTAAAATGCTCGCATTTTACAGCGCCCAATCCTTCAAGTGCCACAAATCTCCGATTTAGAGAGTTTTGCATCCGTCAGCTCACACAGAGCCTCAGCTAGAGTCAGGACCTCTTATGATGTTATCCTTTCCTTTTCCCTCATAATACTGCAATAACGGATGGCTCTTCTAAGTAGATGCTGCACATTTCCATTCACAAGTGCTATTTGCGGTCACTTATAAAAACACATTAACCTACTCAAGATCTGGTTTTTATCAGTTTCACACCAGTGCCACTTTACTGTTGCAATCATAATGCAAGAAAATATTTTATGATCCTACGTTAAAAACAATTGGCATAGGCCTTATGTCTGTTAGCATACTTTTCTATTGTGCATTGGTCTGACACCACCAGTCAGAAACAGAGACCCCTTTTAAAAGCAGGAGTTAGCCAAAAACTATCTTGCTTGCTGTACTTTACTTTCTTACATTAGCAGATATATATCTATAAAAATGTATACATAAATATTATGTCTTTGCTGTGCCATTAACTGATGTTGGTATCCATCTTTGATTAGTTTCTATTTGAAATCTGAGTTTTCACCCATGTTATTTCGTGAATTAGCTTGTTTGAGATTTAACAGTTCTTAAAAGCAAAGGATCAGAGGTTGTACTGTCATTTCCTTATAGAAATAGGCTGGCAATTCTGACTTGGGGTTTATTTTTAACGCTAGTTTGGCTTACTGGTGCTATGCTATCAAAAATAAAATCGGGGTTCTAATTTAATTTCTATTGGTGTGGCAAATTGACAGTATTTAAAAACATGCGGAAGGTTTAGGACACATGTCAGAATCTCAAGCAAGCTTCATTCTAAGAAGATTTGCTTTAATCCAGTTCCTGAGAAAAAGCGTAGTAGGTCCACTGGACTGACTGAATAGGTGTGCAGTTCCCTCTGGTTTTACTAAGTCTGTGTCTAGTGAAGTGATGTTTATCTCCATCCTTCAGAGGCCTCAGGGGCATTGTAGGCAGTGCCCTCGGCATGCTTGTGCAGTAAAGCAATCATTACGATTGGATCTCGTGCATAGGGCCATTAGTTATTCACCAGCAAGAATCAGTACGGCATTTTTCTGCCTCATGAACAGTTAGCAATATGTAAGCAAGTTATCCCAAGTTTTTTGATATTCCTCTGAAGTACCAGAGATCAACCACACCCGCATATGGGGCCTCACGCAGAATGAATTCATGCTTTAAGGCTGTGCCGAGGATCTTTGCTTTTAGAGTCCTGCTTAATGTGTCCTCCTCATATATTCAGATTTTCACTCTACCAGATTTGGAGGCAGAAAGGAGCAACCTCCACATTAGATTTGCCAAGTACTTAAGAGGACTTTTCCTTCTTCCATAGTGTGGAGTGTGGTTCATCTTCTGAGATCACATCACCTATTGGGCCTTCAGCTCTTGCCGTGACCTTGGGCACGAGTGTCACCTTATGTGTCCTGTTTTCTGACTGCAGCTAAAGAATCTCTTACTCTTCTGGGCATTGAAACCTTATTCATCTAACTTAATAGCTTAATTTTGAATGTAATACAGTAACACATCTGGCTGAAACCTAGTAGTTTGTATTATATAGGAGGTAAGACTACGGGGTCTAATGGTTCCTTCTGGCTGTAGGCTGTGAAAACAAAAGATCATACCTGCTGAAACTTGCAAGTTCACCTTATTGCAATGCCAAAACCAATGTTTTCAGATTTTTTTGGCCAAAATGCTGGCCCATTGATCTGAATACACAGTTATGACTTTTCCCTTGCAAAGTAAGCTACTCGTGAAACTTTAGCCTCTTCATAGGCTTTTCTTTCATGTAGAAGGTAAAGGAATCCAGTTCTTACATTAAATTATCTCTTTTATGGTTTCAAGGGGTTCTTTTAAATAAAATCAAATGAATGTTTAAAAAGTATTTAGTGTCTCAGATTATAATATCTCATGAACATGTTTTCAATACAAGACATTGTCTCGCTCAAAGGAAAATTGCTTAGCGAAAACTCCTGCAATATTTTAGATCTGTAATCCAAATGCAATAACACTCTCACAGCCTAGAAGGCTGAAGTAATTTTTCTGCAATGGATTGTTAACTTTTCCTATAAAAAAGGAAATTTTTTTTGAGCAAGTGTGCATACATCCTCATACACGTTTAAAATAGCAAAAACAGTGCCCTTTTTAGAAGGGAAAGGATTGTCTCTGTTGTGTTAAAAGTTGTGTTGAGAAACAGAACAGGGTCTCAGGAGTTTGCTTGCTTCTCCCGTAGACTTTATCTGTGGAATTTAGGAGGCCTGAGCCTTCCTGTGCATCTGCCAGCAGTCTACAGTCATGTGGGAGAATAATATTTCCTCTACTATAAAGTTATTTGGAAGTTTGGTTCAGGGTGAGGTGATATTAGACCTGTTAATGCAAGGTGCCACAGTGCGTGTGTCCAAAATGGAAAAAAAAAAAAAAAAGAAAAAAAAATTAGCACATACTTAGCAAATTACAGGTTCTAATTTAAGTTCTCACCATTTAATACTTTGAGAAAAAACACATTTACATTTTTCTGTGCTATCTCCAATTCTGGTGTTAGTGATTTTGGTTTTTTTTTTCTAATTACAAGATCATGAGCTGTAAACATCACTCCAAGATTAGGAGTGTCCTGAGTTTGATTTCAGCTGAACCAAGCATGCTTATGTTTTCCCTTGTGTAACCCTTTGCTTTCAGTCCTCTAGCCTGAGAAGATACATAGCAAGCTGTTCTGCTGTTAGGCAGTCAGATGAGTATGTAATACCTGAGTCACTAAAAGATATAAAACACTCTTCTGAGCTTCATCCTCCCACACTACTACAAAAAACGTTCCTTTTCTACCCCAGGTTTTTGGCTCTGTATCTTCCTACCTTAGCTGTCATTTAATAAACTCTACTTGAGTACGAAAGAATCACAGTCTGGGTTTCCTGAGTTTGAAAATAAAATGAATGCAACACTTCAGACTATTGTTCCATTGAAATTAATTTGTCTACATGATACCTTACTGTAACTCCAAACTGTTCTCTGGTTTCTATCCAAAAGTGGAGGTTCTATTTTAGTTACAAAGCTTAACCACATAGGTTTTGATTCAGTAAATGCAAGCTACAATGGTTTTCTTATTCCAGAACTATTTTTTTTTTTCACCTTATGTATTTAATTGAAGAACCTAGTTGACCCCTTGCATGAGATGAATCACAAGCTAACCAAAAAAGTGCCAAAAGCCCTGTAGGATTGAACTAAATGTTCAAGTTGAAACAAACAAATCCATGAAGTTTTGCATAAATAAGAGAGTTGTTTATGGACGTATTCAACTTGAAATCAATTGTGGAATAACCAAATTAAATTATGTTTCTCTATTTGGAGGGACATCTGGACCCAAGGAACAGTTTGAGGTGAGAAGCATTAACTGCCACAGAATGGGAAAGAAAGAACTTAAAGTCGAAGCTGTTTTGTAATATTCAGTGTCCAGGGTGCCAAGAACCTGACTTTTCAAGTCCTTATGTCTGAAGCGTCGTTCCAGCAGAATTCAGCGATGACTAGCCAGCACTATTGCAAACTAGATCTCAGATCTCTGGGTGGCTCTCTGAAAATGTGTAACTAGCGACCATTTGGAAAAGTTAGATTAAAATTACTTGTTTAGTATCATATGGGAACTGTCAGAGGCAGAGAAGGAATCTAATTTTCATCATCTCCATGCAGGTGGCTTTCCTTCTAACAGTCCCCTGCTTAATGCTTTTCACACCTTCTGGCTGCCAGAGCCAATGAAGCAGGAGTTTTGTAATCTTCAGTTTATAACCTTGTGGAAACCCAGAGGAGATTTCTTATAATGGGGTTCCCTGAGTAAGGCAGGGTTTCTGTAGAAGAAATAGTCTATCATCATGCCATAATAGTGTACCATCATGCTTGCGCCCAAGGGTTCAGATTGAAGTTTGAAAAGCAGTATCAATGTTGGTATTTCCTATGTGTTAAAAGCTTGCATTTAACCTTGCATTGCACCTTTAAAATGTCATTTTAATGGGTTTTTTTACTCTTATTCACAGTCTTCTTTATGCCTTTTACATTCCTGTCTTCTTACCTACCCAAATAATTCAGCTTAACCACTGACCAGCTCCCAAGCCACCAGTTAGCCCTCTTGCACTATCCAATCCCTGGTTTAGCTGGTGTTCATTTTTGACCGCATTCCCTGAAATCCTCACCTAATTCTCTTCACATATTTTTCCTGGTCCCTTTGCTCAGCTAACCTCAATTCTCTTCCTTTGTCCACCTTAGTTGTTTGTTATCCTCTAAACCTCATCTTCCACGCAAGCTCCCAGTCCCTGCCTCCTGCATATATACATGGCAATTCACAGTACCACTCTCTTGCTCATCATAGTCCTTCCATTTCTTTCTCCATGGATATAATCACTAACTTCTAAATTCCACTTTTGTCTACACTGCATTCAAATTAATTTGTTTTCTCCTCTGCACTCTGTCAACAGAAAGGTCCCTGAGAGGCACACATTTTGTGGTGCTTGGCTGCAATCACAGGAAGAATTATGTCTGTACAGCCCTGAGTAGGTCCACAGCAGACGGACTCTTCAGAGTTTTCAGCTAAATCTTTAGCAAGTCTTTTCTGAACATTTGCAAAATGGAATTTTTCAAATGTGGATAGATTTTCAGAAGAACAGCAGGAATATTTCCCTAGAATAAAGCCCCTCCATTTCTGTCGAATTTAATATTTTTACTTCAACAACTGGATGAGGTAAAACTTTTAAGGTAAAAACCCACAATATTTTCAACATAGGCAACATAACACACTTTTTGTCTAGCTCTGTTCTCATAAAGGCTTGCATTATTTTATCTGTAAATTGGGAAACAAACAAGAAAATAATCAGGCCAAGGAAAAGCTTTTCTCTGGTAAGAAATTTTTCAGTCCAAAACCCATTTGGCAAAGTTATAAGTAACTAAAAGAGGTGTCTTGAAGTGAGAAATGTTGGGACATCTTCACTACAGATTGTGCTATCAGATCCAATCATAATATATACAGTTACAAACACTGTCTATTAATTGTCTCCAGTGGAATAACTTCCAAGGTGCCAAACCTCAAAGCAGCTTCAAGCTTTGTGTTTATAAAGATGAAGAATATTCAAACAAAATCTATGCATAAAAAATGTTCTTCCAAATACATACTACCATCCTCACAGAGTTACTTAAGCCTAAGGCCTACCTTTCCAACAGTCTGCAAAATTATGGTGTATATGGTATATAGGAAAACTATGTTATATATTCTTACATACATAACACTTATATGCATAATAATTATAAGGTTGTACTCCTATCTGTTTTAATTTAGACTGCTCCTCACTCACCTAGCCCCGGGTTCCTTAGTAGTTACTCAATTCCAGACTGGTCAAAGTTGAGGGTTTTTTTTTCAGTTCAGCTTCTACACATAGGAATGAAAAATTATCATATTGAAAAAGTGAAATGTTTTCTCACCTTGAAGATCAGAACTACCAATTTTCAAGCTACTTGGCAAGACCCAGTATGACTTTTATTTTTTAACTCAAGGTACCTGAACAATATAATCCAAATTTTCAAAGAAGCTAATGAGTCCCACATGGAGTGGATGTTATTGCAAAATGTCCTGCATGACTCCTTTGATGCCTATGGTAGCAGTGGAGAGCTGGCTGGAGGCTCACCGGGAAGAGCTCACAGCTCAGGCTCTGCTGAGTCCAAGAGCACCAAGAATTCCTGTGCCTTGGATCTGTGGGCATTAAGACTTTACTCTTTTTTCTTGCTGGTAAAAGACCAAGTGATTCATATCCTCACAGTCAACACAGCATGAGTTTGGATTGCCAGAGGGGCATGGGAGAAGTTCGGTTTTGTCAGAAAGCAGAGATTCTTGTCAACTGGTTTACCAAAAGCTCCCACCTTCTTTGTGACTCTGCTTGCTGGGAATAATTACTTAGCAGATGAACTGCAGTGCAAAAGCTAGGTTCAGCAAAAATCTTTGAATGAGTTGCTTATTTCCCCATCCCCAATGAGCTATTTGTGGCCCACAGAGGCTTTTATATGTGGATGACAGATGTCTTAAATTTGCCATCTAAGTCTACAGGATGTCTTCAGTTATGTTGGGGTTGGAGCGACTGTGGTGGGTGACTGGGGACAGGAGCTGTTGCTGGAGCTGGGGAAATCTCCCAGCTGTGCATTCCAGACCGGGTGAACCTCAGCTGCTCTCACATGCTGCACAGTTGTGCAAAGTCACTGCAAGTTCAGTTCCCTGGGCTGGCATAATGCTGGATCACACCGGGTGTGCTTTTAGGGATGACAAGCAAAGGAACATTTGAGCTGACATGGAGCCCCAGAACATTTGGAAGCTGAGAACAGATGTGGCCAAGGAAATTAAATTTTTGTTATGTGATCTGCAACTTAATAGCCCTGCTGTTAAATGGCCATCCTTAAAAAAAAACAACTTTTGCAAACACCTATTTGACACTTTGATGAAGGTTTGAGCAATTGAATTCCTGTCTTCTGCAATTTGAAAACTATGCTTTAAAACAAAATTTCCTGTGTTTTCCGGTTGCCAGGTATGGGGTTAATTGCAGGTAAATTTTAAATCAGTGCAGTGAACAGTATACCCTGGTAAGTTGAATCTGTCAATAGAATTCTTACTTTGCTCACAGGTCAGTTTTTGAAACTTTTAGAAAGTTGTAAGTTAAGACCTCACAAAGCCATTGAGTCCAATAGGAAAGATGTATATAAGATCAGATGAATCTGTTATGCTCACTGCAGTCTGTAGAGAGGGCTACACTCATCAGTTTGATATAATTACTGCTATCACTTTGTTTAGTTGCTTTAATTTACATAGCTTACTTTTGGTCACATAGATCAGTCTTTCTTGATGCCAAGCATATGTAAAACACAATGATTATTTTTTCTTTCTTAGCGTTCATAATGTTAGAGGTATTTTCACATCCTGAAGTTCAAATGTATAAACACAAGATCCACTAAACCCATGAGGTTTTGGCTCCAGAAATATTAGATTGTTTTTAGACACGGGCAAAATTTTCAAAATGGTCTAAAGGTTTTTGAGCCCAGTTCCCGCTGGGAATTAATGTCCTATTGATTTCTGTGGGCTTTTGGCTGACCAATCACTGAGCGGGTTTAGAAGTACATTTTATCTTCTAATTTTTTATGTTGCCTCATTTCAAGAACATATACAATGACCACGCTGTTTGCAATCTCACACGGATACATAGAGAATAAGGCAGTTACATTGTTTGA
The DNA here is from genome assembly GCF_000699105.1 of Pygoscelis adeliae. Lineage (NCBI taxonomy): Eukaryota > Metazoa > Chordata > Aves > Sphenisciformes > Spheniscidae > Pygoscelis > Pygoscelis adeliae. The sequence continues at coordinate 479,469 of NW_008824338.1, forward strand.
GGGACTGGTGCCCTCTTGTCTGTAGTGTTGTCCTTATTTCAAAACATCAGCATTGCTATCTGACCTACTAAGCACCTGAAATATCGGCATGATTTCCTGGGGTATAGGGACTATCTGATCATACGTGCTAGCTGGAGAAATCATCAGTTATTATGCAGATTTGATCTACTGCATAGTCTACTGATCTTGATCTACTGCAAATTGCTGCTGCAGATTTCTTTTTTAATTCGGTACACATTGAAATAGAAGCAAGAAAAAAATATTTTGATGGTTCTTCAATAACCAGTGCAAGATGACCTTGTAGTCTTGATTAGTTTTCAGAGTACTGGGCTCTGTATCATGGAGAACGCTTAGGTTTTGCTCTTATTGACAGAGTCAGCTGAGATACGTTTGAGTCAATGCGCGCTGAAATGGAGCTATCTTTCAGCTAAGCTCAGGTGGCAGCTGGAGCCTAAGTTTGCCTCAGGTGGCTACTTTTACATCCGTGTTAAGGGGCTAACCAGTGTAAAAAACCCAGGTTTTGCCCCTTCTATGCTGTACTTGATTGATTAGATTTATATCTTATTGGTTAAGCAACCAGATCTTCGCTCCAGAAACACCCCCCATATATTATAAACTCTACATTAGAGCTAAAAGGAGGCAAATGCAACAAGGTTAGAAATGGGTTTCGTTCTAATGCCCTATTTTCAGTCATTCATTACTTAAAGAAATATTTTAGGCTGAAATTTTCCATGTTTAACTTCTACCAACATGTATTTTTCACCTACTAGAATACTAGGGAGAAAAACAGTCTCTGTTATGAAAGAATTCTTGCCATATTAAAAAAAAGTTACAGACAATAAAATTAAGAATTTAAATTAGAAACTGGCATGGAAATATTCATTACTTTGGAGTACATCATGCTCTTACTGTGAGAAAAACTAATTCTGAGTTAGCTAAGCTTTAAGGATTCATAAGTTGGCTTTGAGCACCAGTAATGGTGCTAAAGAAAGGTGTTCTTACTGCACATAGTCTGTTGGTTTAGGAACAGATATTCCTTGGTAAAAGTAGCCTGTGAATACTGTGAAGTATTAAATATTCACAATTATCATGTTATACTTTCAGCTTTTAGCTTTGAAGAGAACTACAACTTAAATTATTCGGAATATACTGTGGCAGCTTGTGAATTCGCAAGCTATGCAAGAGAGGGGTGGCAACAGTAGTTGTAAATACACATTGGATTAAATTCCAGCTGAGCACCTACCTTGTCTGCGATGTACATATGCATGTGACTGTTTCTGTAAGCATGTCTTGACATATTAGCTATTACAGCAGAAGAAGCAGCATGTGCAGTAAGTTTATATAATGTTTCCTAGCCTATTCAAATCTGCAGCTGCAGATTCCCTGATGTGTGCAGAACTATGCTCACTAGAGCCCTATTCTGATCAGTTGTAGTAACGTAAACAAAACTGTACAGTACTGTGGCCTATTCCAAAAATAAAAAAACCCTTAATTTTACTTAATATTTTTTGTATGCAGCTACTTCTTCTCAGACCATGTCATCTTACATCAATCTTCTGATACAAATGCAGATCATGACACTCAGAACTGGATACCCATCTCCCCTGCAGAATGGCATTGCACCGGGAAGACAAACTGTTCATGTTTTGGCTCACATGCATGTAAACCGTCATATTGCAGAGCTCCATGGATGCCTAATATAGACCAAATATTACATGGCTTTCTTTGTGTAAGTCGATTTATATAGGTGCTTTCTGCCTTCAGGAAATTATACAACAAATACCGTTTTATTATAATGTGATCCTGTTGTTATAGATGTGGGTCAGTCTATTTTTATGTGTGCTTATATAACTCAATTATTTGTTCCCAGCTGAAACTTGGCTTACATTCCATACAGAAGAGTAACCCTGTTACTTGCAAAAAGATTAAGTATTTTAATATAAATAAATATATAAATATATATATTGTGTGTATATGTAATTATACCACTGTAATTTTAGACTCTTCTTTCTCGTTCGTATGTATTTAAGTAATATCTCTTTTTCATTGGATGGATGCGCAGAGCTACCTCATCTGAGACAGGTGAAGTCAGAAATATTACGAGTGGAAAGAGATCATCATCATGATGTAGGACAGTTTTTGTCAAAAGTTTCTGGACTGAGAATTGCAATTCAGATATTCACGTAGTCCATAATGTTAGGCATGTATCTGAATTCACTGTATAGTTAATTAAAAGCAATAAACTCTTAATGTATATGTTTGAATCCCACTCTAAGGAACATTCTTCACTCCATTGACTTTATAGAAAGCCTTAGCTCCAAACTCAGCACGTAAGAGAGATGCCAGAAGTTAGCCGTTAAGAATAGCTCCTTGGTGAGGTTTGTGCGCTAACAGGAGCCTTGCACATCACCATCACTGTGATTACTTCTGTGAGTAAAGTGAAGAATACGCATGGTGCTTTCAGGATGATCAAATATTTATGAAATTACTAGTTACATCCATGCTTGCCCAGATGAGTGATGAGGAGGGAAGACATTTTCTCTTTGGAGCCAGAAAAGTCCATCATCATTTTTTAGCCAACGATCTCAAAGTTCTTCTGTGTTTTCTTGGATGCTTACAAGTATTAAATGTTCCCTGGGAATTTGCCAACACCCCCGAATGCAGTATTTGTGCACTGCAAATCTAAAAGTCCTTCAGTTTTAACTTAATTTTTCCAGTTTAAATATTTGGAGGTTAGGTAAAATAGGGTAGATATGTTTCCCAGTACAGTACTATAATGATTATAACGATTATACGGTTCATGTTCCCATGCCACACCATCTTTTTTCTAAAATTTAAGCCACAGTGAATTTTCGGTTTGCAAAGAATTCCCTGGGGGGGTAAGAAGCTAGGAGGACTCAGTGTGAAGTGTTACATGAAGCTTGCCTTAGAACATGTGAAAATGAACTACTTTCAGCAAAAGTATCTTTTCTAAAGTTCAGTTCCTCTCGAACACTTAAGAGCATGCATCAGTTCCGTTATCACTGGATACTGAAATCAAATCATATTGTGGGAAACTGTAAATGTAAACCAACATGAGTAGATTCTTCCACGAACAAGCATCAGCCTGCACAGACTACTAACGTATACAGTTCTGTTCTCAAAGCAAAAAGAATATCCTGCCTGCTTTGTTGTGGTAGCCAGGAGACCGAGTTCTCCACTAAAAGGTGTTTGTCGAACCTTGAAATCTATAGCAAGCAGGTACTCCCACCTCTTACTATTGTGCGTAATTATTTTTCTAAGAATACTAGTTCACACTCGTCATTATTTTCTAGATAATAAATGGGATTTTGGCAGATTGATTTCCTAGCATGAGGGGTGAGCACATAGCTTTAAAGTCCAGAATGAAAACTCCCCTTTACTTAGTGAAGCCACTATTTACGTTTACATATATCAATCCATGATAGCAGGTATATAGCCACAATGCCCACTATTCCAGCCCAGGAACTGTAAGAGTTGACTCCACAAAGCCTGATGACTCAGGATCGGCAACAATGGAATATGAATTTCTCTGATTCTGAATAATCCATTCGTTGTTGGTCTCAGAAACAGGCCCCATTAATATTCTCTGTTGCTTGTCAAAGAGGGGAATGCTATTGCTGCGTGTCCATGTGACATGACGTCACTGGAAAAAACGTTATAAAGGATGCACTTCTTCTTGCTCTGCAGGGGATGTTGGGCCTAACAGCTAACAGGAGATGCTTTGTCTGTTGCTTTAATTGCAGTCACATTTGGTAGGCCTAGTCGATACCTGTTCTGCTGCAATCCTAATTCTGAATTCTCAGGTAAGGAAAACCTCTTATCAACGTCCAAAAAAGCTTTGTTCAGTGTTTGCTACAGCCTAGATGCATTTCTGTTTTCCTTCTACTGCCTTTAACCCTTGGTGTCAGGCTTTTGCATTAGCCACTTCAAGGAGAAATCTGTTTGCTCAGAGTAAACCTGTGCATTATCCCACGTACATCAAGCATTTATTGCCTATTATAAGCAATCTGCTTCCTTCAACTGATTCAAGCTTTTGCATCATGAATACCTTTTTAAAACAAAGAGTTGGAACACACTGTTAGATAAAAAAGGACTGAAACTAAAGAAAGAGTCTGCATGCATGCTTTGAGTCATCAGATCTTCTGTCTAGTAGAAGCAATATTTGGGATTCTTTCCTCTTCATCTACTGCTGGACCAATTTATATTTTACTAGGAATGTCCACATGTGGTTGTGAGTCACTAAGTCTGACACACGTTGCTCTAAAAGCTGTTCTCTTGCTCTCCAGGGAGAACAAGTTAGAGCAAGTTCTCACCCTGCCATTGTGTCTTAAGGACCTTGGATGGGACTTCCTCCTCCTTTCCCCGCGCTGCCAGGCTTTGCCGTCCAATCAGACCCACAGGATGAGCTATTTATTCGCTTCCAGATATTTTTCAGAAACAGTTACAGACCTAGAAATTCTACCAACAATTATTAAAATAACCCCTTAACTTGTTGCCTGTTTCAACAGAATAGTTTTCCACATAAGGAGTGCAGGCTGCAACCCTTTCTCATTCAGCTTCTGTTCCCGAGAGTGATGTTTGTTCCTGTGCTGCCTCATCAACTTGTCTTCTTTGTGCATATTTAAAAATATAGCCTTAGCTCTCAGAGTGACTACTAGCTTTTGGATGACAGGTCTGGAGTGTCCAGCTTGAACAGGCTTTCCAATGTAATGCTCTGCTGCGAGGCTGTTGTAATCCTACGCATGGTTGGAGCCAAAGCCTTTTGCTAAGGGAAATGATAGTGGCCCTTATATGCAGCGTGTGCCCACACACCTTAGAAAAGAGCATGAAGGAGTAGAGCTCTATGTCAAAAAGAGCCCCCTTCCCCACCTGTAAGCAGGACATTGCTCATTACTACCCCTTCAAACTTCTTCTAGTAAACCCCATTTTTACAGACCCAAATCTCCTCCTGTTCTAGCTTTGCCTGACACGGGTTCCCTCCCTTCTTCCCCCTTTTCTTCCTTGCCCCCTCATACTCTGTTTGCCCCTTTCCACCTCACTTGTCCTCCTCTGTGGTAAGCCTCTCTTTTACTACTCCCCACCTTTCCCCTCCTACAGGACTTTATTTTACCAACTTATTTTATTCTTTATTTTATTTATAATAAAATTGTTATTCTTACCAACTTCTTTTGGCCTGTCATCCATTCCAGATCGCACAATCTCTGCTGTACCTTTGTACCCCTCCTCCCTACCACTCGAGACGGTGCCCTCTCCTGCTTCCTTCAACTGATTCAAGCTTTTGTCAGTGCTCCAAGCCCTTCCCTAATGCCCAACCCCAATGTCCAAGCTTCTAACTTGGGTATTCTCCTGGCTCAAGAGTCCTCACCAATATTCCCATCAGAGGTCCTAATTTGCATTTGACGCACTCTTACAAATTACTTTTTCTGCTTTTGCATGTCATAAATCTGGTCCAATACTTCCCAAACTTTTCATAGACGATATTGCTCTGGATTCACTTCTGCACCGACAATCCTATAACTTCCATATCCACCTTTGAATGTCTTCAGGATGAAGACTGCTTCTGGAAATCTTTGCAGTCTTGCAACTTTGATGAAATCTTTGAAACACCTTCTTTACAATGTCTCAAAACCCCTAGTCTCTAGAAACAAGGTCTCCACGGCTGCACCTAGAGTGCATCCAGGTGCGTATTGGGCTGAAACCTGGCTGGAAAACACTGCGGTTTCTTTCAAGTACTCGCGCTCAAGTTTCCCTTCCAGAAAAAAGACTGTTGCATGCCCGACTCTCACTCTGGTACAGGGTTGGGATGTGCCCAGGGCACACGCTCAGATTTGAAAGCTAGGAAGTATTACAGGTTCTCCAGTTTAGTGTGGCGTCTGAATGGCAACTTTGATAATTATTCCGGGATTTGTAGCAAAAAAGCCAGCCGATTGGCCTTGTAACTTCCACAAGGAAGATTCTGTTGATAATGGGTCAGTTGTTGTTTCTTCACATCTGCGGGGACATCAAGTTCCCTGGAGAGGGAGAGAGCACTGTTGAGGGGAACTGGAATCACCATGGACTGCAATTTGCCTGTCTTTCTTGCTAGACAGGCACATACACCATCTCCCCTCAACCCCAATTTCTTAAAGCTTTTACACTTCTATTTTCCTGGCTTCAAGTTTTACATAGTGTCATATACAACGTTGTTTTTTGCCAGTGATTGCCCTCAAGCCCTCTCTCCTGTCCTCCTGGTCTGGCCTGGGGAAGAATCACGTGGCAGACTGGTGACTGTCACTGGAGAGAAAGGTCACACAACGAGCTGCACAGGTTGCTGGAAAAAAGGGTGATAAAATGTCACGTGCAGGCTATTTTTGAGAAATAAGGCCATCTTTAAGGCATCTTAGTCTGCATCGCAGAAATCAAGACCCCAGAAGTGCCAAGTAATTTGGTAAAATGTAAATACTGATTCTCTATTTCTCAGTTTACGTTTAGGTATTTGCTGGAGCCATTAGATCACATGATGGTATAAACCAAATATGCAAACTGAATCGATAATGTACATTTCTTTCCTCTCACCACCTTAAATGGTATTCAAGATTTGGGATTTGGAAGCCATGTATACGGATGTTCATGTGCATGCTCTTAGAAAAATAATCAGTATTTGGCTACAGCACAAACAGCTATTCAACGAGTTACAAGAATACTCAGAGAGAGACCAAATTTAGCTACTCCAAAATCTGTCATTAAACATACTGCCAAAATCATATTAAACGCCATACTTACATGTAGAAAACAAGTGTTGAAAATTCTTTGTCTTCACAATACAGATGGAAGTCTAGTGTTAAATAAAATGGCAACAGAACTAATGTTTAAAGAGCATATTTGAATAACGTTTAATCTATTTTTACTCAATGATTTTTTATTGACAAAATAACGGGGATTTTATACATCACGAGCTGCCACAATATGGTTAGGGCAAGGATCGAAGAAGAGACAGAGAACAGAAGGTGCCCTTATTAATTTCCCAGGTCCTTTTACTTTAATCAAAGAGCTATCCATTTGAAACTACTGATCCAATAAAACAGCTATGCTCTGGTTCAAATACTTGGTTTCAGCTCCAACTTCCGATATATATCCTTCAAGGAGCTTTTCCACCCGTGTAGTCATTTTCTGTAAGGGGCTACACTCCTATGACTTCTGCAAGTAGATAGATGGATTAGAATGTAACAGGGATTTACAAGTTCTATGTTTCCCTTTAAGATTTTCAAAGGAAAAGGGGCAAAGTCTTTCAAGCATAAATAAAATAACTGCACATAACTCATCAGTTGTATCCTTAGAAATGCACCTCCATACCAGGGTATGGTACACCCTCCCCCAAAACCTCAATGTCATCTGGAGAAACAACCAGTACAGGTCGAGCGTCCTAGAGAGTTTTAAATAGTACCAAATTGTATCATTCTTCAAGTGTCTTCTGCAGAGCCCAGCTAATTTAATGCTACAATAGAATAATCTAGTTATTTGGCAACTATCTGTGTAAAAACATTTCAGTAACATTGGGAAATAATTTTCAGAAAAGCGCTGAATGACTTCAGTTACAGTTTATTCTTTGTTTCTAACCCATAAATTTCCTCAACTAAGAGTTCACTGGTGGAAAGTAGGGATTTTTTCATCCTTTACTATTTTTTGCATCTGTGTTTTAGAAGAGTTTAAATGTATGTTATCACTAATTATTACAATTAGGTTAATACTGTTTTCCGTAATTAGTTTCTAATGAACATATGTTCATTGATGAAAACTGCAGCCTATATGCAGTGCCATTTGAGCTGAAGGGGCGTGAGAAATGCTCATCATAAAATAACTATCATGTATTGCACTTAGGCACCAATCCTGCAAACGCTTACGCGTGAGCCCCATTTTACTGCTGTGAGAAAAATTAATTCACATAAATAGAAACTCTCAAGACATTATGGTAAAAGCCAAGTAAAGTCACATCTAAATTGTTTGAGCATGGGCATAGTTTAAGGGAGAAGAGTTGTCAAGTCTAATTCTTAAATATTTTAATACACGTTCTTAAGTAAATACTCTACTGAACAGAAGCCGAGACTGGGAAGTCCTCCTGTCGGAGAAGGACCACCTCTGTCCTATGTCCAGTGCAATGCTGTCCCTGTCATGGGGATGCTACTGCAATACAGTATACATCCATAATAGCAAAAAGGTTGTGTTTGGTCTTGTATAAACCATTTTATCAGTTATTCTGATTTTGTAGGTGAGAATTTTTGCCATGTATTTATTTATATCGCTATTCAATGCTGATATTTATTCCTGGATATTTATTAGTATTTAGTAGTATTTCTGTTCTAGTAATTTGGGCCAAAGTTGTCAGTGTAATTGTAGAAGGGAGCGTATATGAGATCAAGAGAGTTTGGACATTGATCATTACTGGGATTGATGAAAGATGTATCGAGATTTGAGAGTTATTTTAAGAGACGTATAACAATATGCCAAACTATTAAAAATTCAAAATTCACTTTGCCAGTTTTTCCCTTAAGGACAGAGTCACCTTAGGGAGACAATCTGTGGTCTGAAAAAATATTTAGGGTTAGTATGATTAAGGTCCTGTTGTGTGTTGTTTCTATACTTTGCCTGAAACTGTGTATCTACATACACACGCACTTTTTAAAGTATCATATATACAACTGACTGCAATCCTCCACCCTCCCTCTTCCTCAGTCTAGTCAGGCCTCGCGTAGGTCTATTTCGCTTAATGTTCTTTTGGGTAACGGACCTCCTGGCAGGTGAAGGAAGCCCGCCCTGGCCAATGCCATAAAATACCGAGGGCCTCCAGCGTTTACTGCTTTCTGAACAACAAGAAGTGACAGCAAATAAATGCCGAGGACGGTATTTTTCTTTGTGAATACAGGGCGACGATGGAGAGAATTCAGGCAGGTGGCACATTTGAGACTGCTTTTAATCTGTAAGCTGGCTAGGTTTTAAACGAGACGAGGCCCATTGTAAGGAATATTTCCGTGCCGAATGAACCCCGTATTTCTGGAGTGCGGAAGGAGCCCGCCCCGGGGCTGACGGCCCGCCCGGCCTCAGGCCTTTCCCCCGGGTGCCCCCTCACTGGAAGCTGCGGAGGGCTGCCCCTCTCCCGCAGCCTGCGGGACCTGCACTT
>NW_008824338.1:492022-494810 GCF_000699105.1 Pygoscelis adeliae
CGTGTCACTTGTCCCGCTCGAGAGCGCGGTTTGAGCCCCAGTGAGTAACCCTTCTTGGGCGGGAGGCCCCTGGAGGTGCAGCAGCCTCCCCGGGTGGTGAGGGTCACAGCCTCTTCCATTTCTTTCTACCTCTTCCATTTGCTTCTACCTGTGCTTAGTAGCATGGTGTGTGTAAGCTGTACAGTGAAAGGCAGCATGAGTTGTGTTTTCAGTTTTGTTCTATTTTATTTTTCTTTTTAATTTCCCTTGTATGGTTGAGTGGCGTTGGACGGACCGTTTTTGCTGTTTGTTTCTACTCACGAACGGATGCTGAGTCGTGGGTGCTAAAAATCGGGTGGCGAGTGTAAATAAAACTCAAGATCCAAATCTTACGTGTGTGTCTTTTTAGGAAACAGTCTATGTTCAGGATCGTAACACAGTTTTCTGAATGCAAATTTAAAAGCTGTTTAGGAAACCGGTGCCTTTTACCAAGGAAGTTACCACGTTGCCCGAAGTTTATATGATGAACATCTGTAAGAGAGAAACTCCCTGAAACTAGCGGCTGAAGGCAGTAAAGCACTCCGCTTAAATCCGGGTGGGGCCGGGTACTCGTTTTTTCCTGGTGTGACTTCAGCGGCTTTGGCTGTGGTCCAGTTGGTCTTCTGATGAACCGGTGCTCTGGTGAAGGTGGCTGAAGCGATCGTTGTCTTGGATGTTTTTTGTTGTCAGCTGGGCAATTGCAGTGAACTCTGGTTTCGTTTGTTGTCGCGGTGCATGTTTCACCTTCAGTTTAATGAGTTTTTCTAGAGTGTTGCTCTTAAAAGTTCTAATAACTTAAGAAAATGATTATGTGATGAGTCCCTTTCCTCTGACTTGTTCAGTTTTATTGGGCATCCCCTATTCTGTGAAGAGAGATGGTTGATTTTTTGTGGGCTATTCCGTTTACTCTTTGGCGTTTTTAATACTGCTGGTAAGTAGGATGAGGGATTGTGAGCGATGGGTGTGAGGAACCAGTGATTACCTGGCATGGGGCTTACTGAAGAAAGTGATAGCATGTGTGTAGTCGTAGCTTATTAGTGCTCCAGTAGTAGGACCGCTCATCACAATGGGAGATACGAGCTCTTTATGAATTGGAGAGAAGGGAAAGTCTGTAAATGCAATAACCTGCTGAGTGTATTTAGGAGCTAGAAAAAGGTGAATTGTTTAAGGACAGCAGAGCTCGTGGAAGCTGCAAAGAACCGGCAGAAGAGGAGGGCGCGAGTCAGACAAAAGGAGTGTTCAGATGTATATTGAATTAACTTGGGGTAGGAAATAACAATCTGAAATAGGTCAGGTGATATTCAGTGTGAAGATTTGGTGCGTCACAGTTCTTCTCAAGGAGGGAAGGAGTCACAAATAAACAGAGGCAGAAGTTTTCTGTAACTTTCTGGGCTTGGTTCAAGGAATTAAGAGAAATTAAGATGGGATTTCAGAGTTGTACTGCAGTCTTACTATCTGAGTAGGTTAAACCCCCGCTCAGGACTGCACAGACAAGAACAGGAATAAAGGAGTCATGAAAGTGTTGCAGAGGAAATATTTTTTCGGTGTGAGGTACAGGTTCTTTATAAACAAGATAGAAGTTGTCAGTGGTAAGTTTCATTAGATGATGGGATAGCTTTGGTATTGGGTAACTATTATTGTTATAGTGTTCTGTGGATATTTGAACACGAAGTAATAGATGAAGGCTGCGTGTAACTGTGTTACCCGGTTTCTAGCAATGGTGCAGCAATACCCGTGTTAGCTCGCTGACAGAGACGAGACTCGGGTGAGGACAGCGTGAACCTCCTTCAGCACTGGTGCAGACTCAGGCTTCGCAGCGTTTTGTAATGCACCTCTGGCCAGATTCTTTCTGTGAGGAAAAAGGTTTTAAGCCGAAGTATTGGGAAGCAAGAACAAACATACACAGTACCCCTGGAGAATCTAGCAGGCAGAAGAGTAGCAACAGATAAAATAAGAGGAAATAATGCTAAAGGGACATCATCAGTAGGAAATCTGGTCCATTTTCTGCTACAAGTGTTAAGAATGGCAAAGAATTTTAAGCTGTGGTCCCTTTGTGAGTACGTATATAAGCTATGTATCTCATCTTTAAAATAACTTACTTGTAATAAACTTCATAAGCAACAGGCAAAATAGTGAAATTTACTCAAACAGCTCTTCAACACACAGAATAGAAACACGGCAGAACTAGTAAAGTGGTTCCTAAACAACAAAAAATCAGATTTTGAAGGAAATGTGTAATCTGCAGATACTTCTTTTAATGAAACATTAAAATAATTGAACCATTAAACAGGTACAAAACAAAGCATATATTAAAATGCGGTGGATACCCTCAAAGCATTTTACCATTTCCTGCACTGTTCCTGTTGTGGTTGTTTTTCTTTAAGTGAAGAATCAGGTGCAAAAAGATGAAGGATGAGAAAGAGACAAGCATGGGGTGCACCCAGCTCAAAGAGAGGATTGCAAGGAGAAAAGCAGGGCTCACCCCGGTGGGTTTACAGTCAGTTGGCTTTGCTTTTGCTGTCATTATGAAGCTAGCTTAATACAAAGTCTGTCTGAAATAGAGGGAGCTTATGTTGCACGAGGGGTAATTCTGCTTCGTGTGGCTTTGGCGGTGTTACAAGTCAGCCCTGGTAGTAGTCACATTCTTACACGTTAAATAAAGCTGAAGCTGAGTATCCATTGTCCCCTGGTGTCTAAAAGTTAGTGTATTTGCAGGTCTGGTACACTGAGTTGTCCCCTTCTGATCCACTTCATTTCCCTGATTTATTGT
>NW_008824338.1:494835-533510 GCF_000699105.1 Pygoscelis adeliae
GCCCATGGGTGCTACGTCAAGCAGCCTCCTCCTTGGAGATGCCCAAAATAACCATCTACGATATTAGGACAGACTCACCTGTTGCCTTTGTTTCTGAACATCCGTCAGTGCTGGTGTCACCCAGCCCTGTGGGGAAGAGGGACCATGGCTCGGCTCCATAAGGACGTTGCCTCCCTTGGGACCTCTGTCCCTTGGACCTCACCCTTGGTGCCACTTGCTGAGACCTCCTTCAGCTCCCCATGCCCAGTTTTGCCTCTCCTCGCAGGAGCTGTCGGCTGGGGAGAGGACCACCATGGGGCAAATCTGCTAGGCTATCCTGTCACGGTGGCTACAGAAATCCTCAAAAGTAAAAATAAAAATACACAGAGATGCATAAAAAGAAAAGACACGCTATCACAGACCGGTTATGCCAATCTGGCAGTGCTGACTGGTGGCTTTAGTGCTGAAATCTCCTCTCTCTGCTGCCCAGTGACCCGGCATTGAGTTGGCCCGCTGGTTAGAAATCATACAGACATTTCACAGGTGGCATCTTAGATTTTCAAAATTTGGGTAGGTGTCAGGTAGTTTTTTAAAGCACTGACTGAAAGAAAGAATCCTGTTACTACTTTTTGATGCATTCAGTACATAACCCTGTAATTATTTCAAAAACTACTTGTAAGTTTAATTGGCATATTCTCTCCTGTCTTCAGAGAGTCTTTCACCAGATGAAACTATCTCATTTTTAGTGCTGTTATTCTCATTAAGTATATCCTCTGTGAGGTACTCATTTATTGTTGAACCAGTTGGTAAAAATGAAGGTTTTTCTAAAGGATGTGTCTAATCTTATTTTACATGCTTGCTTATTTTACTGGATTTATTATAAATGTTTAAAACAAAGTTAATGTTGAAATATTAACATGCAGCACACTCCTCTATAAATGCTATAGCTTATGGCTGTGAAGACTGAGATACAGTTACACCCCTAATAGTGGATTTTGGAGATGCTTTTGGAAGATGAATGTTCCAAGTTCTTAGTATTATGTCCTTTCCTTCACATCAGATGGCATTCAGTGACAGGCATAGACACAGTACTGTAGTTACTTTGCCCCTCATTTTAGGGGGCAAATCTAGTATTTTTACTACTTTTCTGGAACTGTAGCGACAGAAATGATAGCAAATGAAATCATTATGGAAGGAGTTATACTAGTTCAGAGAACTACACCAGAGCTTTAAAAACGAAAATGAAAATGAGTAGATAAGTCGTTCTGTAGTTTTCTTTGGTCTGTGATTTAGATGTATATATTGCGATGATTTCATCCTTTTTTAGTACCTCATTGCTGTAACAATTTAATTGGTCTCTATCTCCCTCCGTATTATCGTTAGTAGAAGGATATAGCCCTATCTTTCATCTGTTCAAACTCAGCAAAGCTGGAAACATATTTGTTAAATGTAATTCCTTTTGGTAAATTCATTTCTATCTGCATTGCCCTGTGACCTTTCCATTCCCACCAAGAACACTTCTGAAGGCTGCAGAACGTGAAAGTACAGATTGTGCCTTTGACGTTGAGTTAATTTTAAAAGGAAAACAATAATGAATACCTTATCAAACAATAGAATATATCATTATTGCCAATTGTTACCTGAGGAGACTGTTAGGTGTAATTAAGTTAAAATTTGTATGTTTTCTTGAGAGAAATATGCCCTGAACATTTCTGTTACCAATTTTTTTTTTTTTTTTTTACTTTCACAGTTTACATCCTGCCTAAGTAGGCTAGGCTCTAAGATTATTTTTTTTCCCCCCATGTCATTTTTTTCCAACTGTTTCTGTTGCAAAGCGTGTCTATAACGAGAGTGGCGCTACTGGAGACGCCAGCATCTGATGGAGCAGCTGTCCGCTGCTCCTTGCTCCGTGGGACAGCGGCCGCTTCGAGGAAGTGTTTCCCCACAGCCTCCCAAGTCTCTTCCTGTCTTCTGTCATGCCTTCTGCAGAAACCATTGGAACGTGTTTTCTATAATAAATAAACCACAGGAGCGTTGGGTGAAGTGTCCCCTAAACAGGGTGGTAATTTAAGATTACTTACAAACTTCAGTTAATACAGAACACAGCTTTGTGTTGCTTAGTCAGGCTAATCGCGGGGAGCTCGTTACACCAATGTGCTTAAACCAGCATGTTTTGTGTCCTTAAAATTTCACGGGTTTCTGGATAGATCCAATTTTTCAGCTACTCCTTAGCAGCTTGGGTCTTGTGTTCTTGAGAGAAGGCCTGCGCCTCTGCCATCCTGCTGCAGTTCAGTTTGGTGGAAGCCTGCTTGAGTTGGTCTGCTGTGGTGTAGAAGGCTGGATGCTTGGTGGGCTTGAGCTCTACGATGTACCGTGCTCTCGGGTCAAACGGAGATCGTCCAAGTTCTGTCGCAGGAGCTGCCCTAAGGTAGGGTGGTGGATTTTGCCTGGGAGCGATTTCAAAAGATAAGGTCTGTGGCTTTGGGGAATTTCTCAGTTTGCACTGAATTTGTTTAGTTTTATTGACATTTTAAAATGAATTTTTGTGCATTGATGGTATGGTTTTCAATACTTTCTCATAGAGCATTACTGAAATTAGAGATGGAGAAGACGTTGAATCGTGTGGTTCTTCTTACTTTAAACTTGTCATGTGAAATACGTGAGGTTTTCTCAGAGAGCCTCCTGTGAACCCTGCTCATCGTATGAAATTAAGGGGAATGCAGAAGCTTTCACTCTAAGCAGTGGTTACTGACTGAGGTCCAGCTCCTGTCATCCTGTTGATATTGTGTAGTGGCTGTAGTGTAATGAAAGTGCTCGTGGAGTAAGGTGATGCTCAGGGTTGTAAAGAATTCTGCCAGAAATGAGTAGGAAACCAAGGAGAAATACAAGGGACTCCACATTGTGGACCCAAAACCAGAGTCGTATCTGCCTGTAGTGGTGGTGTTACAGTGATTGGTACAATTTTTCTGATAAAAAAATGTAAATTTGATTATTTTTCATGCAACAGAGTCAACTAACTAAGCATTTTTCTCCTCAAACTTTCAGTAAAAAGCTTCTAGACGACCTGAGTTTACTTCTGCTTGGTTTGCATCTTTTTCTGTTATCTGTGAGTGAACAAATATCACTCAGTCTTTTTTTGTGGAAATTCCAGATTTCCAGAGAGTATTAATAGATATTTGCAGATTTTGGGAGTGGGACCTAAGTTAGAAATTAGATTTTGGAAAACAAGGTCAAGCACTGAGGAAGCTCTCTACCTATTTGAATTTCAAATACTGATACTTGCAGCAAAAGTTTGCAGTCTGCAGACAGAGTATGAGGCTTAGAAAGTGTTTGTTAAAAAGCTCAGAAAGTGTAAATTTGAAAAGGGGTGAGCTTTTGCTAATAGTTCACAAACCGAAGACAGCTAATTTTGCCGCAAATTGTTTCAGCTGCTAGGCATAGCACAGGAGTTCTTCGGAAAGAAAACGAATGAATCAGATTTCACATTGAACAAATAGTATATTAGGTGCCAGGCCACAGATTTAAAGATTGCTGGGTTTGTAAGAAGTGGGAAGGAAGAAGTTGGTGGTAGTCACAACTGGCTGCTGGAAACATTTGCAGTTCAGTGCAACTGATGCTGTCTTTGTGGCAGTGACAAGCGGTGGGCCAAAGCCAGGGGTCAGTGGCAAGTGTTACAGACTTCTGTTGCTTGTGCAAATTATTTGGGATAAACTCTTACCACAGAAGAGGATGACCAAATCCACTATTTCTGAAGATAAATATTCTCTCCTCTCCTTTCACTGTTCTGAAACAGGGGGATCCAGTAAAAGAAAGTCTTGCAAAGCACTAGTTTTCTCTGGTGTATATATACTTCTCTACATGTAAATAAATTTTACAAATGCAAATCAAAATTTAGTGAAACTGTATGGAAACAGACAAGGAATATTTGGGTGTCCTGAGTCAGACGGTGAAAATGAAAGACAGTTTCAAATTAATTTTGAAATTTTAATTTGAACTTGGGTGAAGCATTCATATCAGCATGTTATCCGATATTAAGGAAAAGCAGTTCTGTTAATCAGTGCTTAACGTATTTATTACAGGCATGCACTCATGTCTTGCCTTCCCCAGAACAAATGTTTTTCTTAGGTGTACTTGAGGTATGTTTTCCCCATGTCAGTTTATTTTCAGTTTGAAATTTTTCATTTCTCTCCAATACAGCCTCATTAATAGCCTCCTAGTGCATAAAACAGGTATTATTTTTTAAGGTTTTCAAAAGATTTCTCCTTGTTTTTATTACATTAGTGCATATTATCAGCATTGTCATCAGTTGTCCACATTGCCAGTGTGCTGAGGGAAGCATTCGATACTAATCTGTGAAGTGCGTTTGAAGAAATGTCCGGTGATATAAGCATTAAACCACTTACAGCATTTTCAGATAATATCTTTTTATTTTTTAATTTTTTTTTTTAGTACATGCATCATGAATGAATCAGCCTCTAGTGGAAATGGTCAAGAGTTTGATGTATTTAGTGCTATGGACTGGAAGGATGGCATAGGTACTTTGCCAGGAAGTGACCTAAAGGTAAGATATGTAATTTTTTTAATAAGCAAAATAAAAATGTTAAATGCCAAAAGAATGCATTTCACAAGCTGGTGTGTAGGTATCTGCTTTTATGAATAAAACATGAATCTGCAGCTCTGAGCTAAGAGACTGTAGCCTGTTAGCTTTTAGCTCTGGAGTTTCTTGATTCAGCTTCTGGTGCTGGCACAGACAGCCGTCATCCCCGTAGGAAGGCATAAATTAACACTGCCTCACTATATAGACAGAAGTAATCAAGTGCACAAAACCCAAAAGAAATCTCAAAAGTTAAGTGTGAAAATTCAGTCCGCTTAGAGCATTATATTACCGTATTACTAGGAATCTTTATACTGTCATTGACTCTCACGGTCTCATATTCTTAGTTCTTTTTATTTCTAAAAATAGTTTATTTTTGCTATGCTTTTGTCATGTGGGTGCCTAGAAAAATGAATAAAGTGAGTGCTTCTGAGCTTGGTATAGTTTAGAAATTTGAAGGATAGTGGAATAGTACTTTTAATCACATTTTTCACACTGGTTGTATTTACTGAAGTAAATTATAACAATTTTGTTTTCAAAATATTTTATGTATTTTTTTTATCTGATACTTTTTACTATGTTGTCAGAAGATGTCCTCTGCTGCGTTAGCTAAACATACAGTTTCGATATTAGAGGCTTTCTTGCACCTATTTCCTGTTGATTGTAGTCAATATTTTCATATCATTCCATTTAGACTAACATTGATGAGGTTTTCTCATAGTTTATTTTTTAAAAGGAATCTCACAAGAACATGTGAGAAGAACTTCATATCCCTTGGTGCCTGATACAGTTTCTGTTGTTGAAGTAAAGAGTCAAAAAGTGTTTGAAATTCAGGACATACATGTTGCGAGTGTGGTTTTGTGGGTTTTTTGGGTTTTGTTTTTTAAATCACAGAACCATAGAATAGATTCACAGAATAATTTTCGTTGGAAAGGACCTCAGGACACCACCTCTGAGTACTCCAGACCTCAGGCCGACTTATATCCGGTTGCCCAGGGCCTTGTCCAGTACAGATTTGGTTGTCTCCAGTGTTGGAGATACCACAATCTCTTTGGGCAACCTGTTCCAGCATTTGACCACCCTCATAGTGATTTTTTCCTTTTAGGGATACTTTGTTGGAATTTCCCCTTTTGCAGCTTGTACCTGTCGCCTCTTGTCCTTTTACTGTGCACATCGGAGAAGACCCTGGCTCCGTCCCCTCTGTATCCTCCCATTAAGTACTGGAAGACAGCAGTAAAATTTCTCCTTCTGCTCTTAAGACTGAGCAAACAAGTTCACTCAGCTTCTCCTTGCATGTCATCTGCAACTGCCCTTGCTTGTTTTGGTGTACATCCGCTGGACTTGCTCCAGTGTATCAGTGTCTTTCTTGTACTGGACACAGTAGTCCGCATATGGTCTCACCAGTACTGAATGGAGGGGAATAATCAGTTCCCTCGACCTGCTGGCTACCCTCTGGCTAAAGCAGCCCTGGATGCTTGTGGTCACCTTTGCTGCCAGGGCACATTGCTGACTCATGTTCAACTCATAGGTCTTCTTCTGCAAAGCTGTTTTCAAACAATCAGCCCCCGGGCTGTCCTGGTGCACGCAGCTGTTCTATCCCAGGTGCAGGGCCTTGCACGTGCTTTTATAGACCTTCACGAGATCTTGTTAGCCCATTTCTTCAGCATGTCGAGGTCTTTCTGAATAGCAACTCCAATTTGGTAATTTGCTTTTGCTGCCTGTACACATATAGAAGCCTTTCTTGTTGCCTTTGCTAGTTTCTTCTCCAGCTGAGCTTTGGGTTTCCTAATTCCATCATTGTACACTACAGCGATATCACTATATATCTTCTCCATATAACGTTTCCCCAGTTTCACCACCTGCTTACTTCCTTTTCTATTTGAACTAAGTCAGGAGCCCCTAGTTCATTCATGTTGGCCTTCATCCACATTTGCTTAACTTCTTGCGTATTGGCATGCATCATTCTCCTGGTGTGAGGTCCCTGGAGAGATACCCAGATCTGCTGGGCCCACTTACCCTTTAAAGCAGTCTCTTGTATGATCCTGCCAAGCAGTTCTCTGAACGAGCCAAAATCTGCCTCTCCTGAAGTCCAGTGTTGCTACTTCAGTATTTGTTTTGCTCACTTCTTTCAGGATTTCAGACTTCGCCATCTCATGGTCGCTGCTGCCAAGGCTGTCATCAGCCTCCACATCCCTGACCAGTTCTGTATTTTTTTAAAAACTCCAGGTTTTTAAAATTCCTTTCAATTTTAGTAAGCAACATTGTATGAAAGGCAAACATAAAATTGAAATGTTTGAGGAATATAGAAGGGAACAACGCAGGAAAATATAGTAATCTCATATAAATCACTGGTATGAGCTTTGTTCAGTTCAGGTTACCCTATGTCAAGAGAAACGAAACCGAAGCAAAGGTGGGGTCATAAATTACTAGAGGAATAGGAAAGCTTTCCATACAAAGCGAGGGAAAGGACTGGGAGGTGTAGCTGAGGGTAACTTAAAGAAATTATGTAAGAAGATTCTTAACTATGTCCTGTTCAGGAAAGCATGAGCTTCATTTTAAGGTTGCTCTTCTGGGGTTTATTTTGATTTTTATTTGGAAACAAACAGGTATTTGATTTTTGGACAGAGATTCTTTCTTTGATCCAGGCATTAGGGAAGACACAGTCAGAGGTGCGATGGTAATGTATCCAGAATGGTGAAAGATACAGAGAGAATTGGCCAGGCAGCTCATTTTGGTCTTTTTTTTTTAAATACAAAAGCAAGGCGTTACTGGATGAAATTGAAATGGAGCCATTCTAACACTGACTGAAGGAAGGATATTTTCTAACAATGCAGAATTAGCCTGAGGAGCTCACTGGACCAGGGAACGTCAAGACTCAGTGAAAGACTAGACGTTTATATAGATACCAAAACAATTTGAGCTGTTAGAATAGTAAGGATTTTTAAGCTTTCAAGATAATTGTAACAACTCATTTTTCAGGGCTGCTTCTGAATACTGATGGTTAAAAGGGTGACTAATCCCTTGAAACTGTAAATGTGATCATGGAAGATATGTTATGCTCTTTGTGGAATTCTCAAATAGGGTTAATGTGGATGGTTTACCTGAACTGTCCTGATAACAGAGTATTTTAATACTGTGTCCCGAACCTAAAGAAAATGGCCTTACATAGCAGTTACTTCTTATAAGCTTGCATGTGTCTTTCAAAAATTATAATAGACTTGTTCCACTAAAGATATCAAACCATTGCCATGTATTTATGTTGAAATGTAATTGAAAAATCTGGTGAAAACACTGTAGTAGCAAGATGCACAAATCCGAAGATTCTATTTTTACAGCTTGGTAATAGATTAGAGTGCCTGGGTTTTTTATAATAAATGATAAACAATAGCTGAACTATTCATTGCAGACAATGTATTGCTTACATTCTCACATTTAGTCTTTTCTCTTCATAAAATGTTGGGGAAAATTGTCTTTGAACACTCAGATTTGGTAAACTATATTGTATGACGTCGTGGTTTAACCCCAGTCGGCAATTAAGTACCACACAGCCGCTCGCTCACCCTCCCCCCTGCCCTGGTAAAGGTAAAACCCATGGGTTGAGGTAAAGACAGTTTAATAGTACAGCAAAAGAAGAGGAAAAAAAAAATACAAAACAAGTGATGCACAATGCAATTGCTCACCACCCGCTGATCGATGCCCAGCCTGTCCCCGAGCAGCGATCGCCATCCCCCAGCCAACTCCCCCAGCTTATGTACTGAACATGACGTCATATGGTATGCAATATCCCTTTGGCCAGTTTGGGTCAGCTGTCCTGGCTGGGCCCCCTCCCAGCTTCTTGTGCACCTGGCAGAGCATGGGAAGCTGAAAAGACCTTGACTTAGTATACGCACCGCTTAGCAACAGCTAAAACATCGGTGTGTTGTCAACATTATTCTCAACCTAAATCCAAAACCCAGCACTGTACCAGCTACTAGGAAGGAAATGAACTCTATCCCAGCCGAAACCAGGACATACGAGCATGTTTTAAGTTAAACGTATACCAAAATGTTGAAATGCTGCTTTTTAATATAGAAGTTTGGGGGAGTTACCTACTTAAAGTCCTTATTTTTAATCATGTAAGTCATGTGGCATTTGCTTGTCTTTACTGCTTGCGTGATGAAGTTTCATGCTTATTTTTACATATGCACTTTTAAAGAAATCTCTTTTCTTGTGTGCCGTATTAATCCTCAGATTATCAGGCAAGTATATCTGAACAACCATTCTTTTTAAGAACCACTTCATTTTTGTGAATATAAGTTATTCTGAATAAAAGCTGGTAAAATACTATTCTAAGTAGTGCAAAATGCTTGAAACATTTACAAATAACTTTTCTCAATATTTTCTTATCATTCCTTAGATTTAACTTTTCTTATGATACAGAAGAACAACTAAATCAGAAATAGGAAATTGCATTATTTCTTCTCTTCTGTGTTGCGAAGTCCTATGGGCGGTGTCACGCCTACCAGCCATTACTGAGATAGGCTGCACCAGAGGGCACTCACTTCCCAGTCTAATCAAAACAAGGGAGCTGAGTCAGATACCAAGCCTCTATTCTCAGCCGTGCCACGGTCTCTTATGTCTACATCTGTTTCCACATCGGTAAAATGCTGAAAATGTTCTTTTCCTATGATTTTGTGCAGTGGTAATTGTTAGAGTTTTGTTACTCATAGTTGGAGGAGGCTGTGGAAATAACATTCTCATACAGATTTTGTTAAACCTCTTCAGAAAAAATAGTCATAAAATAGTTAATACTTCTTGAACGCTGCTTTGAGCATGCTGTGTGACAGACAAATAGTGAGTGGTTTGTGGAAACCGCTAGAATTTGAAATTATACAGGGGATAGGGAGAATTAAAAATTGTACAGTGTGATGCACTGAAGGCTGAGAACAAAAATTTTAGCATTGTATATTAGTTCTTTCAAGAAGTTTAAATAAAACAGAAAAGTTGAATTCCAATAGAGTTTAAAATAGTTTACAAATTACAGAATGCCTTCATGTGGCAGGCTAAGTAATGTATGCTTATCTGAAAAACATCAGTGCTTACCAGTTACTCTGCATGGTGTGAATATAAATGTGAAATACTCTTCTTTTTTTCTTTTTTTTTTTTTTTAAATCTCTGTGCCGAGTGCAGGCAGTAACACCATCACTTCAAGATTTAAATGTACTCATTAAATTGGAAAAGCTGTAATAATTTACAGTCACTTCCTACTGCGGTAACAGAAGTTTATGAAGTACTTCGTAATGAGTTTTCTAGTGCTTGTGTTCAGAAAGTGAGCTGTTATATACTGCGTGGACAGAATTTGGTCATTATTTCCAGCTTGCAAATTGTGCTTGAATGGAAAAAAAAAAACAACCCAAATAAATTTGATGATGAAGGAATTAACCTGTAAATAAAGTTGGGCAGCTAATATCGTAGGAAACCAAATGTAGTAGTGGAACATGAATGGTGGAATAATGGTCAGTGGTACTCGGTATTTCCAGCTGTGCTGTGAAGAAGGTAACGGTGATTTCAGAGTGCTGTGTTTCTGGATGCATAGGTGCAACAGCTCAAGGCAGTAAAGTGCATCCTTTTACCTGCCCATTCTGAAATTGCATTCAGGTTTGCTTGAGAGAATTAAAATTTTGAAAACAACTTTTTTTTTTTTCTCAGTTGATTATACGTTATACAGCAGAAATACTGGTAGCGTCTCAGGCAGTGACTAAATACAGTGCTCTTTTAGTGCAAAGCTAGTTCTGCCCTCACGCAGTGGCGTGTGCTGCACTGAATCAGGGGAGCCATTTCTCTCTCGGGGGAGAGTCCCCGAGAGCATCCACGGGAAACACCAACTACCGGGAACCGGATAAATCACTGCCTCCACTGGGAAGGTGTTATTCTAGAGAGAAGCTGGGTTCCCTTCAGGGAGGCTGGTAAGGGGTAGTGCAGGGAGGAGAAAGCAAGGCAGAATAGACTTTCCTTGGCCACGTGTGAGCCCCAGCAGATGTACCTAGTGGCCTGGGCTTTTCCACATGGAGATAACTTCCTTCTGTTGCAATCTAACGTAATTAATTAGCTCATGCTGTGCTTCATCACCATAGATTTCTGGTTAAAACTTTGTATTGTCATAAAACGATTTTACCTTATTTAAAAAAAGAAAGACCAAAAAAGGAAATTTCACTATTAAAATTGCTAAAACTCCAAAGCCAAGAAATGCTGGAATTAGGTTTGCCTTTGGACCTTTAAATGGGCTTCCTCATGTGTAGTCATGGTAGCGTCTTCTCTTATGTGATCACACGCTATTTTACCACAAAATCTAGGGCGTCATTTGCTGTAGATGCTGTTAGACTTGTAAATAACTGGGCAGAGGATTTCAGGAAGGAAAAGGAATAGTTTGTGATTAATGCAGGTAAATCCCACACAGGAAAGCTTAGCGCTGCACTTGCTTCTACCACAGCCTTCCTGTGCGGTGCCGAACAACTCACTGGAACCAAAACTTTGGCAGGTAGCCATTCATTTTTTATTTGTCACTTGCTTGGGTTCCCCATGAGATATTAGTGCTTGGTATTTAGAAATATTCTGACCGAAATAATTCAAAGCCAGGATTGCTTTGTAGGTCAACTTCTGGATCAATAAGCGTCGTCTTGGCGGGCCTTGACTTCTGGCTCGGTCGCTGATTTATGTGTCACCTTAAGAAAGTCTGTTTAGCTGCAGTTTCCTACTCAAGCGGAGATAATAAGGCAGACTGAGTTTGCAGCGGAGAGAAATCATTGAGAAGCCCTCTGGTACTAAGATAATTCTTGAGCACTCGGGGCAGGGGGGCAGGATTGGAAGAGCCTGAGGAGTGTCTAAGAATAAAGTAGATAAACATTGCAGACAAGACTGAGGTATTGGTGGTACCTAACCTTTCAGTTCAGAAGTGACGAGAGAATGTTCCCGTTATTTTTTTTTTTTTTAAGGTTGTAATTTGGTAGTAATCTTTTCCTGCTTGTGCCTGCCCAGATAGGAAAAAACCTTTTCTTTTGGATGCAAATTGTTCTCTCTTCTTCGTTATTTCAGTATTAGCCTATTGCAGTGTTACTAAAGCATCTTAAAATCAATCGAAGATTGCTTGAAGTGCTTGACTTTCTTGCTGACAGCATCATTCCAGTGAGAGGGTCTGGGCCTGCCCCGTGGTCGTGGTGTGGAATTTAATCTCTGCTGATTATGATTTAGGGAGCCCTAAATAGCCTGGGATCCTACTTAAGTTGTTCGTCTTTTGCTGTACTTGCCAGAGCAGGAGCGTGTGGGCAGAATCCCTTCTCATCATTAAAGAAAGGGAATAGCCAGGTGCAGGGACACGTTCCCCTAACCTTCTGAATTCTTGCAAGAGTCCAAATTTTGTGACCAGGCAAGCATCAGGGGTCACATGCTTACTGAGTCCTTTGAAATAAGCTGGGAGCAGAGTACTCGAACGATGAAGAGCCAGGAAGGGATATTTTCTTTTGTAAATGGTTGAGAACAGAGGTTTTGTTTCAGGAATTACTTTGCACTGCATTGTAACAGTAATTGCTAGAGTGCCTAAAGCTTTTTTTTGATACATGCTTTTTGTTATTTCAGTGGGTTTTTTTAAAAGAAAATAAACAGTCATTCTACTTTCAAACCTTGCAAAGTAAATAAGACTGGCTTTACTGCTTGAAGAAAGAGTATAAAAATACCCAACAGCTGCCTCATTTTCTGAATGCTATCCAGCCCCTGCCTGGGGCAGGGGTTCTGTGGAAAAAAATAGTATGTGATTGTGCATGTAAAGACTGTATCACACACACACAGAAGAGGAGAATGGTTGAATGGACAAGTTCTGGCATTTACTAACTTATTCAACTTAAATAATATGTAAAAAATAGTTTGGCATGTAGCAGGATGCGGTTGGACAATACAGTGTCTATAGGCGATTCCTTGGCTTTAAAGAGAGGAGGAGCTGTAAGATGCCAGAAGGGCTCTGATTTATCTGAGCAGTCCCACTGAAATCACTGTGATTAAATGGTAATTAAAATCAAGAATGATGATAACTGTTTACTAACCAGAGATCTGAGCGTAGTTCTTTGGCTTGTATCCCCGGAGTCCCAGGTGTCGGTCCTCTTGACAGACTGCTGTCTAACCCTGCTACTTTAAGTTTAGTTACTTCATAGGCATAAAGAGCGCTTACTCAATTTACTTTTGTTTTGGATAATACAAATTTTGCAGGTTTCTTCTGAGCTAGTCCACAATCACACTGTTGTGGGTTCAAGATGAGTTTTATTTCTGAAGTTACTGTCAGAATGCAGCAACAATTGTCTACTGCAATGAACTCTTTGTCCTTATCTTGCCCAGTAGATGGTAGTGTTGGCTGTTTTTTCTAATTTATTTTAAAGCCGTGCATTAAGATGCGTGGGCTTTTTTCTTCTTTTTTGTCCTTTGCACTTCAATTGTTCTTCCTTTTTCTTCCTTCTTATTTCTGCCTGTTCTCCCAAATAATATTTTTTACCTTGTAGAAAACAATAGTAGCCTTTATTCTGATTTGATCTCTGGGTACTGATAAGATCTTGTACACTCTCAAAAGGGCACAAGTAACAGCAAATGGAGATAGTCTGATCTTTGTTGCTCTGAATTAGACACATGCAACAGTGAGGACTTAATTTGAAACTAGATCGTATATATTTCTTCTCGATAGGTTTGAGTTTCTAAGAATTAATCTGCAGTACGGTAGACATTTCACATTGTTTGCAATTTGA
This sequence comes from Pygoscelis adeliae, assembly GCF_000699105.1. Classification (NCBI taxonomy): domain Eukaryota; kingdom Metazoa; phylum Chordata; class Aves; order Sphenisciformes; family Spheniscidae; genus Pygoscelis; species Pygoscelis adeliae. Next base: position 508,171 of record NW_008824338.1, read on the forward strand.
TCCCACGTAGTGACAAATACACAGAGTATTTTTACGAAATATGGAGAAAGAGAACTGAAGGCCCTTTTAACATATAATTCCCCCTGCACAAAACTACAGAGTGCCTTCTAGCCTGCATGATAAGGCAAAGAACTTCCGTTAGAAATGGAAAGGTCCTAAAGCCACTGGAGGAGGGACAGCAGAAGTCCATCTGCGGTGTTATGTTCCATGGTTAAGCCCAGCGTACGGTGGGCAAAGAATGATGGGCTGATCAAGAAGGTGGAGCACCATTTTCACAAGAAGAACAGAAGGAGCTTGTGCTTAGCCTAATAAAATTAAGTCTGGGGGTACATAATTTCTTGCTTCAAATGTATACCCAGAGAGTAAGTGTTAGGGTACTAGAGCTATGTAATCCATAGGGTAATGTTGGGTTAAGAACAATTGGGTATAAGCTGACTATGAATAGATGTAAATGAAAAGTTAGAAGAAGGTTTTTTGAGAAAGGAATTCAGGAATCAACTTTAAGTAGAGGCACTGGTAACAGAAAATCTGTCCACTTCTCCATTGCAGCTGAAACATGAAATACTTTGTGTGGTACTATTGCCTGCAATAAACAAAGGGTTTGTCTCGGTGACTTATGATACTTGTTCCAGTCCTGTGTAAATTTGAATGCCATTTTAATTTTAAAAAAAAAGTTTATTGATAGTAATTTTGATCCCTGTAGAAGAACTTAGCATGTGGACAGACAGAAATGGTTCAGAAAGTATTTATAATGTTTGATTATTACCTATTTAAGCCTTGATTTCCCTCAGTGTGTTCTTTATTTCTTGAATGAATATTAAAATGTTCCTGGGGATTAAATTAACAGTCATATAAGCTGAAGTCCTGGTATATCAGGGCATCATTGCCCAAGAATGTGAAAACGTGTCTCAGCTCTGAGTGGAAGGAATCTCTAATGATGCTTAGGTGGAAGGTGCTGTTTAATTCCCTTTTGATCCTTGTGGAAACTGCTAAGCAAGGCAGCTAAGTAAGTTATGTGTTGTATACTTACCCACTAACAGTTGGACTCATCCTGCCAGCTCAGTTTATGATATATTTGTGTTAAAAGAACTGCACTAACTTGCAAATGTGTATTTTTGCTCTTGTTGCTCACCTATACGTGAAACTTTGAAAGTTAAATTTTCTATCCAAATGTTACATTTATTTCTGTTTATCTTACTGTGGATTCGCTCATGAAAGCTGTTGAGGTTTCTCTTCTTCTTCTTTGCCTTCTGATCTTTTAAGACCATTGACTCCATTGGGTGGGATAGAGAATTATCTTCTTAAGAGGTTACTTAAAATTTGCAAACAGGCATTTGGCAGAAGTCAAGCGGATTAAATTCATACCCAGCAAGCTTTATAACTTATTATCTTTTAAACATGGAAGTGACAAAAATCAGGCTGCTTTGTGAGATTATTTTAAAAGTACTTGATAATGGCCTGACTTTGTTTCCATCAATGGGAATTTTACTGTTTGCTTTAATGAAGACAGGTTTAAGGAAAATTCCTTCATCCAGTGCAAATTTATATATTTACTTAAGGAGTTTTGTGACTTAAAAACAAATTTTTACTTCTCAGAAAGCTATGGATCCATCCTCAGAAGTTAGCTCAGTGGCACTGTTTCCTCCCCTCTGTATCACCTGCTGCGAACTTCCAGACTGTCAAGACACTTAGGGAAGTATATGGGACAACTGCTCTTACTATATTTTAGCTTGGATCACCAAAAATAGAGGAAATATTATGACAGAATCTTTAGGTTTTTTGTCGCCTACTTTCTGAGCAGAAGAGGCTTACAAAAGTGTTGAATTTTTTCATGGACACATAAACCACCATTAATCTAGATCCTTTTTTGTCATGTTTCCAACAGTAGACACTAGTTGGCACGTTGCTCTGGCAGCTCTCATCCTGTGATGGCTTTGTCCAGCATGCCGCTCTGTACATCTATTTATCCCGTTTTTAAGCAATTAACCTCTGTCACAAGTTTTTCGTTGCTTTTCCTCCCCAGCTAAAACCAGAGTATGACTTCCCAGGTCTGAGACATTTTTCTGGTCATCTACGGAGAGCTCAGCATGCACAGTAATGCTGAAGCTGTAGCTGGGGAAGCAGTGAGTGAAAGCAGACATACCTGCTTCAAGATTGCATCCGAACAGGAGGTGGAGACCACTGATGCTGATAGAGGCGAGGCTGCGGGCAAAAACAGGAGATACAGAGGTCAGACGAGGCAGCTGGCCCAGGAGTGTTGTCGTGCCCTCCTGCCTGCTAAGGTAGTCGCAAGTGGTTACTCTCCATCACTGAGCACATCTTAGTGTGGTGGCCTGACTATTGAAGAGCTGCTTCCTTAACGGTTCAGTTCTTGCTGCCATGAAGAACCTCCAGTGAAAGGATAGCTGGGAGCAGCCTTCCTTGCAGTCGTCTGTCTTTCATCATTTGATGCCTGTCAGTCAGCCCTCTGAAGCCGGAAGGGCTGGCGGGTTGCTGCACCGGCTAGGGTGACCTCCTTGCCGTACCATGGGAGGACCCAGTGGAGGAGGAACGTATGTGTAGTGTCAGGGCTGAACATCGATCAGATCATGCAGAAATATCCCAGGTATTAATTGGACTGTTCAGAAATACCTTTGGTGTATGTATGTTCCGGCTGATGTTGTATGAAGGTGCAGGAGAGTGTTTCCAGAAGTTGGTTAGTAACTTCCCTGTGACCTGTTGGTGGGCTGCAGCACTGTGTTTTAGTCTGCGCTCGCAGCCTGCTTGCTGAGCCAGCTGTTGCAGAGTTAGAACTCTTGGAAGCAAGGAAGGTTTTCCCTCTGGCATCCACCTATTGCAGAGGCAGCAAAGCACCAACAGCAAAAATGAGCTTAACCGAAATAGGAACCAGGCTGGGTGCATAAGTCAGCCGTAAGACACAAGGATCCTCTTCTGAATGGTAACTCTGCTGCTTTTCTTTGGGTGGAACAGCGTGAATGTCTGTCCACAAACTGGAGTGTGAGCACATGGTGTTACTGCATTTGGTTGCCTTTCAAAGCTGAACTCCTGGTCTTTCAGTCCAGATGGATTTATCGACAGTTTGTCCACACTTGCATATCTGTTGTGAGCGTAGCTGATTACAAGTAAAAATCTTGGCTCCAGAAGTCATATGACTGTGTGAGGTCCTCCTCTTCTTCCTCTCCCTCCCCTCAGCTTATTATTTCTGAGCTGCTCGCATTCCTTAGGGCCTGGTGGCTCTTTGCAAATGCTGAGGCTGGAAGGACTGTATTAGTGAAAGCACACTGTTGTGGTATGTACGTCATGGGGCTCACCTTTGCTTTCAGTCAGAATGGCTTATTTTCGGTACTATACCATAGCAGGGTCCAAAGTGAGTGGGAGTGATTCATCCTGCAGCCTCCGGAGGCACAGAGAAGATCAATGTAGTGCCGGGCAATTGTTCCCCTTCTCATTTTCTCAAGGTAAAGTTGCCTGACCAGAGAAACAGAAATAGGCTTCATGCTACTGCCCTGAAGGAATATTCTCGCAGGTGGGTGCTGGGGAGCTTTGAGAGACTTTCTCAGGCTTAATTTTTCCTGTTGACCTCCGTTGGTGAGAGCACCTCGCTGCTAGAGACCTGTCCTCTGTGGGAAAGCTCAGAGAGTTACACCCCTTCGCTGTTCAGAGCAGACGATCAGGGACAAAATGCTGCCTCGAGTTCAACCCGTGTAACCATCTGGGCCTGCAAACCACGTAGTGACTGGGGAGCCAAAGTTTATTTTCATCTGGTAGCGCTGTAATCATTACAGCATTTGGAAGACTCTTTTCTGCTAGCAGCAGGATGGATATAACTCCCGGTGCTCCTGTGTAAGCACAGCGTGTGGGGTATTGTTGAGCCTTGCTTCTGGCTGACAGTAATATCACGTTCAGCATGTAATTAAACAGCTCATAAACTGCCTTGAGATGTTTGTTTATGTGCACTTTACAGTGGAGAAGTACTGTGTTTTTGGAGGATGCTGAAATTTCTGTGCTCTGTGAAGCATTTGTATTTGACATTCAGTTCCCTTTTCCTCAACAAAAATACTCAGTGACTGGAGTGCATTATTTTGCTGGCAATGAGAAGCATACGGTTTGGAGATTTTCCCATGAATTTCTGTTACTGATTTTTTGATTCTTGTGTTGAAGTTAGATATCAATCAGCATGTGGTGGCATCTATATCAATATCTGTTGCAAATTAATTTAGGTAACAAAATGACTTTGCATTTTGCTTGATAGAAACAAGAAAGTCTTGTTTCCAATTCCTTGCGGTAAGCAGAAACACATAGAAATTAGGTAATATGGTGAGGACACCATGTAAAACCTATCTTGGTGGGTAAAAGAAGACGCTGTAAGAGAGTATTAGTAAATTTTTACTATACTCTATGCCGTTTGTTTTGTCTTACAGTTTAGAGTGAATGAATTTGGGGCCCTGGAAGTGATTACAGATGAAACTGAGATGGAAAGTGTTAAAAAGGCAACTGCTACCACAACCTGGATGGTTCCAACTGCTCAAGAAGGTCAGTTAAGAGGCAGTAAACATTTCCTGTGGTAGACTGTATTTTGTTTAATATATCAGTTTTTCTTAAAGATTGCCCCCCCCCCAAAAAAAACCCTTATTTGCTTTAATGCACAGAGTATCTCTGATGATGTTACCTGTTTCTTGGGGTGTGAATAATTCAACTGTTAAACATCTGAAGTTCAGTTACAGCCACAATTTTTTCTAACAGTAATTTTTTCTAAGTTTAGAATCATATTTTCCCTCTAATTTGCAAAGTAGTCAATTTCTTACTTTATTGAGAATTTTTTAGATGTTGTTTTTGCTGAGCTGGTTCTCTAGACTGCCCACAGACTTCACTAACTGCCTGCAGTTCATTTGTGACTGAAGTACCGCGCACTGTAAACTGCCTTCACATGATACTGGCTGCTGCTCAGCCGCTACCACCGATGTCAATGTATGTCTGCACTGTCGCCTTGCTCCTGCTGACTATGCTTTTTTACAGTATTAAAATTAATGTGTAGTAACCATTTATGTTTATCTTGAATGATCAAATTCTAATAGTTGTAGTATCTCTCTACCAAATAAGGTGTTTCCTGGATTTAAAACACTGATGTAAGGAAACACCTTTTTTGTTCAAGGAAAGTTGGTTTATGTGGTCAAAAATTCTGAAAATTTTGGTACACTGACTCCAGCAATGATGGAGTAGCGTGAAAGAGAATATCACAACTGGTTTTGCGATTACTTACAACTACCTAGTTTTTTTTCCTTGTTGATAATATATTTTATCAATTTTCTTTTAAAATATGCATTCTGTAAGTCCTTCGAAAAGCAGACTTCAAAATTTTGCTTTAATAATCGTCAGCATAAGCACAATAAACAAAGTCAATGAAAGTTTTCCTTTGCTACTCCCCCCACCATTAAGTCTTAATTGTCATGTGACTTTTGTGAATAGGTGAAACATTTACACCGGTGGGAAAGTAGTTTGGGGCTCAGCTGTGAGGTCTGAAGCTTCAGATCACAGCTATTCTGTTCGGTAGGTCTGTCTCCAAGACAATGATAGTTAATCAAGATTCAAATCTGTGATGAGAGTGGCAACGGTGTGATAGCATAGTAGCACAACAGGTTCTTTCCTTAGACTGAGAGATCACAGTTATCTACAGTAAAGCATGCAACATCATCCCCTACGGCCTGGTAAACCTAAAAAAAAGTTTCTACTGAATTAAAGTGTGTCTATGGACACATAAACATACCAAGTAAGCATCCTACTACTACCTTACACTGTCCTTGATTAATTTAATGCTCCCCAAAGATAAAAATATTGCTACAGTTTTCCATTGTGAGAGGAAATAGTTGTTTTGAACCACTAATGGTGCTGGAGTGTAAATGTAGCACGTAAGTTATATATTCTTCTAGTGGAGCTGGTCTGCACATGAGAGTTCATTTGACTCCGCTTTCAAAGACAGTACAGTGCTCAAGCAAAAGAAATAGTTTGTGGCTTGTAATTTGCCTTTCGGGGGGGTGCAGAGTCAATGACCTGCTCTAGAAGCTGGAGAACTTGGCAGTGCTTCGTACTTGCCTGTGAGTGAAAGAAACTCCTCTCCTAGGCTGTGTGCCTCTTGTGGGGAAATTGTAGCTTAGGACAAATGAGTAACAGTGTTTGAAAATTTCTTTGTTACAAATTAGTGATCTTTTACTTCTGATAGACCTCAGGCAGGTTAAGCAATAGCTGCTGCTGTGAGAGACTGTAGAATGTAGTCAGTGATTTACTTCCAGAAGTAAGTTCACCTATTGAAAGATAACTCCCCACCCAAACCTTTTTCCCAAATGACCCTATATATAGGTCAAAAATGAGGCATGTCAGCAGGAGATGAGGTGATGGACTCCGTGCAGCGATGACTCTGTGGGCAGTCAGAGCAGTGCCTGTCCACAAAATTCACTCCTTCCGCGAGTAGCCACAACAAGCAGTGTTGATGTGCCACTGATGACAGAACCATGAAATTGGTGGATTCCTCTCTCTCGTGGCAAAATGAAAACCCAACTTGCTTGTCAGGAATACAGACCCCATACAGACACTAACTACCAGTTCTTCATTCTAACAAGAGTGGCGTGACTTCCATTTTTCTGTTTGCTTGGCGAGGCCTGCTGAGGATGGTTGGAAATGTATCACCTCTTCCTAAGTGAAGTTACTTTTTTCATTGTGCAGCCTTTTCAGAAAAGACAGGGATCCCCACAAGGTTGAAGGAAACTGCAAAAATGGATGGACTTGTTTTCTGTGAAAACTGTTACCGCTATGGTACCATAGAAGAATTTGTTCCTGAAGGGAAATTTTGCAGCCAGAAGTGTGCCCAGCAAGTAAAAAACAAGTAGGTGCTATTATAAAGCATAGAAACAAAGAATTTGGCATAAATGCAACAGGAGATAAAAGTGGTGGGATAAAACGTTAATGGTGGGGCAAAGGGAGATACTAAGCAGCCATGTTTGCCATGCTTTGGTGAGTCTCCATTGGTTTATAATGTTCTTTCACTGTTTTTCATGTAAATGCATTAACAACATTTGGTCTTGTCTAATGCTGATGTTGAGGGCAGTCTTTTCTGCTCAGTGTGCTGTGTTCTGCTCTCAGATGCAAGCGGTAGAACAGCCTATGGGATGTATGAATCAGTGTCAGACTCCCACCCTGTTTCATAACCATTGGAATTAAGATAATCGGTAATGAGATGGTTGGTGTAGTAAGTTAATTATAATTTAAGTGCAAGAGCTGTGTTATAGATGACAGTGAGTGAAAACATGAGCGTATTGTAGTTTCTCAGTTCTTTTCTTTCAGTTAGTGCAGTTTATCTCATCATAAAAGAAGGTTTGTGTTAGTATGTCCATTCCGTATTGCATATTACTGCATTACGGCAGTTCTTAACATCTATGATTTTGTGCATTTTCCTTTATTTTTAGCTAATTGCTTCCAAGTTTTCTGTTCTGCTTGCTTGTTTAGCAATTTGTACAGTCACATACCAGCTTTCTCCAATTGGATTTGTCAGTCTTAACAATTACTTTGCTTTCCTTTCTGTAAACTGCCCTGCAGTCCTAAACATTTCAGTTTGCTTCTACGTGAGACTTGGTGGTACGTGGGGAAAGACACACTGTTTAAAACATGCAGAACTTGTTCAGTGTAAGCTGACAGCTTTCCTTTTGCAGTTGCTACAGTGTCTTTCAGACTAATTCTTTTGACAGATGCAGTTTTCAGTAGTATTTCTAAGAATATATTTGGTATAATACCCTGGGACCTACAAACACTTAACCTTCAGATTTACTTGCTTTTTACTTGTTTTATGAATATGGGAAGTGAAATAATATTGGCCTTGTGTCATTGTGTTATTCTTGTAGTAGAGAACCAAAGGAGGAAAAGCCCAGCGTGGAATGCAATGGGGAAGATGATTCCAAAGGCATTCGGAAAAGAAAAGCAAAGTTACCTCTCAAAGAAGAGGCCAGGGATAATGGGGAGAAGAAAGACAATCCTGATGAAATTGTTAGTATGCATCATAAACCCATTCCTGCAAGTATTTCGGTGGGAGTTTTGCCTCATATTGCAATGTCAGTAACTTCATCAGTCTACAAAGAGAAATGACGGCATCACTATCACAGCCACAATAAGTAGTTGGTTCACTTACCAATTTAATTATGCCTCATCAGTAAATTGTAATCATTGACAATGGACTGATAAGAGCTGTTTTTTATTTCTTTTCTCTCCTTTTTTAAGAACAGAACAAAAAGAATTTAAAGGAAAAACAATACTAACATAGGCTTGCTGTGTCTTCAGCACAGAAAAATAGGAGTACCTACTTCCCAACTCCTGTTACTTTGTCACTCTGCACATGAATAAATGACTATAGACCAATAATTTATTTACAAAGAAAGCTACATTACAGTTAAGAAGAGAATACTTTTGATTTTCTTAGTGTAATTTGCCTTAGAAAATCATAGCTAAAGATTTGGTTTTGTTTTGTGTTACAGCGTAATGTGGCTTGGGACACCTTTTGTTTTTGTCCGTTTGGATTTATTCTTCATTTTAGAATAAACTTATCACAGTACCTTCCCATAATGTTTGTTTTCCTGTAATATTTGTTTTCTTCCCAATAGCTGTGACACAGCTGGGAGGAGCACAGTTTTGAGGGAGAAGGGGAGAGCTCTGCAACTGCCGTATTGTCAAAAGGCTGAAGACACTAGAGCTGTCAGAAGGGAATTCGTAGCTCTCTGTATAGTAGTATCTTTAGGCAAAAGTCAGGGAACACCTTGTTTGCCTCCATGCATCTGCCCTCCCAAATCAGTACTTATTCTATTAATCTGTTCAGGTGCTAACAAAACTGTTAATACACAAACTGTGAAATAAATAACAAGGATCAGTGCCATTTTATGTTTAGTAAAGCAGTTGTACATTTGAAAGAAGCAGACTAAAGCTGTGAGAGGTTTTCCTTTATTTTGGAAGCATGAACATATCAAAGATACTGCTATTTATCTGCCGCTCAGCCAGGCCTGCTGAAGGCTTCGTGATCTGTCCCTGGCTTAGACAAGGCTGGCTGGCTGAGTGCCGGCTGTTGAGAGTCCTGTCTGTCGTTTTCACCGTGTTTGCTGTGATTTGTCACTGATGGCTCGCTTTGTTTTTATTAGGCATCTGCAGGTTTGTTTGAGGTAGTGGAGAGCTATGTCAGTAGCCATTTAAATGAAGTCACAGTTAAACCTTGGGTGTCTCCGTTTTTACTGTACTAGACTTCTGAACTAATGAGGTTACTGTACTCTTTTTTTAACTCAGGAGGACAAACCTGAAGGAAGGATCTTGAGAGTCTCACAGAGAGCCAGGAGAAAAAGAAAGGGGGAGATAACAGTTTTGAAACAAAGTAAGTTAGATTATGAAACAAAAATCTCAACTATCAATTCTTTAGGTAATATCCATCTCTTACTGTGAATTGCCAGCATTGTTTCACTGAATTTGTATTCCCTATTGAATAAATTTTTTTCGATTCTGTAAAAAGAGAGTGCCAGTGTTACTTACAGCAATTAAGTTTTAAGGATTGAAGAACTGAGAGCACCAAGTGAAAACTGGGAAGAAAACCCATTACTTGGAGATTGATTACCTTTTACAAAGAGCCAGTTTATATACCTCTGGCAGCGTGGAGGAGGATATAGTGAGTGTAAATGTAATTGATGCACATTTTAGGCTTTTTTTTCATCCCTCTAAAGAGTGCCGGTATTAAAGGGAATCAGGCCCATTGAGTTCCCAGATGTTGAAAGACATATATTAAGCAGAAGTGAAAGTTTACTTTTGTTTCCTTGGGGATCAATTTTGTATCTACAGTATGTGCTGGAAATAGACACATTTATGGAACTGTTTAGGAATAAGTGTTATAATCAGTCCAAAGGGACATAAGCTGCATCAAGCGGCATAATAAAACATATTTTAAATGAGTGCTGTTTTTTTCAAGCTATTTGGATGATAGATACTTCTAGGAAGAATTGGAGAATCAGCAGCTCTTACACCTCAGTGGTACATCAAGCACAAACCTACATCTTGCCCTCCAAAGTGTTTCTTATGGTAGACAGGGAGCCATTACCAGAAGTTGCTGGGCCACTAATCAGCACAGAGCTCCAAGCAGCTCTGCTGCACTCTAGGCAGATGAACTACTGATTGAAGATGCAACATGTAAAAGTTACGGAAGATCCCCCTCCCGAGATAGAATTACTCCTGAAATACAAATATTATTTCTACAGTTGTTTCCAAAGTTGAGGTGATAACAAGTGTGTGAGATAGAAGCATAAAGCTGATGCTGTATGGAAATCACTGCTGTCCACAGTGTGATCTGTACAGATTTCTTCTGTTTTTTTTATTTGGGAAGATGTCAGTTCAGCACAAGAGATTTGGTATAAAAGACCGATTTATATTCAGAACCAAGCACATAACTGTGTATTGCCGTGCTGAGCAACACATCTCTTAAATGGAATAGGTAAAAACTGGGTAAATCACAAATAAAATTAATGTGCTTTAATAGTGTTGAGCAATCACTGTCATTCTGAAATTTGTTATCTTTTGGTTACATTATCAGCTTTCTTCAGGAGAGTTTGGCATCACTATTGTTATGGTTCGTGTTTTAATCATAAAAACGCTTAGCCAGACTGTTACTTAAGGGGCTTATTTCTCTTGTGAGTAGTCCACAGTCAGGATCAGGCCAAAATCACACTGTGGACTGTGAGGAATCCTCCTGGCAGCATGAGCTTATGGTCTGAAATGCTAAGCTGCATGTGCAGAGGAGGCATTTTAGGTGAAGATCAGTAGAGCGGAGTGGAGGTGTATGAAAGTAGACACATACATGGCCAGCCTCACAAGCCATCTGTTTTTGAAGTTCCTGGCTTTTGCCAGTGCAGTTAGTGCCTTATTTTCACGGCCTAAAAACTGTTACTCACTGGTGCGACTGTAGCCAATATTACAATTACTACGCGAGTGTATGCGAGTGTTCATACTATATGAGCAAACCTGAAACTGGAAGTTTCTGTCATATGCTAATGACATGATGGGGGAAAAAAGCACTGGTGGCAGTTTTGATGGCTTGGAGAAATTACTGTTAAATCACTGCCTCTCCACCCAAAAACATCAAACTACGAAGTGATGGAGTAGGTTAGAAACATTCTGAATACTGTTAAAGTATTTCAGCTGTCATTAAAAAAAATGTCACGAGTGCTATCCAGTTGAAAATGCTTTCCAGGAAAAGAAATTCTCGGGAAAAATTTAAAATACTGAGCTACTTTGTGATTTGAACTGATCTTTTTACACATTTGCAAATTGTATATCTTAATGCTTCTTATGAGCAATAAGAGAAAAGGGACAGGGGGCAAGACTTCGTAAGTTGTTCTTGTCACTTGAAAGAGCTTTTTCTTGTTACTAATCAAGATTTGAACTGCTGGAAATCTTCCTATACAAACCAGGAACCTTCTTGTTCCTGGTGCCGTTAAACCTATAGAGCTACTTCTTTTCCTCAAATAAGTCCTGAGAAACACATGAATGCATTTAATAAAATGTAGATTTGAGATAGGTATATTATAAACTTCAAAGTGTTTTGTTTTTTTTTTTTTCTTGAGAAGTTAACAGTTACAGAATTCTTTTGCTATTGTGTGTTCTTTACAGCTGTACCCTCCAAAGGAAGGCAAGCATGGTGCTGGGCATCCTATCTGGAGGAAGAAAAGGCCATTGCAGTACCTACTAAGCTTTTTAAAGAGGTACGACTCTCTGAAGTTTAAATCAGTCAACCACCTAAGATAATGAAATTTCTAGGAAATGAATTACAAAAAAGAATTTGAAGATTTTACACTTCTCTGGGGGAAAACCTACATGATTAAAATAATGCTGTCCATCAGCAATCGTTAACATAGCCGGAACATGTGAAACTAGTTATCTTTCTCTGCTTTTTCAGAGAATTCTGTAGTTGTAGATGAATGCTGTCAACTGAGACTACAGAAAGCAGGTGCTTTTCCAAAATCTGCAAGTTCTAGCCTTTCCTTCTAATCTTGAAGCTAAAAATCTGATACATAGCCTCATTTTTTCATGCTGTATCATTCTCTTTAAATATGTTTAGAAAGGTGGTACAAAGGTCATCTTTTGGCTTGTTGCTTTGATTATATTACCTGTCTTTTTGCAGCTCCTGCTGACATTATATTTTGTTACTGTATCAGATACTAGTTTGGCTTGTTCCCATTTTGCCTGTCGTCTGATTGGATGTCACATCATCATCTCTTACTTGTCCTTTGCCTGCTATGGTATTCTTCGTCATTTGTCATTTCAGTGCTTTCTCTAGTGCTGTCTCTCTTGCTTGGAAGAGAGCTCTGTATGCAAATCCACAAAGCTTCCATGCTGTTCTCTTCTCTTGCAAAACCTGGCAAAACATGGAACATGTCTCAGCTGCTGTACTTCTGCTGTGTATATCCAGTATTATTTTTTGATAATTCTGTTCTTACTCGTAGTCTGTTTCTTGCATCCATTTCTTTGTTTGCTTTATACTTCAACTATTAAATTTTTTGTGCAAGGATTAGCTTTTCAGCTTAGATGTGCATGTGATACTGACCTTTAATTGGTGCTTTTAGACGTTACTGAGGTACAAAAGTAAAGAACTAGAATCGCAATATACAGAATCCATAGATTCGTAGGTGCAAGAACAACAGTTACCTGACCATCCTTAGTTATAACCCCCTGTGCTATATACTGGTTGAAAAATTAACAAGAAAAAAATCTGGATAAGTAGTGTCTCTGTCTGGAAGGTAGATTTACAAAGTGTTGCTCTGCCTGTCTGAAGTTCCATGAAATGCAGCGCACAGGCATATACCAGCCTTTCTGGGCACTGCACACGGTGGTGAAGTCTGGAGTTAGGTGATGACGTACTGTTTCCTGTATTTTTCTCCACGGTGTACTTTTCTCATTCAGTGCATCTCATTTAATATTTTCTTTTTAAGTCTTTAGCCCCTGGGTAGCTCTAGGTTTTTATTTAGTGTGCAGTAGTTAAAGCCTGTAGCGGAGAGAGAATTCTTAATAACACTCAGAAGTGGCCAGGTAATATTTCTCCATTTTACAGATGGACAGGCAAGCCACAGGAACAATAAGGTTAAAAAAAAAACCAAACAAAACCCAAACATCACTGATTTTGAATCCTTGATTTCCGTGTGGATTGCTAGAATTACTCTTTTTTTCCTCTTATTTTTCCAGTTCAGAAGCAGTACGTCTCATGGTGTTTTTTCGTACCCTTAGTTAGGAATGGTCAGGATAATGGAGAGTCCTTGCCACTTTCTGGTACTTAAATCTCAGAGTCATTTCTAGGCTGTGACTGACAAGCTGTCATTGCTCCAGTAAAACAAAATTATTGACCCTTGAGTTTTGTTTTTTTCAATCTCCAACTCCCCTGATGTAATCTTTTGGGTTTTGTGTATGTTCTTGCACCATACATAAACATTTCTAATCCTCAGTCTGCCATCTGCTCATTTGCTGACTCCTTTTACCTTTACTCTTATTTTTTCCTGGTATCTCTCCTTAACAAAGTATCTTTAAATGTTTGTTGTAAAGATAATGTGTGATAACTAAGTTTGTCATAGCTTTACCTTTGGTGATGTATTGAGAATAATGCACAAAATTGAAATCTGTTAAATAGTATTAAAGTTATTAGTCTTCTAAAAGTTGCCTGTTATTTTGCTGTAACAGAAACCAAACTAAAGATTGTGTTGCCTTAGCAGTTTTAGATTTGACAATTGGAAGAACAGTGAATAATTGATGTCTTAAATTTCAGGAAATACCTGTGTGATCATTGCTTAATTTTTAGTGTATTGTTTGTAGAATTTTGTACTGTTTGTACAGTAATATTTATTATAATAATGAAAGAATAAACAGATGTGTGACTTTTTTAATTGTTTCCTTTCTTTGTAATTTTAGTTGTGCTTGCTTTCGCAAAAAGTTACATTTTTGGCCACTGTTCCTCAATGTGTCAGTATTTCTAGCAGTTTGGTTTTCCACTGAGGTTTTTTATCTGTAAGGTATTTATGATACAGATGGCATTAACTGCAAGTCTGTGCACCAAGATGAACCTTAAAAATTTCAGTTTATTGCTTTAAAAAAAAAAAATGCTTTTACATTCTTCTCGAGGAGGTATCTAGAATTATGCATAGTGTAACTTCATTAAACTTTCATTGATAATAAAAATGTTAAATGTGGTGATGTTAGGACGAAATAACTTTCAAATGCATGTACCGCAGTCAGATCCTCGGATCCCTTAACTGAGGTCTACAAAATGATCTAAGCTATTTTTAGATAGGGACTTAGAGCTGTGGTTAGGCATCTATTAGCTGACCACTTTAGGCTGATTTAAACTGGTCTGGTTCTCCGTTTCCCTTCCCCTTGACTGCATATTCCTGCTCTTGTGCCACGCGCTGCGTTTTTTTCTCCTGGGTTTATTATTCAGTTATATCAGTTGCAGGCAAAGCCACCAAAGAGAGGATTCCCTTCCTTCCAAGCAGGTGAGACCTCTCTGAGTACCTCCCTTGGTACCCTTCTCTTTCCATTGGCTGCAGAGGTACTGCAGATGGCTAGGGAGCATGTGTAGCTTTTAGACAGGAACAGAAGGAAGGGGGAGCTTATAAGATGCTTCTCCTGTGTTTTGTCTGTAACCATTTGGAACATAAAAACTGTCTGGCTGTGAGTTTGTTAACCCCTGGAAAACCCTCTTCGGTTTCAGTCAGTTGTTCTTCTGATGTTCCCTACAATTTAACCTTAATACCTGCTAGCTTCCTTCCTTCTTTAACAGAGGGCAGGGAGCATAATACATGGGACGCTGATGCCTTCTGATTGAAAACATCCGTTCTGCCTGGCCTTGTTTTCACTTTCTGTTTTTTGAAAGATGTTCTTCTGGGTTCGTTGTAATATGATGTAAGGGTAGTCATGTTCCTGTGATGCAAAAATATTCCTGGAAAACTAGCTAGTCTGGACTCAACATATAAAGGAGAAAATGACATCAAAGAGGCCATCCCTATATGCAAACAGTGTTTCATATTTCTGCCTTGCGGTTCATCTTTGATGGCCTGAGATGTGGAGATGAAAAGGCAAAATAGAGCATCGTTGTTGTGATTATTATAGGAATGATGACCACCAGGAAGGTGTCAAAGGGTCACTGTACAGGCTGAAAAATAAATAATTATGTTGTTAAAATGTTTATTGACAATTAGTGAAAAAAGTTGAGGGCAAGTCATGTCATCTTCTTTCCCTTGGTTAACTTTTTTGCTAATTCTTTATAATTTTCTTACATACTCTCAAGTTTTAAGTCGTTCCAATATCAACGTGTTTTTTGAACAATCATCAATTTATCTTTTCTGCTGTATGTTTTTAAGAACGTGAAACTTATTTTAAAGTGCTTTATTAGTTCTTTCAGAAATACGAATAATAATTATTGTTCTTTTCCTTATAAAGATACTCTGTTTTTCTCTGGTACGCTTTCAGAAGTGTTGAAACTGTTCTTTTCCATTGCAGTATCAGTCTTTCCCATACAACAAAAACGGATTCAAAGTAGGGATGAAGCTGGAGGGCGTGGATCCCGAGCACCAGTCAATACACTGTGTTCTCACAGTGACCGAGGTAAGTAGAGGCTGCGAGCAGCCGTGGTGCAGGGATTACAGGAGGGACTGAACTGAAACAGCAGCAGCTGAAAGTGCTCGCTCTTCCCTAACAAGCAGACAGAAACTGTATGTAGGAAGATGGCTTTTAAATTAATAACACTGTATTAAATCTACCTGACAGACATGTGAAGACTATATCCAGTGCCATGCAGCAGTGACTGTTTACATATTTTTAACATATGCAGCTAGAGAAAATAGTATTACACTAGTTGGATGATGTGTGGTTTTTCTGTAATCCTGTGGTTTAAATCTCTATTTAAAAGAGAAAATAAGTAGAAAAAACATAAGTATGACAACTGATACATAGCAGTTTTATAGAAGTTTGATAGTATTTATGGTTGCTCCATTCACTGATACAAATGCCTAACACTTTTTTGTGTTACAGTTGTGCTACAATTTTTTCAGGCTGATGGCCTCAGAAATTGCCTGTATTGGCAACTTCTACAAGTTAGTATACAATATAAACTTAGTTTGTCTTTTTGCTGCAGTTTATGAAATAATTTTTCTGATGAGCAGCTTCTCTGCTTTTAATAGTATAAATGAGAACCTGTTTCTCAGTTACATTTTGTGTGTCTTTCAAACATAACTTTTATTAGTTTTTACGTAGTTTTACCGAGGATCCTCTTTTGGTTTTGTTTTTTGAATGAAAATGAGGAAACAGGAATAGGTAGGTACTCTGCTCTCTATCACTGGTATTCTAGGCAGCTGTAATTTTGCAGTTTATATTTTAATAGCCTAGGCGTTTGTGTTCCCATTCTGGATCTCTTCGTGGCCCATAGTCATATCCCATTTCTGTGGATATCTCTTCCATTTTCTTGCGGATGGTGTGTCAGTGGTTGAGTGTTTCCTGTGTACCTTGTGCTCAACACTAAGTGATGAGGCATGTTTTACTGCAGGATGACCTGAATTCCACAAAATTCTGAGATGGCAAACTGAAAGTTATGTGAGAGTATAAATTAAATATAAAATAGGGTGACCTCGATGTCAAGAGATTTTCACTGATGACTGCAGGAAAGGTATGGCATTTGGCACTCAGGAAGATGTGGGGAACTTTTGTACAGAGAGAGGGATTGTGTCCTGTTTTTCTCTTCCTCTCGGTGGTTAACTCATTACTTCATGGAATAATGAAGTTCTCAGTGAAACCTCCCCTGACTTCTCATCTTTAATAACAGTTCTCAGTATCTCTCTGGAGAGCCTGTTGAACATAGTTATTGTTGAGTGCTCTCTTGCATATTGATTAATTGGGATAGCTTGAGAGCATCATTATCTGCGCTTTGTCCATGGTTGTATTGCATGCATTCATGCTCTTCTGTAGGGTTTCTGTTTTATTCTGATGTTGGGTTGAACAGTTTTCAACTTTTTGAACACTAATGGCAATATCCAGCTTTTAGTTAATTCTTTTCACCAGAAAAAAAGAGGCGCTCAGACTGAGAATAGCTTTGCTTTTTTATTCTTTCCTTTTTATCAAATGAATTTAGTCATCCAGTGTTGGCTTGAGCAGAAGTAAAAGGCTGACTGAAAACACACTGTTACTATGTATAATACTGAACAGAAGCTGTTATGTGTAGGGCAAACATCTTAAAACATAGTGGCGTATGTTGTACGTTCTTGCTTTTAGGTTTGTGGCTACAGAATACGACTCCATTTTGATGGATACCCAGATTGTTACGATTTCTGGGTGAATGCTGATTCTTCAGACATTCATCCTGTTGGATGGTGTGAGAAAACAGGTCACAAGCTTCATCCACCTAAAGGTATTGTTTAGTTTGAAATGTGTGCGTTTTCCATAGCTCTGAGATTGAGACTCTCTGTGTAATGCCATAATTATTTTTTTTGGCAGAAACTTTTTTGTTCATTTAGAGTATTTGAACATGGCAAACTAAACTCTACTTGAAGTCTTGCTAAAATCTTGAGGTTGAAATCCTACCTTTTTTATTCAGTGGGAATTCAGAGAAAACAAGAAAACAAAATGAACCATAAGAGTAATTCATAAGGCATTAGGAAAGAAAGTTAAGCAACAAACCTAGACCACAAATGAATGCTTATTGCAAGTAAAATGGGAGCATGCTGGTGACATGTATGCTTAAACTGAGGTCTCACAGCCAGCTGAGAATCCTTGAGTAGAAGGTCTTGGGATATTTTCATTACTAGATATTGATCACCGTTATTGTACATGTGTTGGCACAGACTAATAAAGATTGTGCTCTCGCCACAAAGAGTAAGCTTGAAATAGAGGCAAAAGAGGAATGAACAGATAAGGAGGGAGAAGAAAGGGTAAGATTACAAGCCTGAAAGTGTAATTTGTACATAGCTTATGTAAATGGTATACACGTGTTTAAATATGTGTAATTTGCTTGCTTAATTATTCTATTTCAGACTATGTAACTCCTTTATTTTGGCAGATGGAGTACATCTGCACTGAACTGTACCATAAAAAAAGGAATAAATGGGCTCCCTTTTGGGGTAGGAAGGGAATATGTGGGGATGAAGGGAGCAAGTCCTGAAGACAGGAGAGTGAGAAATAAATTAATGTGGTGTTTTGATGTACAGAGTGAGGGTAGGATAATGTGGTTTCAAAAGGCTGCAAAATGATGAGTGTACAGAGTCAAGAGGATGCATTATGGAGAATTATAAAACGCTGGGGTGTGAAAAGTGAGAGTAAAGCCACTGAAAGTGTACAGGCAGAGGGCCTGCCACTGTGGGAGAAGGTGGCATTTCTGCACCTGAGCCTTGGAGGACTATGAAGGAGCATGTGGGGCTCTTCTGAGCACTCTGTGAACTCCACTCTGGGTACAGGCAGAAGTGCTCTGTGCTGCCGCTCCGGTACGAGAGTTTTCATTGGGCACAGCTCTGCATAACTGGCTCTGCAGAAGTAGCAATTTCTTGAACATAAATCAGAATTTCTCAGAAGGTTGGCCTCCACTGAAGTAGTAAGTTACATGTAGCAAATCAGTAGTCCCCAGTTATAGAGTTATTGATGTTATTACAGCATGCTTAGCGAGGTTTATAACCCTGATGAAGGTTTGTCATCTTCTCCATCTTAAATGCCTGGTTTAGAAAGCTTAAGCTTTAGTTAACAACGAGTTATCGCTGCTGGAGGAAGGTTACTGTCTGTCTCTGAGTCACTTTCATGCGAAGTTTCTTCAGTTTCTCTTCTAGTTTTAAGTTGGTGGGAAGATTGTTCTTTTGTGTTTATTTTTTTTCACCATACTGAAGCAGCGGATAGGTCTTTTACTTAGGAAAGTCATGGAGCTCACCAGAGGCGTTGAGGGGGACAAGTCAGGAGGATATATGATGGTAATTCTCAGGGTTCTGGTTGTCAACCTGCACGGCTATGTACTCCTACCATCCCCAAGAAATATTCTTGATTTTGAATAGCATGGCTTTTTTCTGGTATTTTTATCCAAGACCTGCGAAATGCTCTGCCCTTCGCGTGGCTTGGCTCTGTTACTTCACCTCAGTGATAAACCATTTCATCATTGATGAGGTATGGTGTGATTGCTCAAATCTGCTCTTGTACTCATGGGACTTCTTCTGTTGTCCCAGTGCAAGCCTAGCTTGCACGTGGGATGGAAGAGGAACAGGAAAGAACAAGCAGTATGGTGGAGTCATGCATTGGAAGAAGGCTGAGGACAAACAGCCATTCATTAGTTAAACATTTTTTCTAGTTTTTCAGCTGGAAGGCTTTCACTACTTACGTTTTACTGATATTTGTGGAGTTCTGTTATTCCGAGGGGAGGGAGAAGATGCCAGTCTTAGGTTGTTGGGCCTTTTTGTGTGTTTTTATTGGGTTGGACAGATTGCTTATGTTTTGCTGTGGTATGACATTTTAATAACCATTTCTTTTAGCACCCATTGCAAATCATACGGACACTAAAGCTGATACCACGAATGACATAGGGCACAGTATCTTATATAAAATATCACCTCACAGAAGAAGTCAAAGGTTTGCATTAGTAGACATTTGTTTTCCAGATACATGCAAACTTACGACCTTTATGGTGTAAACCATAAACTATTTGGAACCCAGTGGCCTGAGAAAGGAGTAGACGCTCCTGCCGTCTTTCTGTGTAGTGCAGCCCCGGTTAATTGTTCCCGCAAGCTTGGGCAGAAGTGTCCTGCTTCCCAGGAGGGGGTTGTAAGGAGGGTATGCTGCAGAAGGATTTTGGGGCCGGGTGACCTAACTCATTTTCTGAGAGAGCTGAAAGTGGGTAACTTTCCAAACAAGCCTTAAGTCAATCTTTCCTTGTGAGGGATGGGAGACTATTTATTGTGATGGGAGAGGACTGTGGGGGGGGTGTGAGGGACATGAGAAAGGAAGAATATTGTTATAGACGTTTTCTGATACCTAGTTGTATCCTTGTGTATTAAAACAGAAGGGGCAGGTAATTCTCGGTGCTGCCGGGCAGGACAGGCCTTGCGGCAGGGTGTTTCCCATCCCCATGGCAGCAGAGGCAAGAGGCGGCTGCCGCTGAGCTTCCAGCAGACATGGGGGAGCAAAGCTGCAAAACCAAACTGGGCTTCACGGGAAGAAAAAAGATGGTGTTTTAGGACGTTGTTCATTCTGTGTGCAAAGGAGGTCACTTTTCTGTCTTTCGGAGGTGAAACCTGCAGAGGGGGGTAACTCTGTGTGTTGCCAGAGTTACCATGGGCTCCACCATGGTAATACTGCTGCGTTTTTGCCTGAATTAAGCCAAGAGGGGTTTGGATACCAAAGGGAGAAGTTGACGCAGCAGAAGCCACCTGGTCTTCTGAAACCTCTTCAGAGGAGTTGCTCTGCAGTCAGCAGAGAAGGGGAGAGCCTTGAAAACTGTCTATCACTGAAGGTCCCGAAGTAAAAATTGCATTGACTTTTTTTGGGAAAATCGATACAGCTCTGTAGTGTTCCTTTTTAAACAAAAACAGGTGTTAGCAAATCAATATAAATGAAACCATGTAAACAAATAAAAAGTGAATTTTAAAAGCAGGACTTATGATCCTATCACCATCGAAACAGGCATTAGTGAGAAATATGAGGCATGAACGGCGCGTTGAAGTTCTGCTCCAGAAGCCCATATAGTCCTAATAACGGTGTAGTTTCACAAACTCCTGAAAATAAAATTTCACCAACAAATCATTAAGAAGAAAGAAAGATCAAAGTGAGAAGAATATTCAGATTCACAGAAGATGAAAATGTATTGCTATATTATTAAAAAACAAGATACTTATCTGCTTTTATCTGGAGAGCAGCCCTGCAGAAAGGGATCTGGGGGTGCTGGTTGACAGGAGGCTCAATATCAGTCAGCAGTGTGCCCTGGCAGCCAAGAGGGCAAACTGCATCCCGGGGTGCATCAAACACAGTATAACCAGCCTCTCAAAAGAGGTGATTATCCCGCTGTATTCAGCATTGGTGTGGCCTCACCTTGAGTACTGCGTGCAGTTCTGGGCCCCACAATTTAAGAAGAATGTGAAGGTCCTTGAATGCATCCAGAGGAAGGCAACAAAGGCGGTGAAAGGACTGGAAAGCATGTCCTCTGCGGAGCGGCTAAGGACTCTGGGCTTGTCTAGTTTGGAGAAAAGGAGGCTGAGGGACAACCTCATTGCTCTCTGCAGCTTCCTGAGGAGGGGAAGTGGAGGTTCTGATCTCTTCTCCCTGGTATCCAGTGATAGGATACATGGGAATGGTTCAAAGCTGCACCAGGGGAGGTTTAGACTGGACATTAGGAAAAATTGCTTTACCGAGAGGGTGGTCGAACACTGGAACAGGCCTCCTAGAGAGGTGGTTGATGCCCCAAGCCTGTCAGTGTTTAAGAGGCATTTGGACAATGCCCTTAACAACATGCTTTAACTTGGTCAGCCCTGAAGTGGTCAGGCAGTTGGACTAGATGATCATTGTAGGTCCTTTCCAACTGAAATAGTCTGTTCTATTCTATTCTACTTGATGAATTATATCATTCCAGTTAGCCTTCACATTATGTGTTTGTAAATTGACTGGAAATTAATAAAGCCTGTAGTTTTAGTTCTATATCTACAGTGACTAAATCAAATCCACCTTTGGTCCTTTTTTGAGAGATGAGGTAGGAGCTAGAGATCTTCCTTTCTCACTTGGTGACTGGAAGACCCACGCTGTCCAGAAACTGTTTCACAATCTACGGAAACCAATTTTTTTTCTGTGGACTTTGTCCCAGTACCAGTACCTGATCCCATCACACATGCAGTAGGTGGGAGTTTTGTGTTGTCAACTGTGAGCTTTGAGCTGGGTTTGAATATCCTCTAGAATTACAAAGGGAAAATTAAAGCCTCGATACCACATTTCTTTAAAAATTATTTCAACTGATCTACAGCTATAGTATATCAAGACAAGAGGCAATTGGAATATAAAGAAAAGTATCATTGTTTGGACTTGGAGGTTAATTTATGTTAGCTGATACTTAAAATGAAAACTGAGTAAGGCAGATGTGGAGAAGGTGAAGTTAAAGGATTCTTTACTTGTTCCTTGGAAAATATGAGATTTTCAGAAAGTTAAACGGAGCTTGTCTGTAGCGTATTTGAGTAACACTTCAAATAGTCAAGAGGCGACACATTTCAGTAGTTAAGGCAATCACTTACTGAAATTGGTGATGATTTTGGTCTTGTTTTACTGGATTGTAACGTGTGAACTAAAATAGGTGTTCCTATAACTATTATTTAACAGGCGAATAAAGGAAACAGACTATTTGCTTACAACTCTTTAGGATTGTTTTATATATTAGAAGTACAAACGGTTTCTTGTGAATTATTTTATGCAGTTCAATATATTATGAATTATTTTTTCTCTAAGAAACTAGAACAGGCAAACTATCAACAGAAATCTAGATTTCTTTCCAAGGGCTGTATGCATAGAATAAAAAATGCGGAAAGTCCGTGCGGGGGACAGTTTACACTGTAAACGCATAAGGGGTTCTGGGGTAAGCAACTGTTTTGATATAACGTAGGGAGTTTGTTTTAAAGCTAGTAGTGGTCATGCTGTATTAGTGATAGCCTGAGGATGTAGTAGGGTAAAGTCTGTAGGAGGAGGGAATATTTTTATTAGGCTGACTGGCATAGTGGGAAGAGCTTTGGGGCCTGTAGGCCCTTTGCTGTTTCTGAAGTAGAAGCAACAGCCTGAAAAGCAGCTGGAGGGCACCTGCCCCCAGCTTGTTGGTTGTGTGTGTCTCAGTCAGACCACCAAAGGGAAATTGGTTGGTACCTGTGAGGCAGGGAGGTGGTAAGGTGCAGTTTTCTTGGGGAGAGACAGAGAGGTGACTTGTAGCCTGTGCCACTTGGAGAGATTTGTTCAAAGGGAGGGAGATTATGGTATAAAACTGCTGTCTTACTGAGACTGATTTTTGATACCTGGTAGAATTACAGATTTTAGTTTACAGGCTCCCCCTAGACGTTCTGCCCCTTGAGGACCTTCAGTTCCCTTGATAGGCAGGACTGTGAGGTCGGAGATCAGGGGTAGAGCAGTGATTTTGTAAGAAATGCTCCCCAGCTTGTTTTGAAGGTGAAGTTGAAACGGAGCTGAAATCTCCCAAGTTCTTGCCTAGTGCTTTATTTATATGACTATTCTTCCTTCCAGGTGAAGATTAGGAACAGTTCAAATGTCAGTCCTAGCCAACTATAAGAAACTAATAATGTGCAGCTCAAGAAAGCAGAGTATTTTGCTCAGTTAGGGTAAAGAAAGCTTGACATTTTGGTAAGGAAGCTCAGCCAGCCCTAAATAAAGAACATGATTCCTCTTTGTAATACCAGATGCCCAAATAAAAATAGAAAAGCTTCATCAACTTTCTTTTGAACTCTGTAAGCTCCTCTAAAGGGTGTCCTGCTAAAATTTCTAATAATCCAAACCAGTGCTCCCTCAGACACTCATTGACTTCATTTTGGGGTAGAATTAAAAAGTAGTTTTAAAGTAAATTTTCCCAATGTAGTTTGTGTAAAATTAGAATAAATAGTTAACAGTGCATAATCTTTTCAGTTTTGAAGTTGCAAGAAACAGTTCTGAACTGGATGGAAAAAATAATTTCATCAATTATGATCAAATCATCTGCATGCATCTTGTGTCTCATGCCTATCATTTCTTGCCCTTCTTTTATGACCCTCATGTAGGATATAAGGAAGAAGAATTCAGCTGGCCCTCATACCTAAAGGCATGCAAGGCTCAAGCTGCTCCTAAATCACTGTTTGAAAACCAGAATGCAGTAAGTACTCACTTGTTACTAACGGTGTGGAAAGTTGCTAGTATGCTCATGTGTGTGGTAGAGACTCACAGCACATTTCAGTGATGGCAGACTTAAGACCTCAATTTAAGATAAAAATGTTTACAACAAATTCAATGACAGTCTTCAGTTCACCTCTGCAGTTCTGATCCATTAATTTTTTTACTGATCTGTTTAAACATCTGATCTGGCACATTCAGAAATGGTATATTAAATGAAATTTAAGACTTGTTATTAGTACTGTGTCTCACACCATAATGTTGTGGAACAAGCATGGTCTTTCAGAGAGAGTATCTAAGACAGTTAAAATCAACACATTTAATTTTAGCAGCATGTTTAGGGCTTTTTTATTTCATAAACCACGAGTCTCTCTGTTTGAGCATGTCTCATGTCAACTAATTAGGCTGCTGCCACTCTGTTGGGGCAGCTAATTGGGAAACTTTGACATGAATATATTGATTGTGGACACTGGGGAGATTTCTGGATTTATAGTATTTATCTTCAATTAAATGTCTTTTCTCTATGTAGACAGTGATTCCATCGGGATTTCGAGTGGGGATGAAGCTGGAAGCCGTAGACAAGAAGAACCCAACTTTCATTTGTGTTGCTACGGTAACAGACATGGTGGACAATCGTTTTCTGGTTCATTTTGACAACTGGGATGAGAGTTACGACTACTGGTATGATGTTTTTGTTTTGTATCCTAGTGAGAGGTATCAGAAATGTGTTAGCTTTGAACACTATTTTCTTTCCAGACTGTCAATACAGTTAGCATACCAACTTTTGCTAGATTTGTAATCATGGCCACCAAAGTATGTCTCAGTGGCAGACTGGAGGAATCAAATTTCCCATGTCAGGTTGCACATAAAAAATGTCGAGATTGTGCTAAATGAGTGTTCGTGTGTGCTACTACATCTGGAGTTGTGGATTAATTTCTCATTTCAATTACATAGTATCTCTGAGGTTGATATCTTTAGTGAAGAATATGCACCGTGATAATGTGACTAATTGTACTTGGAATTAGGTTTACATATAGTTGTAAATTGAAAGAAAGGCTGCATTTTTTCATAAGGTTCTTGATCCACTTACATTGTTCAGACTGAACCTTAGCCCATCTTCTGTAAGGCATCAGGATAGTGGCAAAACCTGGTTTTAGTCTTTTGTGTTCTACATTCCTCTGAAAATTGGGATCCTGCTATCCTGACCTGTGTTAGAGATGACCTTTCTGCATGTTGTATGGTGGCGGGGCTTTGTGTATCTATATAGAAAAGTCAGTGGATGGAGCAGGACATACTATGAGCATAAAGATACTGAAGGAAATTCAGGCTTTGGCTGTAACAGTGTAGGTTTGTATTTGCACTGACATCTTCTTCTGGCAGATCATTTAGAGCAAAGTAACACATCTTATGTTCTTTGAAGAGTAAGTTAC